>NC_133776.1:37282923-37440079 GCF_003597395.2 Chelonoidis abingdonii
GGGGAGCTGGGGATGAGATAGGGAGACCCAGGGGTTCTGGGTCTTGGAGGGGTCCCCCAAGGAAAGGTTTGGGGAACCCGAGGGGGCCGAAACCCTGGAAAACTTCGGCTGGTGGCAGCGAGATAAGATCCAAGCTGGGTATAAGCTTGGGGGAGGTTCACAGTAAGCACCCAGATTTTGTACACTAAAGTCCAGATTTGGGACAGACGTTTACCACAACCTTATGGCCCTTTGGGACAATAAAGTGTTAGAGAAAGTGATCCGTATTCTAAAGGGTCTCTGAGAGGAATCTATACCTGCGTTAAGTTAACTCAACAGAGTTGAATTTTCCAGCATTTAATTTAATGTCTGGCATGGACATTTTGTCTTGGCAGTTAGATTTACTGTGTTATGTGAGAGGCTGTCAGGAATCAACTAGAGTAGAGTGGTGGTTTGAGAGAAAATAAGGAATAATTCCAGCTCTGTTAATGTTGTGGTTTTGTATTGTTAGCCACTGGAAATGTCTGCGTGTCTTGGCAAAGGACTTCTCTCTTTTCCATCTTTTACTGCCAGACGGCGAAGACTTTCACTGCTTTGCTTAATGTGTGTACAGTGAAACCTGTCTTAAGTAATCATTGGAGAGATCAGCAAAATTCATTTGCTTAATAGAGACAGTCTTCTAATAAAGAAGAAAGTAGAATTGTGCTCAGTAAGGGGAAGGGGTGGTCTCTGAAGGCAGGAAGTTGCCTATTAAAAACGTTCTGTTGTTCAGGTTCCACTGTATTCTAGGTTGTGAAATGTCATAGACAAAAACAAGCGAGCTAATCCAGCTGACATACTGTTTCATAAGGATGTGCTGTAGTGATTCTTACTCCCAAATGGCCATCAGAAGACAAGAACTCTAACATTTAGCGTAGGAATACTGCACATGGGTTACTACTAGAAATATGGAATACTGCAGAGGTTTTGAAAGATGCCTAAAGACATTCAGGAGTTGAAAAGGGTTAGTTGGAAATTGGAAGGAAAACATGGCACTCTGGACAAATTTGCAGGCCTCAGACTATGTGCTGCATGATGACTGTAACAAATTACAGGAATGTTATTTTTACTGCAGTTCGAAGCTCTTTTTGAAAGAGGAATGCATGGCTAGCTGGTGCACCCACAGCTCAGGAAGAGAGAATAACAGAGAGACATAGCTCAGCCATGGTGAGAATTAAGGAAAACTGTTAATTGCCTTGGATCAAACACATTTAAAAAAAAAATGACATGTAAAGAGAATCTGTGATGAGAAAATATAGCATGACACATATCCTCAGCTATGACCAAACAGTGGTGGTGGAAAAGTGTCTTTTGTGCTCTCTTGGGACACCTATATACTGGTCTAATCCCCTATCTTAATTTAGAGTAGCTTGACAGCTGCCCTAAATTATATTGCTGCCATCATCTTCAAGAAGCCTTGGCTTGCCAGAATGTAAGAAGCCCCAAACCTGGCCTCATCTCCAGTACATCCCCTACCCTGGCAGCAGGGACAGAGATGTCTAGGAGCTGCTATACTGGCTCTACATCACTGGAGGATCCCAGTACTCTGAGATTGATCCTCCTGTGGTAAGCTCTGTGAGCTCTAAACCTGTTTTGTACCAGTAATGCCTATGAAGGGGACTGCAAGTTACTTGACTGAGATATACTATATAGCCATCTCCCCAAAAGCTATCAGGAAGATCTAATATGACCTGAGGAAATCATGGGACTGTATGCATCGGTGATACTTCTTATATGTCATGGTTACCAATGGCTTAGATTAATAATGCTTATATAGAAATGCAGCCTGGATGTTATAGAAAGGTAATCTTTCAGCCTTCCTTGTGACCCTGTAGAATTAGAGCTAAATGGCCAAATTCTGTTCAGTTAGAATGATATAAATGCAGAGTAACTCAGATGACACCAACTGACACATTCCTTTTTGAAGCCAGCAGAATTACCCTGGATTCAAACTGTTGTTAAAGGGAGAGTACGCTTAAAAATCCCCACACACAAAGGAGGATGTAGAAAGTGTTCTGAGAAGTGTTTAGATAGGGAAAAGAGAGGAATTTTTTAAAAAGAAAATGTAAAGTATTTTCAGAAGATATTTCCTCTTTAACAGTTTTTTAGACTGCATTATCTGGTGATAAATATTATTTTATTCAGATATTTATACATCAGTGGGGCGGAAATATTAAACGCAGAAATTTCTTATATTGTATTTTACACGTCAAAAACATAATTTGAACAATTATATAACAAAAATGTCTATAGCTGTCTATTGTCTATAGATATAACATTTTACAGAGCTTTTCTTCCTCTTATTGGCCGTTGAGAAAGATGAACTGTTATTCAGACAAAAAAAATGGAGTTTATTTGACATCAGATGTCTGCAAATGACGACCTAAGTAACTGTTCTTAAAAATGGGAGTTGTGGTTGATAGCAAAGAAGATTCTTGTCTTGAGAATAAACTTCTTTGGTTTATTCAGGTTGCAAATGCACATGCAACAGCAGCTGTGTCCATACAAGCAGAATTCAGTCAAAGGCAATGCGTAGTGTGTGTGTGGTTTATGCAGGGTCACGTGTACCCCTCTCCCTTGATTTCTGCCAGGGTTTATATGCCCTGCCCTGAACCCTGCTGCAGATCATCAAAACCTTTAAATTGTGCCTCCGCCCCACTATCGTCTCTGAACTCAGTCATTTTGGCTTTCGACCAGTGAAGAGTTTGGCAGGGGTGGGGGCTGGTAAAGGACATAAATAGTTTTTTTGGAGGCAAAGATAGAAGTTTAGCAGTAATAATTTCTCTACAACTTCCTATCTCAATCTGCTATAAAGACAAGGTGCTAAGCTTTTATTTATGGCTTAATGAGATACTGTCTTCCCAATAGCGGAATACTACTCACAGGAAGCAATGAGTTATTGCTGGTTTTCTTTTCCTTTCTGTTCAGTTACTGTGGATACAGCATGTGTTACATTTTAGACACACTTCCCTTTTGAACAGTCTGCATTTGGGTTCCTGAAGCTGCTGAAGCAAAAAGGTTAAAGGAGCACAGTTTTTAAAGAGCGATTTTGTTTGCTGCTTGAGTTCCCATTGGTACAATGAGCTTTCGAGGAAAAGTTTTCAAAAGGGAGCCCAGTGAACTATGGAGGAAGAGAAGGACTGTTAGGCGAGTAAATCAAGGGGAAATTCACAGATTAAGTTGCGTATGTATATTTATTTATTTTTCTATTGTCTACTGCTTTTCAAGACTGGTTAAAAATAGCAGGGCAAATCCTCATCAGCAGCCTACTCCTGGGTGGTAAGGGGCGTGGGATTTGGTCCTTGGTGTCTCCATATGAAAAAGAATTAAGGGAAGTTTGAATGAAACGAAAGCATTGAGACCTCAGTGTGTATAACGGAACCTATGATATAGCAGAAGAACATGTATAAAGCAAGTGCTGATATTTTTACTCATGCAGAATTCTACTTTGTAACACACTGAAGCCAATGGTGCTCCTTGTAAAGTGCTACTGTTCGTGAGTAAGGGTATCACAATCTGACTCTCTATAGTTTGTGCCTGTATTGTGTTTTTGAGAGAAACAAAAAAGAAAACCAATATTCTTTTACAGTGGACAAGTGGAGAGAGCTCTGGACAAAAAGACCTAGGTAGAAATCCTGCCTTTTGAAGTCAATGGGAGTTTTGCCATGGACTGCAATCGGGCAAGGATTTCACCTCTGAAATTTGCTACTGGCCCTGCCATTAATTCACTGTGGGACATTGGGCGAATCATTTAACAACTCTATGTGTAAGTTTCCCATGGTGTCAAAGTTTACCGGCCTTTATAAAGTGCTTTGAGCTTACAGCATTACTTTTAGAGATAATAGGTCCTTTCCCTCGCATAGGTATTATGAAAATTTGTGGAAGACCTGGGTTAATATGTTATATCAGTGGTTCTCAAACTTTTGTACCGGTGACCCCTTTCACATAGCAAGCCTCTTAGTGTGACCCCGTTTATAAATTAAAAACACTTTTAAATATATTTAACACCATTACCAATGCAGGAGGTAAAGTGGGGTTTGGGTGGAGGCTGACAGCTTGCGACTTCCCATATAATAACCTCACAACCCCCGAGGGATCCTGATCCCCAGTTTGAGAACCGCTGTGTTATATCATGTATTTTTTTTCTTATTAGCGGAGAGCCCTTTTTCTGATGATTGTAAGAAAATTAATACACTTGAAAGTGAATTTATTTTAACTAGCCCTCTTCCAGAGGAAAAAATCCCAAACCTTTGATTCATTAAAATTTGGTCAGCCAAGTTGACTTGAGAGTTAGGTTCACAGTTCCCTGAGATAAGTGTTTTGTTTCTGCTTGCTGAGATTTCTTTCAGTCTGCCATGTAGGAGATATTTATGACATGGAAATGAATCAGCAAAAATAACATTAAATATGTAGTTCTTGTTGTCCAAGCTCATTGTCAGGCAATTGAAGACACCATGGGCTAGACTTCAAAATGAACTCAAAAATGCAAGCAAATTTTCAGAAGATCTCATCTCCCATTGGGGTACCGAAATAAATGGCCATGTTTTCAAAGTATCACAACAGGGGCTACTGAGGGTGGCTGAGCACTTCTTTAGGCTGAGGTCCTTTGAAATTCTAGCCCTGTGAGTCTGTTCCTGTTAGTGGCAAAATTCAGTGGTACAGGATCAGGTTGTACGTGTCTGAAAACTAAAACATCTTAAGAGCCTTAAAACAACAGCACTATCTTTGTGGCACATGAAATAAACTTGTGGAAATATTTGAAAACTGAAGCATTTAGAATGTACTGTTCCTTTTAGCCTTTGCTAATGGTAATTATTCTCTCTATTTTGTTCTGACAGCTTATAAAGGGCAATCTAAAACTTCATACCTTTTGTCAACCTTTTATAGTCAATCTGCATTTTTTAAGTTTATAGATCTCAACATTTAAGCTTCATAGTACCTTGTCGCTTTATAATAATGGCCTAATTTGGTCCCATTGAAGTCAATAAAACTTTGATGGGTTCAGGACATTGTTGCATGATTTATCACATAAAATCCTATGCTAAGAGGACTTTTGGCCTCATCCTGCAAATCCTAATGTATGTGAATAATGACCACTAATGCAGCATCAGGCCTAAAGGAAAATAGGATCACAAGCTTGCTAGTGATAAACTATAATAGAAGTAGTGAAAGTGAACTCCTTGTTCTTAAATGGATGTAAGTACGTTTGCTAATACTTGTTGGCACATGGGGCCAGATCCTCAGCTAGTGTAAACTGGCCTAATTCTTTTTAGTGGTGCCACACTGATGTACAGCAACTGAAGTTCTAGCCCTTACAAGTATAAATAGTGATTTCTAGAAGATGATAAAAACAGTATCCTTTGAATTGTACATCTAGCCATTCTGAAGGAAAAGGGACTTAAAGGAGTAAAGGGTTATCCGGAAGCAATACATAGCATCGGTTTCAATCAGACATTCTTACTACATTTTCCTTTAGATGACTGGCTGTTGTAATTTCTGTGTTTGTTTAAGTGGGATTTTTTAACAAAGCCCGGCATTTGCTCTGAACTATGTTCTTTTTAACTTCAGGTTACACAAAGATGGAACCACTGTCACATATTATTCTGCTTGTGTATTTCTCCATAGTTTGTTTAGCCCCTAGGCAAGTAGCAAAACATGGGTTCCCTCAGATTTACTTCTGCTGTTTGCAGCCAGTCTTTCCACCCAATATTTCATAACTGGAGCACACAGATTCTTGTGCCAAGGGCATTTTTGCTGTCAATCAGTAGTTCCTCTTTGCAGAGTAGCTGCAAATATCCTCAGTGTGTCAGGATGCTATGGATCCAAGTTGGGAAGGCAGTGAGCTCAGCACCTCACAGGAAGCAAGTAGGGGTATACAGGCTTTACGTTTGCTGTAACGGGTTGTCTAATATCTGCCAGAAACTATTTTGTAAATACTTTAATTATCTCTGAATGATTTAGAATGTCTGTAGATTTTGGATAAGTTCACTATAGCTGGCCTGGTTCTGTTCCCGTTTACAGTGGTGTAACTATTAATTTCACTGGAGATGCTCCTGATGAACATCAACATGAGGGCAGAAACAAGCCCAGTATATCCATCTGGGCTGTTCAGACATCTGTATAGCCAGTGATCACTTTTACAAATGAATCCTTGATAGAATGTAGACAAACATAGTAAAAATATAATTATTTATTGAGATATACTGCATGGAAAGTAGATATAATTGACTATATTGTAACTGACTGCAGAACAGATAGAAGAAAGAAGAGAGATCTCCATTGTATGACAATGATATATTATTAAATACTGCATAGAAATCAAGCGGAACAATCTCTAACGAATATTTGCTAAATATTTAGAGTGGATGTAAGAATTTGTGCTATGTGTATTTTTGCTTTCGAGATTTGTAAGATGGCTCAGTATTTTAAAGGACAATTTAACAGTAGTTTTATAATGTTCCAGATCAAAACTAAAGGAAACTTTAAAACCCACCCATGCCAAAACATTATGTGGCACAAATTGTGATTTTTATCATGAAACTCATGATATTTGGTGTTTTGATTAAAGCTCCAACTTATGAACTCATTTGATGTTGTAAGACTCGCAACTTTCACTTAAAAAAAGAAAAATATTAAAAAAAAGTTTCTAGCCCTCCTGGACATATACTGGAAATCATAGTCCAAGTGTACCGTAAGGCTCAAAAATAAAAAGAATCCATTTTAAAAAAATCTCATGATTTTAGAGGCCTCATTCTTGCTGTTGGAATATTTCAGATGGGCAGTGTTGCACACATTCACAGACATGCCATCTCTTAGTCCAAATGCTATATATTACAATTTGTAGTGCACATGCCACTTCCTTTCTTAGTGGAGGAGGTGTGCTAGATTGTACTGGCAGAGGAATGGTCACTCCTGGGGTCCTAGCTGGAGTGAGTCATGTTCTCCTGCACCAGAGCCCTCACTCCCTTTTCTCCTTGCTCAGAATACAGGTGGAAAATATCCATAGATGAAGCTGGGGAGAGGTAGACTGGAGCAGACTCCACGGCCCCAAAACACCCATTGGCCAATTCCAGGGGAGGTAGGGAGCCATTTGGCATTTGTGGGCCCATAGCCATTTTGCTGGTGCAAGTTGCCCTTCCTGCTTTGCCCTGTGGGGCTTAGTTGTCAGAGCTGGGTAAAATAATATAATAAAATAGGAGGGGATCCTTATTTAAGTAAATATTTTAGCAACTTGTGCTGCTGTCCAGTGCAGATCAAAAGGCCAGCTTATAGGGTGAACCTGATCACAGTCCCAAGAGGGACGGATAGACCCTATTAGCCTGTTGGGCGAGAGGAGGTCTTAAGAGGAGGAGGTCTTAAGTCTTCAAAAAAGAGGAGGAGGTCTTAAGAGGAGGAGGTCTTAAGTCTTCAAAAACTGAGGTCTTCGTCTTCTGTATCCTCATTTCCCCATGCAGTGGGAGGGTGGCAGGGTAAAGCTAAATCAGAAGTTGGGATTTGGGTAAGGGAGCTAACTCCCATTCCTTGGTTGTATGACATCAGACCATTCAACCCCATGCTGGACCCAATTAATGCCTGGTGGCCAACATGTGCCCTTAATATTAAAAATAAACTAAAGTTGTGGCATGCTGCTTTAAATCCATTTAGATGTGTGTGTTGTACTTTTCTTGTGTGTCCTGATCGAATGCAAATAACAGAAATGTGTTCTATTTAGTCGTAACCCAGATTTAAAATACGTGCAGTGGTATTAGTTGGCCATACCAATTCGAAACTCAACGAAGTTGTTGTTCCAAGAGAGCCTTTCTTAAGCTTTTGCAGACATCATTAATGTAAATTCTCCAAGTATTGTATAGGTGAAATTTACACTACCTCCAAAATGCCTGTTTAAATGAACTTTGTACTGAAACGACTGGTAGAATTCACCACCCCTACCTGCCAGCAGGCCCAATGGACCACTGCCAGTTTAATTCCTATGTGAGACAGTGGATCCATATAATTGTGAATCTCTTCAGCATATTGTCAGACAACCCTTACAAAATCGCTTAATCAGGGTTAGTGCAGAGTCCCCCTCTATGATCCATAGGGAAGGCAGAGATACACCTCTCTCCACAGTGTGAAGTAGCTGCTATGAGGCAGCTCTGCTGCAGTCCAATTTTCTGGCCCAGGCCAGGGATTTGATATTCCCCTCTCAAACCTGCCACGTGTCCCCTACATACAACCCATGTGTTCAGACTCTGCGAAGCTTAAGTGAATTCATCCTGGGATTCTGTCACCTCTGCATACTTGCTTTGAGGTTGAAATTAATGTGATGCCTTTAAAAGAAAACATTTTGCCAGTGTTGTTATATTCCGTTCTGATTAGTGTCATATAAAGGGACAACAAATGGAGCAGCTGTTTGGAGCCAAGGGATGTTTCGTGTAAATAAAACTATAAACCCTAGGATATTGACAAGACTTTTTTCACCCTAAGTTACCTACGAACAAGTATTTAATCAACACCTGTGAAATATTTACAATTTAGAAACCCACCAGCAGCATTTTAAATTGAAGAATAAAAAAATTGACATTTTTAATTAATTAAATTAAAAATTTCAACAATATGTTCAGGGATCATAATGACACGTGTATAGTAATGGTAATTCCAGCAGTTGGTTTACTGTATGAGATTTATTTATCCTTTTCCCCAAAGTGTTTAGAGCTAAACTTCTAAACTTCCACTTACTGTATAAAGTGGGCCAAACAATTTTCTTGTTCATATGAATAGTCTTCCAAACTTTATCAGTAATTCTGCCTAATTGTATTCAGATAGTATTCAGACATTGTAGACATGGTACGTGCTAGGCATATGGGATTTAAATACAAATATATTGCCCTGATGCAGGAAAGCACTTAGGCATGCATGTAATTTTAAGTACCAAAGCAGGATTTCACTATATGGTTAAAGTTAAGCACAGACTGAAGCATCCTTCATGATCCCTGGAAAAGATTTCTGGCTTTGTGTCACTGAAATCCCTGAAAGCTACAGGAGACCACACCTTTCAAAATCAAAGTGGCCTGAACTAGTCATCCGTATGCTTGTCAAGATAGTCAGAGTGTTTCCACTTTTGCAAGTATCTGCTTCTCTGAAGTTCATTATGTCTGTCTGCTATGTTGATGGAGGCTAACAGTGGTTTGGAGCCACAGAACTACAGTAATTACAGTGATGAGCAGTTACAATCCATCTCCTCCAGAGTTACATTTGCACAATATAAGCATGATCCTTTTCATTAGCACAGGCAAATCTTCCATAGACTTCAGGAGGAATTTTGCCTGAGTAGAGGATGCAGGCCCAAGCCCCAAGGAAGATTAGATTTTTTTTTTTTTTTTTTTTTTTTTTTACATTCTTGAACACCACAACAAGACTTTGTTTAGGTTTCCTGTAGTCTCTCTGGAATTGAACTTCACTACTATGAACCACATCCTGAACAAGGTTACAATATGTAATGGTAAAGAGCTTGACAGTCATAGATGTCTATATTAAATGGCTGTGCACCAGGCTGAAGCAGCATAAGGATGGCTAAACCCAGTATATAAAGAATGAAGAGGGAACACACTACAGTTCTGTATAGCAACTCCCTGCCTCCCTCCCAGTCCTGTGAGTAGCCTTCATGGAAACTGGCTCTCTCTCCCACTGCTTGAAAAGCAAAAGTGACTGTAACCAGGGCTGGATTTCCAATTAGGCACAGTAGGCGTGTGCCTAGGGGCCTGGCATTCTAGGGGCACCTAAAAGTTGAAAGTAGGTTAAAAGTTAATACAGTAGAACCTCAGAGTTATGAACATCTTGGGAATGGAGGTTGTCCATAACTCTGAAATATTCCATAATTCTAAAGAAGAGTTCAGACACATGGGGTGGTTGGGGCTGCAGGGTGGGGGTGTCAGGCTGCAAGTGTGGAGGAAGTTGGGGCTTCTGATTCTCATGGTGACAAAGCTTTTGGCTGGGGGCTCAGGCCTCTGCCCCATGGGAGCACTGGGGCTCAGCACTTTAAACCTGGGGGGAGCGCCGCTGGGATTCCCCACGGCTCTGCTCCCTGCTTCAGTGTGTGCGGGGGGACCCAAGAGCTCGAGGCTTTAGCTGTGGAGGGAGTTCTGGGGCTGAAACCAGTGCTTCCCTCGTAGCTAGAGCCCCAACACCTCCCGCCCCATCCAGACTGAAGGCAGGAACAGAGCTGCAGGGCTGAATTCCCAAGGCCCAGAGTCCCCCTGTGGGGCTGAAACCGGGAGTGGATCCATGGGGCTGAAGCCCAGAGGTCCAGTGCTCCCCCTATCTAAAGCCCTGATCCCTGACCCCCACGGCTCCCATGGCTGAAGCTTTAGCCCCAAGGCAGTACAGTATTTGCTGTGTGTGTGTACGTGCTGCTGTCTGATTGAGGATTTACCAGTTCTACAGTGTGTCCGGTTGACATGTAAGTCTGTAACTCTGGTGTTTGAGGTTCTACTGTATTTTTAAATTATCGTTTATATATCTTTTCATTTAATTTTTTATGGAAAACACAAAGGTCATCTGGTTAGGTGGAGTGTTGGGGAAACCTTAATCCCCATTTGGTAGCACTGTCTCCACTTCCTGGATGCAAATTCCACTTCAGGGTTGTCAGCCATAAGTGATGTTGGGCCATCCTGCCCATTCAGTCCCACTCTTGCTGACTGTCTCTCAAGTTGGGAGGAACCCACACAGGCACATGCACACTCTTGCCTCCTAAACTTGCATATGGTAGCACATCACCTCCCAGGACCAGGTTGTTATACTGTATTTGATAGCCAGGTTATGCAGTCACATTACTCTGCCCTTGTAGAAGACAAAGTGAGTTGGGTGACCACTATGTGGCCACCTCAGATACTGCATGACCTCACTGTCATCCATTTGGATATGCCCCAGCATCCATGACTGTTAAGCTGTTGGTGCCATGTAGTTGTTTTGGAATACTTACAGTGAACGATGCTAAGGCCAGGATTAAAATTCAGTCCTATCAGAAATTTACAGAAATCATGGAGTTAAAAATACTTACTAGCTTCAACTGTAGCAAGATTGGCAAGGGATAATTAGTATAAATAGGCCCACCTGGTGGCATAATATTAACTATGTATATATCCAGGTAAACAATGTTGTCAGAAATGTGAAACTGTATAATGTGCTACATACACTACTTGATTACCAAACAGAAATCTAGTGCTCAGGTTACAGTGCAAGAACAGTTGAAGCATTCTGCAGCCATGTCACCAAGGGCAGGGATTTCATTCAATCTTAGAAGTTGAGCAGGACTGGTCCTGGTCAATACTTGGGTGGGAGACCAAGAATAAGCACAGTGCTTGAGGGACTGATATTTCTGTAAATGGACCTTTTCCCTGCAAGTCAGTATTGTTTTAGTGTTTCAGCATGATGTTAGAGTGAACTGTTTTTTAGGCAGCACATTTTGAATGAGAGATAAAATCAAGGTCCTAGCTCTGTTGGTCATCCAAAAATCTCATGGCACTTTTCATGAGCAGACAGGGTCCAAGAGTCCTGAGCATATTCCAGTTTGGGTAATAATGTTCCACCTGCTTAAATTCTTTACCCCCTGCATCGATGTCACTTAAACTTCAGGTGATTGTCTGCCTTTCTTGCATGAAGCCTCTAAAAGAGAATACAGGCCTATAGCTTTTGGATAAATTAAATAGTATCTATGAAAAATGGTAATATAATAGTTAAAATGATAGACATTAACAGAATTGTATAATATTATATTTTGGTTAGTATCAGAAGCTGGGATTCAGTTTGTTTTTTAGGATTAGAACATTGCCTGGAAGGACTCTTGAGAGACTAGCGGTCTCATTGACATCATTTCTCTAGCATTCACAGAGAAGCTTCTTCAAGAAGATGGTTTACAAATCATTTTGTCCCACAATTATGAAGAAAAAATTGGTACCAGAATAAACACACAATGTTCCTGTAGCCTTCGGCAAGCCATAGTCAGCCATGTACTAAATCTGCTTCTGTAAAATCAATTATGTGGATATTTTGGGTCATTATTGCTGGGAAAGTAACACCATTCCATCTGGAAGAGAAGATTATGGGTTTAGATCTCATTGCAGGAGGTGGGATTTTGCTCAATGCTAATGAAGCAATACATCACTGGTGGAAAAGTTATGGACTGGATTACATTTGTGAAATTAAATGGAAATTATCTATTGCTGGTATTGGCCCAGGTGCACACTATAGATCTCTCGACACTATTCAGAAAGGATATGGAAGACTTCATTGTGCTCAACAACACACTTTCTCTGGATAGTGAAAGGTGCTGTCGTAAGTAGTTATTATAGTAGGCAGAGTGCTGGTGAGTGCCTCTTTTATATTCACATAATCATTCCAGCACAGCTACTATAATTCATCTCTCATTTGAGATAGAGAAAATAAAAAAGCACTATAAAAATCTAATTCCAAGTAATAGTCTTGGCAGCAAGATTGTCTAATTGGTCCATTTCCAAAAGAAACAGACAAGTTAAATTCAAGAGAGACCATCTTTTTGGTGGTTAAAGCTGTAAATCAGCCCTGCTCCATTACAGAGTTCTCTGCCAGCAGTGGTGGGGAGAAACACACTAATCCTAACAGTCTTACAACGAGATTGTCTGCACATGACAAGAAAACTTGAGCAGTCAGTCCCCTTCATCTAAAGATATACTACTAACTAAAACAGCCAGGATTTCCCATCAGAAATGCATCAGTGCTAAGTTTTGCCAAATCTTAACTGTTGACTGTATAGAGCAGTGGCTCTCAACCTCTTCAACCTCCCCTTTCCGGAGTCTGATTTGTCTTGCGTACCCCCAAGTTACGCTTCCCTTAAAAACTACCTGAAATACAAAAATGTCACGGCATACTGTTAACTGAAAAATTGCTTACTTTCTCATTTTGACCATATGATGATAAAATAAATCAATTAGAATATAAATATTGTATTTACATTTCAGAGTATAGTATATAGAGCAGTATAAACAAGACATTGTATGAAATTTTAATTTTTACTGACTTTGCTAGGCCTTTTCATGTAGCTTATTGTAAAACTAAGCAAATATCTAGGTGAGTTGATGTGCCCTCTGGAAGACCTCTGTGCATCTCTAGGGGTACGTGTACCCCCAGTTGAGAACCACTGATATAGAGTAGAGTTGGTATTTACATTGCACAGTCTTAACACTAATGAGAACACAGAGATCTTAATATTTCAAGGTGCAGGGATCAGTACAGAAGGAGCTTGTGAGCTTATTACACACTGATACTTTGACGTCAGGAATTTCAGATTGACAGAATTATCTCTAAAGTAGGTAGAGTAAAAGAGAGTAATAAACCAATGTGTTGAAGAGAACGGATTATTCTGCATCATCAGAAATGCTAACAGGATTTCTTCGCAATTATAAATAGCATATTCTGTCCATGATCCTCAAAATACAGTGATGCATCTTTTATACATTTTTGTTGTAATTTCATGGTAAGGAAAAAAAAAGATAACATTTGTCCCTGCTTATTGCAGTGTATATTGTTGGGGAAACATCAGCATAAATATTTAAGTGCTGCACCGAATAGTCTGCTAGCAATTTTTGAAAACAGCAGTTGACTTTGAGTCTAACTGCATTAATCAGAGAGCTTTGGGTTAAAGCCTGGAAATCAAAGAATAATTAATGTAATCTTTTGTTTTTCACCCCTTCCTGTTAATGTCATTGTGCATTCAAAAAACTGTAGAAAAGAAAGTCGTCATGATAATGTAAAGAAAAAAAAACAAAGGGAAAAAAAATTAATCACTATTTAACATCCGATTCTCTGCCACCAAAGTCTGAACCAATAACACACACAATCAATATTTTATAAAAGTTGAACAAAGGACAACTGTATTTTCATTTTCTCTCTTATGCTAGTCTACAGTACTATGATGGGATGTCATGGCATATTATGTAGACAACATGGCAAGATGCCTTGTGACAGTATATCATGCTGTTTTGTGGTGACTCTGCATCATGAAATTGTGGTGCATTTATACTTCATATTGGTATTTTGCAAGATCATGTTGCTGCACTGATACCAAAGTATGTGAATGAATTAGATTTTGATCCCTAAAACTTCATCTGAAGATCTCTGCTGACTTCAGTTAAAGATCCTCTGCCAAATAATGCTCTCTTTTGAAGAAGATATGTTGGAATCTCTCTCCCTCTCTTTATGCTTTAGGGTTTTCTACAACACCCATCTTTTTAGCATCTAAATGCCCTAAAATCTGTCAGAACAAAGAGAAGGCAAGTTGGAACAGTGAGTGTGATGCTCCAGGATCCTAGCATGAGAGGATCTTTTAGTCTGAGCACTTTTCAGTTTCTGAGGAGGAAGGAGGGGTCAATATGGCATCTACATTCCTCTCCTCGAGCTGCAGAGCGGCCCCAGTGTGTGATTGCTGTGAAGTTCTGGAACAGCCTTACAAGGAAGCAGTGGGGACAAAAGACATATCTGGCTTCAAGACTAAGCTTGATAAGTTTTTATGGAGGGGCTGGTATGATTTGGATAGCCTAATTTGGGCAATTAATTGCTCTTTGACTATTAGCGGTAAATATGCCCAACAGCCTGTGATGGGATGTTAGATGGGGTGGGATCTGAGTTACTACAGTTCCTGGGTGTCTTGCTGGTGAGTCTTGCCCACATGCTCAGGGTTTAGCTGATCCTTCAAGTCGGGAAGGAATTTTCCCTCCAGGGCAGATTGTCAGAGGCCCTTGGGGGTTTTCACCTTCTTCTGCAGCGTGGGACACAGGTCACTTGCTGGAGGATTCTTGAAGTCTTTAAACCACAAGTTGAGGACTTTAATAGCTCAGACACAGGTTAGGGGGTTATTACAGGAGAGGGTGGGTGAGATTCTATGGCCTGCATTATGCAGGAGGTCAGACTAGACCAGGAGTTCTCAAACTGGGGGTTGGAACTCCCAGTTTGATTTATAAGAAGCTCTGTGAGTTGAAATCCAAATAGTGTCTTGGTCATTCTTCAGATTATTGGCATGGAGGGTATCATTTGGCATATATTTACCTGATCTGCACATACATATTGCCTGACATGTCCGCATACAGGGAGACTGAAATGCAACATCCCCTAGTATCAGTGTGTGGCAAACCTAAGGGAGCTAGAAGTTGTCTCGTAGCCCTAATGCAAAAAATTTGCAGTAATTTCAATAGGTCGGGGCCCTCAATATTTTGAGATAGTGTAGGGTTGGAGAGAGATGTGATTCCTGTCACACTGGTATAAATGTTCTGGAGAAAAGTCAGTCTGCATGTTAGCAAAGTCATCAAACAGGGGAAAAAAACCAAAACCAAAACCATCATGAGACATTTCTCCATCACGATTCAGATAGCACTTTTACTTTAGCTTTCCTTTTTTAGTCATTGCTGCTGGTTACACCTTATTTCTTCTTTATATCTCAGATGCCTTATGCCAATTTAAAAAAAGGGTGAGGTGATTGTATGACAAGAATTGAAAACTTTGTCCCAAAATTCTCCAACCCAGCACTTATATGTAATCCTCCTTCAGATTCATATTGGCACTTCCCCAATGATTTGAATACTAGAAAATTTGTCCTCATGAGCTGTAATTTATAAGATAACTCTATACACTAGACTTGTGGTGAAGAGCCATTGTTGCCAACTCTCATGATATTATCATGAGTGTCATAATAGTTAATGTTTTCTTAAAGCTCCAGCTCCTGGTGTCATGTGTTTACGTGGCAATCTTTAAAAAGTTTCCAGTTGTCGTAATTGCAGAGAAAAGTGAACTCCTAAAGGCACAAAATCAAAGCAAACAAAAAGGACAGGTTTTTTTTAAATCATGATTTTTAAGTCCATCTTAATTTTGGAGAGGCCGACTTGTGATTTTTGAACACTTGGGGTTGGTAATACTGATGTCCAGATGAGCTACCATAACTGGAAAGGATCTCTGACTGCCCTCAGTGGTGACATGGCAATGGGATCCAGTTGTGCCGCTTTGGCCGATGACATGAGGTGATCACACCTTCTATCAATGTGATATTTTCCAATTAAGTGTTGATGTTTAGGTGCAAGAAGCTATGGCATTAGAGAGATTTAGGGCCTGATATACTGTATCACTCACTGAAGTCACTAGGTTGATCACAACCTTACAGAACAGGACTTGGGAAAAGTTAAGTGTTTTACTTTGCCAGGAGAGAAGACATAAAAGAGGAAAAGAAGGAAAGGTGGAGGAGAAGGTATGAAGCAACAAGCCATTTGGGGGATTGGTGTGACAAAGAAAAGAAGAGAGAATGCAGAGTGAGAGCCAGCCCACCATATAGGGATGCATTAGAAAGTCAGCAGTTACCAGCAATCACCCCAATATAATTTCTGCCCCAGCTCATTGAACATCCGGACCAATGGGGTTCCTCTTGCAGTTTGAACTTCCTTGGCAAACCAATCATCTGCTTTCATGACTTTTTCTCCCTGTGCAGCTGTATTACAACTGCCAGCTGACTCTCTGTCCAGTCACTTCCAAAGTCTATAATAGTGTGTGGGTGATTGATGTGATCAGACAGAAACATCCCACCAAGACAGCTAAAAATCACTTGGATCTTAGAGTTTTTTTAGCAGAGGTGGGTTTTGTGTTATCGGGTAGTACTCTCGAGGGACAAATTTCTGCCATTGAGACAGTCCAAAGGAAAATGAATGGGTTGATACTGAAGTCCCATCCCTTTGTCAAATATCTTATCTAAAATTAATATTTGATTCCCTAGTCCCGTCATGGAGTCTAAATTTAGTTATAAAGTTTTTCCCCTTCATTTTGAGCCTATAACCAATTTTCACCTAGACTCTCCCTCTTTTAAAATGGCCTTTGGCCATGGGTGTTGTAGATAGTTTCTTTCTCCTATGAAGCACTTCTCAGAACAGTACTAGGGTTTATTCGTACGTCAGTTTTCCTGTCATCTCACTCAGGAAATTTCCCTACCAAGATTTTGCCCATGTCCTAATCCATCGAGGAGAGAGTTTAACACAATTTGGATGTGGCGTAGGAGCCTTTAAGTTCTTTTGTTCTAGTCTTCATGCATTCAGATTTCTCATAAATGGCCTGGCAGCCTCACAGAAAGGTCAAAAGTTTCTGTATCCTCCATGCCAAGGTAGATAAAGTCCTGTATTGTTTTCTCATATAAAGCCTTATGATCCCACTCCCAGCAACATTCATGGACCAATCTTCTTTGGTCACTTCAAATGCTGAGAGAGAAAGGGCTTTTGCAGAAGTGTTGTTTAGAATTGCCAGATAATGTTCTTTAGATATCTTTTTATAAGGCACTACAGCTTTGACTTCTTACCCTCAGCAGGTGCTGCCCTTGACTGGTAGGTGCTGAGCGCTATTGCTTTGGAAAGGTCTTTCTCTCCCACGTCAGTGGGCACCATATAGACAGCTACTTGATCAGGAATAAAAAGTGAGAATTTCCCTACCTGTAAATTGGGTTTCCACTATCAACCATTCATCAATTTGGTTCTCTGCTCGGGTAGATCCCAGTGTATAACACTCTTTTGTACAGTGTGCTATTGTTATTTAGATGAGTTTTCCAGGGGTATTTCTGAAAGCTAGAGAAGAATCCAATTTAACAAATGGGAGAAGAGGAGGTACAGCTAGGTGCTGGGGAGGCATTTGTGGGATAACTGTGACTGTTAAATCTATGAAGCAGGTTCAAAGAACAGAGGGAGACCCATAATCCAAAGTGATAAATGCTGTGTTGGAGAAACCTGTTTGATAGGTCCCTTTATGAGACTCCATGGTTACATCCTGGTCTGAAGACAAGGAAATACCTTGGATAACATAGTGTGATAACTGTGGGTAAATGGTGACTTTTTAATGGCAACCACTATGTTGCATGAACTTTCTCTATGCAAAGTACATGCTTCTGTGGGGCTGTCTCCTTCTGTCTCACGCCTCCCTACTTTCTCTTCCTCTCTGTCATTTTCTTTTCTCCTCCCCATCTTAGTCTCTTTGATACTTACAAAAAGACTCTTAGAATGAGACAGATGGTTTCTCACACTGTCTGACCTGTGAGGTTTTTATTTTTGAAAGTGTGCTTGCATGGTATGTGGGGTCTTCCATCTCTATATTTGTACTGTATATTGAGCACTATGAATTCACCTCTTCTTGGCTGTTTCCACTGAGAATTTTTCTATAATAACCCCACACTTGGGCAATAATAGCATTATTATGATGGTTTGTTTACAAGGGAATAATCTAGTTCCTGACAGGAGAAACTAGGGGACTGAATGCCAAATAGTTTATCCTGACAGAGAACTAGATCATTGCCAAGTAAAACTCTGCCGTGGTACTTTTATTGCTAGCAAGCGACCAGCATTTAAGAAGTAGCAAAGCACAAGAGAGCGAGGGAGTGAATCAGCACTCAGCTAATGGAAACAACTGAAATTAAAGTAGGTCATTCATTCTGCAGCTGATTCACTCAAAATAATATTGTCCATATGCAGTTCTAATGGTTAGTATTAAAATAAAGAAAATTTCTGAGTGTGATGAGTACACGATCATGATGCCATAGGGTGCTGTGATGACGTCTGCACAGTGCTGTTAACTCCAGGGAATATTGGTTATCAGGAAATAATCAGGATGAAAATGAACATTCCAAGTGGCCTGCCTGGCTCACTTATACTGTATTGACATGGATATTCTCAGTTCAGTAGCATTGTGTTGTTTCTGAACATAACAAAACTCATTAATACTTCAGTGTCCAAAGAATATTGGAAAATGAGACCTTGTTCAGTTTATGAATTCAGGGAGAGTATGAGAGTCGACACATAATATTGTGCTTTTTATTCCACAGCAGGAGAAACCCAAACTTTTGGAGCCCTTGGATTATGAAACTGTCATCACAGAGATTGAAAGAAATATTGGGGACGACCCTCTTAAAGATCTCATTACGTTCCCCAACGATGACTTTTCAGTAAGTACAATGAAATGTGTTTTGTTTTGCAGTTTTTAATCTGTAGACATGGTGGAAAGGTCAAATGTCACAGAAGAGGCTCCTAACTGGTCTATATATCTTTTATTTTGGGGCAACTTTTTACTTCCTTCTCTACTCCTGCTGTACACCTCACATGCTTCAAGAGTAGACACAGTGCAAATCTTCAGTGATCATCATATATATCTCAAGAGCTCAGGAGATTTACTGTGTCTTAGACAGTGACCAGTGTAATGGGCACTGATTCTATAGTGCTACCATTATACAAATAACAAATCATTGTTTACTTTGGAGTCTCAGTTACTCTGTCCCAATTAATGTTTGGTTATTGAAATCAAACAGTCAGGGAAGGCTGCTGTTAGCCTTCAGCTATAGATCAAATGTCACCTACGTGACATATATTTAAACCATGAGGTGACTGCCGTACTAGGTTGCTGCCAGCTCACAGCACTGCCACTATTGTATATAATCTAATTTGTTCTTTGTTGTATTTCTAAGTGGACATATTTCTTTTCTTCCTGTGCACTGTGTTAATGTGCTTGTGTTTATAATGGGATAAAGGAACAGAGTTAAACAATGTGGAATGCATGTCCCATTTTATGATTAATTCCTGTATCCTTTTTACATCGTTCTGAGCTTCTATTGTGCAAAAGGTCTTTTTTTTTTTTAGCTGGTCAAGACTATTCTGTTCTCAAACTCAATTCTCTTTTCACTTAAAGCAGCATAAAATCAGGAGCAACTCAGTTGAAGATAAGAGTTCAGCCCTCTAAAGTAAAAGGAGAATTAGGTCCCTGGCATTCAGCCGTATTAACTGGCTGTTACATTATGTTCTCACCTTTTTTTTTAATTTTGGAGTCCAGCTTTTGTAGCTATTTCTATATCATATATGGTACTTTGCAGATATTAGAAATTGAAAACCCCATGTCTGTCTTGACCATCCTGTCGATGCCTTTTGATTGGCACTAAAGCAGTTGGGTTGCATTCAGGCACAGGAGGGAGCCGTGGTTTGTGTCACTACAGCAAATCTGGGTCCTCCTCTTGGTATCTTGTTTCGTTTCATTTCAGTCTAAATCAACTGTAGTAGCGGTGTCTACATCTCCAGGGCAAGGTCAGTTGAACCTCCTTAGTAGACTGAATAGACTCCAGCCACTCAACTAAAGGGCATCTGTTTTTATTCCTATACTTCCCTGCAGTGAAATGTCACCTGTGCACAGAATTCCAGGGTAGGTCATTTTCAGCTTGGTTCTGCCAGGCACCAGGAACTATTTGTGTGCAGAGGCACCCAGTTTTGGCTCACCTAACCAACTTGTATTCCTTAACCTGCCTGGCTCTGAATGTCATTCAGTCTGATAGTGTCCCAGGAAGCTATGGACCTTATTATTAAAATATGATGATTAGAGGTACTTCAGTCTCTGTGGCCCCAAGGCCTCAGATATCCTCTGCCCAGCCCTGATTTGTGCTTAGTTTGTAGTCACCTAATGTGGATTAGGGTGTTTGTGTATTTTCAAAATAAAGCAAAGCCATAATAATTAACTGAGCTGTTAAGGTATTAAAATAATATTTTTGGATCCATAATAAGTAAAGTCATTGCATGCTTCAAAACAGTACAGCCAATCAGGAGAGCTCCCTGGGGATCTGGCTCTTTGTTTCAACTTAGGACAGGGGTTCTCAAACTTTTTTTATTTCTGAGCCCCTGCCCCGAATGTGCTATTAAAAACTCGATGGCCCACCTGTTCCACAAGAACTGATTTTCTGCATATAAAATCCATGGCCCGTATTAGGCCCGTAGCAAGCAGGGCAGTTGCCTGGGACCTCATGTCCCAGAGTTCTCCCGCGAAGCTACATTGCTCAGGATTTGGCTTCAGCCTCGGGTGGCGCAGCTCAGGGTCCTAAGCTTTAGCCCCATGTGGTGGGGCTTGGGCCTTCTGTTCTGGGCCCCAGTAAGTCTAATGCTCGCGGCCTCTCAGGGGACCCGGGACCCCTAGTTGAGAACCACTGAATTTAAGATGTATTTCTACAATCTTTAGTGCCTTTATTTTCACTGATACCCTTGTGGATAGATAAGTACTGTTGTCCCTATGTTACAGATGAAACACTGAGGCACAGAGTGACTGAGATCACATATGAGGCTGTAGAAGGGCAAGGAATTGAACACAGGAGCCGTAATACACATAATAAGCCGTAATTACTTTGAGCCATCCTTCTTCTCCATTGATAGAAAATAACTTGGAACATATCCTGTTACTAAAATGCATTCACAAAAAAGACCATAATGTCTCCAGTGGAGCAAAAGGAGCCACATTTTTGCCCTTGTGCTGCTACAGAGTCATTACAAATAACTAATTCATATGGGTCCCAGATCTCTCTTATAATGAATCACCTGCTGCCCACCACTATATTTCCTATATCTCCCCTTCAAACAAAGCATGTCATTCTTTCCACTTTGTGCTATGTTCATCACCTGACCTGGGGTAGCATGAATGGATGATAGTTGGTAACTGCACATTCTGCTGTGCTCTGAAATACTTGCAGTAGAAATGTCTACTACAGAAATGTTCAGTGTGCCAATGCCACACTGGTAATGCTAGTGATATTATAATTTCAGTGGTGGGCAACCTGCGGCCCATCAGGGTAATCCGCTGGTGGGCCACAAGACCGTTTGTTTACACTGACCATCCGTTGGCACGTCTGCCCGAAACTCCCAGTGACCACGGTTCGCCGTTCCCAGCTAATGGGGGAAGTGGTGGCCAGAACATTCCTTCGGCCCATGATGCTTCCCGCAGCTCCGATTGGCTGGGAATGGTGAACTGCGACCACTGGGAGCTGTGGGCGGCCATGCCTGTGGATGGTCAATGTAAACAAATGGTCTCACGGCCCACCAGCGGATTACCCTGATGGACCGCAGGTTGCCTATCACTGTTATAACAGCTCCAAAATGGTTCATCCTGTTCCATTCCCCTGGTAAAATGATACAGTATCAGACAGAATGATTGGCAATGGAATCAGCCCATCAGCAGCTTAACTGTTCTCAAGCTTTTTGAAGGCATCATGGGAAAGGAGAATTTTAAGGAGGATAATGTGATAACTTTGCAGATGTTTATAGAATATACAGTAATCTTAGACTGTACATATAGTGCAGTTCATGTTCAGTACGGTGATGAGATGTGCACTCATACTGAAGTGATATTTAGTGTTCAGTTAGGGTTAGCTTGTTTGTTTTAAAATGAAATTGGTGATTTTTTTGCATGGAGGGGAAAGAAGGGCGATGGAAGCTAATGTACTGGAATTAGTATCAGAGCTCACTTTACGGAATGTCGATGAATAAAATTCTCTGCTTGAGTAACTCCATTGACTTCAACAGAATTACACCAGCAGAGAATTTCACCCTATAAATTAGATTGGTATGGGAAGCGCTATGTAAACACATATTGAAGCTTCCCCTTAAAATGTTTTAGATTTTATCTCTCATTCTTTCCCTTTTATACCACAGATCATGTGTTGCAATCTGTGGGATCATTGAGGTTCCATCTTCTCCTGTCTTTTAATTTCATGGTCTCGTTCTGTCTTGCTTTCCTTAAAATTTATGGTAAATCTCTTTATTTAAATGAGAACAGGATTAAGCTGCTTTTCTTTAGTGGGTTTGAGTCTGGGCCCTAATATACCTGAACACATTTTGTGTGGTTAGCAGTGTGAAAGGTTTTTGATTTCTAACTGATTAGAACCAATTCTGACCGGCTGTGGTGCATCAGCCTGAAAGCTATATTTCTAGTTGCTTTCATTCAGAGTTTAAAAAAAAAATGAGAAAAATGTAGAGTGAAAGCATCTAAGTCATCTTTCAAAACAGGACTTAGAAACCTAAATGTCATCGAAAGTTAATGGGATTTAGGCTCCTAATTCATTTTTGAAAATGTTACCCTGTGTCAATTATTAATAAGCAGCGATATTTTCATTTGGCTTTTCCTGCTGAAATACAGTCCCACCTGAATCTAGAAAGGGAGATGATCACAAATCTTAATTTAATTGCTCTTTTTTACTAACCAAACTTCTGAGGCTCACAGCCATTTGCATGAATGTTTCGCAAAACCGTTGTTAGAAGCTGGAGCATTATATTTGCATGTGTATTCCGCGGAGAATTTAAAAATGATTGTTTGCTTTTGACTCTATGGTTAGGCCAGAATTTCAGAACTCTGCATGCAATTGCATATTAAAAAATGAACATGCAGTAGAGCAGCAGGAGGCTGATCCAATGTCCTTTGGATGTCAACAGGAAGATTCTCATTGACTTCAATTAGGCTCCTAATGTGCACATCTAAAAACCATAACTGTATGCACAGTCATGATATTTGGCACACGTTTACAAATGCAGAATTCTGTTAAATCTGGGCCTTCACTTTTAGTGACTCTTCAGAACATAAGAACGGCCATACTGTCTCAGACCAATGGTCCATCTAGCCTAGCATCCTGTCTTCTGCTAAAGGTCAGTGCCATGTGCTTCAAAGGGAATGATCAGAACAGGGCAATTATCAAGTGATCCATCCCCTATCATCCAGTCCCAGCATCTGGCAGTCATGAGTATGAGTGTCTATTCTTCATACTCAGTTGTTATCGTAAATGGTCTCTGCTGCGATCAAGTGCAGTAACAGATCAGTCTTAAAACCATTGAACTATAGCAACAGTCAACAATAGAGTTTAAGCTCTGAACAGGAAGTGTTCTTGTGGCAAGACAGTTTGAAGCTAGTGGTCTAAACAACTAATTCTCAGAAGGGAAGTTCTGTGCAGCTTTTAAAAATAGTTAACTATAATATTGTACAAGAGCATCTTATCTCGGTTCTGTGTAACTTTACCTGTTGCATTCCTTTACTTTAGGGAATTTTTAACAGGAGATTTGGCCAAGTCCACTTAGATGAATAACTGGCAACACATATCCACTTGTAATTGAAGGCATGCCGTTTTTTGATTTACTTTATTCCAGTCCTTTATGTACAGTCCTAACTTCTTGAGAGGCAGTGGTGTGCGTGCAGTGGATAGAGTACTAGTATGGGAGTCAGCTGACCTGCATTCAGTTGCTTGCTCTGCCATTGTATTGCTGTGTGTGACCTTTGCAAAACATGGTGCATGTCTGAGCCGCCGTTTCCCTATTGTAAAATGGAGGGAAATAAAGATTTGCCACTTTTTGCTCAGCACCTTGACATCAGTTGATGAGAAGCTATGTAAATCCTACATTTTATTAAGGAGCATTCTTGGTAAAACAATTAAAAATTCTGCATTCCCTACAGTAGCTATGGTGAGTGGATTCAACCTGGAGTCTTCTTCACTGCTGTCAAGTGGAAGAGGTTTTGGTTGGGTCTGTAGCTCAGCCACCATCATGACAATGATAAAATTCTTAGCTGTAGAATATACCATTAGGCTTTCCATTATACCAACCAGTCCCACTCAATCTGCATAATTTATAGCCATGGATAGCATATGGTCCTTAATAATGATGGACTTCAGTTTACAAGCTGTGTTGCTGATGGGCAACTTGGGTGTTGCTGTCAGGACTAACTAAATCCCTGATCCTGCAAAGAGCTCTGTATGAGTGGACCACCAATGAAGGCAGTGGGCCTCCATAGGAGCACAGGGATTCGCCCACACAAGTTTCCTTGGGGGATTTGTGGCTTAAAATACCGTTTAATCAGTGAAGAAAATGATTATAGACTACAGATGGGCAAAAAAATTCAGACGAATAGCTTGTTCATTGAAAAATGGAGTGTGGTATCAACTGAAATAATTTGCAAATTTGTGTTGAGTTTGCTGAGTAGTTTTGTCCAAACCAAAAAAGTTGAAATGTTTTCATAATGTTGAAATGTTTAGTGTCAACCTGGAAATTTTTATTTAGATTTTCAGGTGTATTTTGACAAAAGCAAAGGAAAGGAGTGGCAATTCATAGTCATTCATGAAGACAAGAAATAGTTGTTGGACCAGCAAAAGAGAATGAGTTTGTCTTTACAGTGTGGTAGTTAGGACGCTCATCTGGAATATGGGAGGCCCCAGTTCAAATCCATACTCCAATGACTACTTAATTATTCGTGCAAAATGCACCAGCTTTAAGAGGAAACACTGAGAAAGCCCCATACCTGAAGATACCATGGCCTTGTGGTTAGGAGACTCTTGCAATGTGGGAAACCCATGTTCAAATCCCTTTTCCACATCAGGTAGAGGGGGAATTGAACTTGGGTCTCCCACGTGTACTGGGCTAAAGCTTAAAAGGAGGTGGCACCACCACCAATTCCTCCTCTGGCCATTTTGTGAATCTTTTCCTTTGCTTTTGTCAAAATTCCTGATAATCTAAACAGTGAGTTTTGGGTACAAACAAAATGTTTTGTTTTGAAATTATCAAAATGTTACAGTTCATTTTGACTGGAACTTTTTTTTTTGAAATTTTCATTGAATAGTTTTGAAAAAATGTCATTTTCAGTTTGACCTGAAACACATCTGAAATTTCCAGAGAACTGAAAAATCCATTATTCAGCCAGCCACTACTGACTTCTCCATAGTTGCCCTGTTGTGAAGCCATAAACCACTGAGGGGACCTTCATTGTCATAAAATAGAACCCTAAAATTGTAACATCCTGAGCACAGCCTTCTATCCCTACTTCATTTCTTTAATGCTCATGAAAGCTTATGCAAATCTCCACTGTACATAGGCCTAGAATAATAAGACAGAATTATTTGGTAATAATGGCAAAGCACTCCCAAGAGATACTTAGTGGGGAAATCTGAAGATTAATTTGTAATAAGCATAACTGGACACAATAGAATAAAAATAATGGACAAATACATCCTGACAGCTGTTCATAAGGAGCTAAATAGCTAACTACGGATACTGATGAGAGTAGAAATGGAAAGAAATTGTTTTGCTATGTCCCATCCTGAACCATCCAAATGAAACTGAGAAAAAGTTTGGGGAATCCCATCATGTTTGCACCTGCCCATAAAATACATACAACTGTTTCAGAATTGCTCATGTACAAAGCAGAGAAGGGGAAGCTGCGTACTGCAAGTTAGATGCAAGTAAGGAACTCTTCTTTTTAAAATATGCACAGAGGTCTTTGTTCTGAGCCAAATTGTCATGTAAAGTCTGGTAAATGGACTTTCTTCAAAAGTTGCGGGGAGGAATTCTCACCTTTAACTTGGAATCAGGCCATGAAACAAATGCTCCAAAATTTGAAGTAGCAGAGGCTGTGAGCCACTTCAGGGTATACTGAACAATGATTCTGCATAATCCACTGCTCTCAGTCCCCTCTTTTGCCCCCAAACACCCTGTGCTGCCCTGTAACTGAGGGTAGAATGTGAGCAACTGAGTCTGATTCTGCTCTTTGTTATATTGCTGTAAATATGGAGAACATAAGAAAGGCCATACTGAGTCAGACTACTGGTCCATCTAGCCCAGTGTCCTGTCTTCTGATAGTGGCCAATGCTAGGTGCTTCAGAGGGAATAAACAGAACAGATAATCAACAAGTGGTCCATCCCCTGTCGCTCATTCCCAGCTTCTGGCAAACAGAGGCTATGGACACTTCAGAGCATGGTTTTGCATCCCAGCCCATCTTGGCTAATAACCATTGATGGACCTATACTTCATGAACTTATCCAGTGCTTGTTTGAACCCTGTTATAGTTTTGGCCTTCATGACATCCTCTGCCAAAAAGTTCTACAGGTTGACTGTGCGTTGTGTGAAGAAATACTTCCTTTTGTTTGTTTTAAACCTGCTGCCTGTTAATTTCATTGGGTGACCCCTAGTTCTTGTGTTATGAGAAGGAGTAAAAAACACTTCCTTATTTACTTTCTCCACATCAGTCGTGCTTTTATAGATCTTCATTGTATCCCCCCTTTGTTGTCTCTTTTTCAAGATGAGTAACTCCATTGACTTCACTGGAATCACTCCAGATTCACTCCAGGGTAGTGGAGAGCAGAATCTGGTCCACCATGCCAGTTACAGAAAACCAATGGGACAGATCTCATAGACTTAGGATCATCTAGTCTGACCTTCTGCACAATGCAGGCCACAGAATCTCACCCACCCACTCCTGTAACAAAATCCTAACCTATGTCTGAGTTATTGAAGTCCTCAAATTGTGGTTTGAAGACCTCAAGCTGCAGAGAATCCTCCAGCAAGTGACCCGTGCCCTGTGCTGCAGAGGAAGACAAAAAAACCTCCAGGGCCTCTGCCAATCTGCCCTGGAGGAAGATTCCTTCCCAACCGCAAATATGGCTATCAGTTAAACCCTGAGCATGTGGGCAAGACTCACCAGCCAGCACCCAGGAAAGAATTCTCTGTAGTAATTCAGATCCCACCCCATTTAACATCCCATCACAGACCTGCTGATAATCAAAGATCAGTTGCCAAATTAATTGCCCAAATTTGACTATCCCATCATACTATCCCTTCCATAAACTTATCAAGCTTAGTCTTAAAGCCAGATATGTCTTTTGCCCCCACTACTCCCCTAGGAATCTGTGGATTAACTTGAGGATGTGGAGAAAGTACCCCAGAGTCTTGCAAGTGTGAATTTACAGTCGTTGACCCACCATTCCCACAGCGAAGAGGGATTCGCAGTCATGCAGTGGGGCAGTGTGAGCATTTGCAACTAGGTAGAACCTAATGATTAAAACAAGGAAATCTAACCCATCCCTGCAGATCTCATGGTAGCTGTCACTCTGCTCCCCACATTGGTCCTGACAGCCCAGCTCACTCCGGGTGCCTACCACAGCTGTGCAATGCCCATTTTTCCTGGGAATGGTAAAAGCTGTGAAAAGAAAGTTAAATACCATCAATAAACTGTATGGGCGGCGGGTGAACGAGCCATTGGGAGAGGCTTTCTGCCTGAGGTCCCGCCCCTCCCCTTCGGCCCCACTCCCCCACTGGAGCACAGAGCACACACCCCCGAGGCCACCAGCCCCACCGCGTGCTCCCATCCCCAGAGCACCAGGCAGGCGGCCCAGCCAGAGCACTCCCATCCCCGTGCACCAGACGGGTGGCGTTACCAGAGCACCCTTACGCCAGCGCCAGGTGGCGCGGTCCCAGTGCACTCAACTCCAACCCCAGAGCGCTGGGCAGGCAGCACGACGTGCCACAGGTCTTGCAAGCAACAGCCCCTGCATGCCTATCCCAGTGTCTCCACCATGGAAAAGCAGGAAGGGAACTGGAAGCAGGCAGGAGGGGTCTAAGGCAGATCATCGGTGCGGCCATGGCAGGTGGCTTGGGGAGGCACAGCCTCCACTGGCCTATGGTACCCACCACCCATGATAAGTCCATGAAGATTCTCACTGGGTTGCTAATGGGGAAGCTACATAAAATAGCTGCTTCCTGGATCCATCCCTCTCTGATCCAACACCCCCTTCTTTTGCCAATCTTACAGTTGTCACATGGAGGGTTTTTTGCAGCTTGTTGGGATTCTTTGTCTGAAATCCCCTCCTGCTGCTTTCCAAGAATTTCAAACCCTTTATGTCCATTTCCCTACTTCTTTGCCTCCTTCCATGCCCAGGAGCAGAGAGGGGCACCGAGCACAGCTGGGTTTGTAGTGTACTTTTTGTGGAGATAAGGTTAAACAATTCTAAAACACATTATACACACTATTTGCAGTACTGTCTATGTGAGGGGTGTGGAAGCCAGCAGAAAGTAGGCATCAGCAAAAATGCTGTCTTTTAACCCTTTTATGGACATGTCTTTAATTCTTTATAGTGTTTTTTAATTGTTTGTTGATCTGACTAAATCTTTTGTTTTTATTTCTTGTCAGATAGACACAATTCCATGGGAAATAAGAACTCTGTACCCATCTGTACCTGAAGATGCAGAACAAAATGTAGAAAATTTATTTGTTAAAGAGGTAAATATCCAGCATCTGTACTCCCTGATTGTAAATAAGTCCAATCACCCTTTTTGTTACATTTAATTATATGAGTCTAATGGTGATTTCTCTTTTGTTTTAGTCACATTTTTAAACAGTGTGATATATTTTGGTGGCTTAGTTTGCATCTAGAAAACTTGCAGTTGTATTGCGCTTGCCTCTCAGATGTCATTGTTTTAGTCCTGCATAGCTGATCCTTTTATATTAGGCACATTTCTTAACATGAGCACTGAACTCTGGAGCTAGCAAAACCTGGGGAGTTTTGTACTTCACAAATATTTATATCCTTTCAAAAAACATTAGATGTTTTGCAGAACATTTTGGAACTCTTAGCACTAGTGAGATCTTGTTTCATCTTTATTTTGTTTTAAGGCCTATATTGTGGCCTTATCAGCTGGTCACATTAGGGATGAGGAGGAAGGATTCTGCGCTATTGGCAGTGGCTGGAGGCATTGCACCTATATGGTACACATGCAAGCAGAATGCTTACCAGGTACTTGAATGCAAGTAGGAGTATGGTTGGTCCTAGGCTGCAGAGCAGCAGAGATGCATGATTTCAAACACTGCTAGTGATTTTATGATTCCCTTGTAGCTTGTCTTAGAGAAATTCTGGCTGCTTCTTGCACAGGAACTCAAAAGATAGACAGCTCCCTGCAACTTTTCCACTGTGTGCTAAAGAAGGCACAATGTGGCCTGACATTTATATTAGAAATCCTGATATATGGGACCAAATTTCAGCCAGCCTCCAAATTACATGCAATGGTTTTACTTACTTACATGCACAAATAACCATAGCCCCTAAAATGTATGTGTGCCCTGCTTTTTGTACCCAGAGGAGGGAGTTACACATCCAGCTTCCCAATTTGTACTGGGATGGTCTGTTTTCGTATGCAGCATGGCTGCATATATACTTCTGCAGAAAAACTCATTTGCACACAAAAAAGTAGGTAAATAAATTCAGAGGCCAGCCTGAAAATTTGTGTGACAGATTCCCATGCAGCATAACACTTTACAAGCTGACCCTATTTTTCGTTCCATCTGTGTGACTAGAAACTCACTGCCAGCTCAAACTCCTTCTCTCCCTGCCACCTTTCCAATGCTGACAATAAGTCTTGATGAGGCAAGTCATTATTTCCCATCTTTTCCTTTCAGCAGGGTGGGGTCTGTCTATTCTTAGTTTGGGGCTCCACAAATTGTAAAGCCAACACTATGCACATTGCTGTGCTCAGAAAATGGAGTCTAAAAATGGAATGTAGTGCACAGTATCTGGGAATTATTACTGCTGAATACTCCAAGGAGGTGCTAATGACAAACTGGCAAAACCCTAAGCCTTCTCTGCAACACTAGAGAGCCAAGAATAAGAGAGAGCAGTAGAACATGGGGGCGGGGGAGCACTAGAGACTGAGGACTGCAGTGGGAGTGCTGTTCATGGAACAATGGTAGGTTAAAGCCCTTAAACTAAATCTTAAAATAGAAATACATGTGTTCCACTTCATGTTTCAAAGCCAAAAAATATATAAAGTCAATTAGGTCCAAGCAGGAAATAGTTACCAATATCCAATCGTCTCCTTACTCAGCCAAGAGCATAACACAAAGGTCCTCTGGAGCAAGGGTATTCTTCTTCTTGGAAATGAAGATAAAAGTTGAAGATGTAAATATTCCTTTCCCATCCTACACATAATTTCACCAGCTATAGTATTAACAAATGAAGGGCCACAGGACAAATTTGAGTGAGCCCTTTTCTCTCCCAAGCTGGATATAGTCTTAATGGCAATGAGTATCAGAGGGGTAGCTATGTTAGTCAGTATCCACAAAAACAATGAGGAGTCTGGTGGCACCTTAAAGACTAACAGATTTATTTGAGCATAAGCTTTTGTGGGTAAAAAAACCCACTTCTTCAGATACATGGAGTGAAAACTACAGATCCCGGCATAAATATATTGACTCATGAAGAGAAGGGAGTTACATTACAAGTGGAGAGCCAGTGTTTATGAAGCCAATTCAGTCAGGGTGGATGTGGTCCACTTACAGTAACTGATGAGGTGTCAATAACAAGAGAGGGAAAATTGCTTTTGTAGCGAGCCAGCCACTCCCAGTCCCTATTCAAGCCCAATTTAACTGTGTTAAATTTGCAAATGAATTGTAGCTCTGCTCTGTCTTTGAAGTCTGTTTTTGAAATTTTTTTGTTGAAGGATGGCTAATTTTAAATCTGTTATGACTCCCCTGCAGGTTGTCTGCCACAATATCGGGCCACAATATAGGCCTCAAAATGTGTCACCAATATTCTCTCTAAAAATGAGAGCTATCACCTTGTTATATTTTGGGAAGAGTGTTTGTGCTGGAGCTGCCCACCTGTCTGATAAGGGAAAGATTGTGGCTGGTTCTGAATCATGTGCAAGGGAGGAAGGAAGATGGTGCAAGTTGGTGAGGAAGTGGGTTGAACTTCTCCACCTGATGAGTCTTTGCAATAGGTAGCAGCACTCCCAATCCTTGTGCACCTTGGACCTGAATCCTTTGCCCATAGAAACCAGTGGAGAGGCTCCAAGAAATTTCAGGGGACATTGGATCAGGACCCAGAGCCTAAGGCGATCTTTTTCCAGTCACACTGAACTCCCCAAAGACAGGAGCTGAACTCTGGCCCCATCCAGGTCTTACCAAAGTGGGTAGAGCACATGTTGCACCTTTTAAATGCCTATAGCAATAGCTGCTCTACTCTGTACTTCCCCAACATTCCCAGAAGCATGCTGCCTTCTTCAGCACTAAGGGCCTGATCCAGATCCTGTTAAAGTCAATGGAAAGACTTCTCCAGTGAGCTTTGGTTCAGCCAGAATACCTCAGGCAGCCAGAATACCTCCAGCTCCTGCCTGCTCTTCACCCCAGCACAGTTGTAACATTAAAAGCTATCCTTAATTTCTTCCAAATGCAATTTTTTGTCCAGTTATTCCTTTATAACTCTGTGACAAACGAGATTCATAAGAGAACTAGAAACTAAGTATTAACAGGACACAGTGGCTGATAACATCTTGCAAGTGACATCTGCAAAATCTAACCAGCGTATTTGAATAAAAGAATTTTGGGTAAATAAACCACAGAGTATAAAAATACCATTGGATCATAAGCAATACTTCTCCTCAAACAAACCTAAATGGCTCAATTCTCCTTTGTCTTGTGCCTTGTGGAGTCTTTCACGCCTGTCCAGTGAATGTGCAGAGGGCTGCCATGTCAGAATGGCAACATTTTACACTCCACACAGATGTCACTACTTCTGAAAGGTAACAGAAAATCAAGCTTGTTTGTAGAGTTTTTGGGTCAAAATAGCTTTCTTCTTCCATGTCAGAAGTGGCTGCATTTTAATTGTGGCTGTAATTAGCCTTACAATCCATAGAAATCCTCTTTAAAGTGCTTTGAGATCCATTCAGATGAAAGGCCGTATATCAAAGTGAAGTAATAATAACTATTATATCCTTAATATTGAAATTTCAGGTAGTAGATTTATGTGGTTTATTTAATCATACCTACTGTAGTAAGAATATTATAAATATTCCTTTTATCCTGTCAATATAGGCTTCCCAACTGCAAAAATGGGATAATATTTAGTTGTCCTTTAGTACCGAAGTCATTCACGGTGGAGGATTTCTGTATGCCCGATATTGTACCATATCTCCATAGGAATTGTAAATGTTATTGGTTATTAAACCAAGAGCTTTATTAATCTTAACTAAAGAAGTAACAACTTTACAGCTATTCTCTTTATAATTATTGAAAGAGGTTATATATCAGTCAGTTACTCAGGCTATTTTGTCCCGTATACACACTGCACACTCATTTTGTTCTTCTAAATTTCAAATTCAAATTAAAACAGAAACTTAAGTTGGTAGGTGTCACCATCTAAAATAAATCAAAGGCTTTATTATCCATCTTGCTGAAGATTTTTTCAGGTTCAAAAGCTGAGTGTTTTCAATGTTTTAAAGAAGTAGTATATCAGTCGACCACCACCAATGTACTGAGGCTCTCTTACAGCCTACATTTACAGTACTTGGAGAAGTAAACAGTTTATTAAAATGTTGTGAATTAATTGCATATTTTAATATTTAGGTTTGGTAAAATCTAGGATTCTTAATTACTAATTTTTATTTTATATATGAGCTGTGTAAAATTGGAGAGTTGTAAAACTGAGGCCTCCTGATGGCTTTTGGCCAATAGAGATGGCATCATGCTTTTCATATGAGTAGGGGGAGTAACCTCAGAGTGCTGGCTAAATTCCAAACTAGTTAATGCTAGTAAATTCTGCCTTCCAAAATCCCTGTGTAGTTTCCCTTAAGTATGATGATCTTTGCTTCCTGTTTTAAAACTCTTTCTTAGTTTTGCCCTTCACTGTTTTAATAGCTGCTGCTTTCCACCTCAGAGATGGCAGAATTTAAGTGGTGAATGAAGTTACATAATCCTTTATCCATCTAATATGTGTGTAAAGTGCTTTAGGATTCAAAAACTGCTATATCATTTCATGTTGTTGTTAATAATAAATGAATGATTATATAAATTCCTTCCCCAAGCTTGCAGAGATCTTACAGAGAATGTAAACTGTGGGAAAAAAAGAGGAACTCTGGCCATTTTCAAGGGGTTTCTAGGTACTCTCTTCAGTTCTGCTTCTTTTATTTCATTTTCAAAATGTTAACTTGCATTGCAGAGCAAACCTGTAACATGGCTACCCTTTGAAGTTCCCCTTTCACTGTGGCAGCCATCACACTGTCACCACCAGCACAAACACTGGAAAGCTGCAGGTGCTGAATTTTTGCAGGATGATTTCTCTAGGGGAAAGTCTGGCCAGCGGGCTAAGGTGCGGGGAGAGGGAGGCTTCAAAGCCTGCAGGGCTAACAGCGAGGGAATGGAACAAGAGAGCTGATGCAAATGAGTGCCAACCCTTCCCCATCCCATAATTAATCTCCTGCTCACCCTACTAGGGCTAAACATCCCTCTGGAATGACTCTCCATCAAGGTTAGGAGGCAGCTGTATCTGGCCTGAGGGCCACAGCTCTTGCGTAGAAGGGTTCCATCTTTCTGATCAACAGCTTCTTGTGTGTTTCCTTCCATAGTTCAATAATTTCCCATCAGAAATGTTGATGAAATCAATACAAATATTTTCGTATTTTCTGGTGGAAAAATGTTCTGTTGGAAAATGTTCAACCCCATCTGGTTTATAACAGACTGCAATTCTTAACCACAATAGGCTAGCTAGAGATAAGGAGTAGCCATTGCTCTAAATGTACTTGCCCCTGTGACGTCTCTGAATGGTATTTGAATGTGCTTTTTGTTCCTTTTATATTTTAATTTTGATTAGTCTCTTCTTGAAGAAGCACAAGAAACCGTTATATTTAATAAGTTAAAACATTGTGGCCTGCTGTATATATTGTTCATGGCTATTTTTAAACACATCAGTAAAGAGCCTATAAAGTTAACAAAAAAAGTCCTGTGTTGAATCCCTTTTACATGACTTGTTTGCATCTGTTAAGTATTCTAATAAGTAATGAAAGTAGGGCAGGAAAAATCAGTCCTTTCTTTAAAGGATTCAGTTTCTTTTTGTGTCACCAATAGATAGTGTATGAAGTATGAATTACCGGGTCTACACTTATTCTGATCCAATTCATTGAATGATCTTTTTCACTTGCTCATATAATACAGTATATACATTGCTCCTATACAAATATTTACTTACTTTGTCCCAGAGGGTCACCAAACTGACTTAACTAAAGCTTAAACCACAGAAATACAATGGTGGGTTTGTTTCTGTCCACAAATCTGCAGAAAGGGCTCAATTTTGCTGTGATTGGAATTAATTGATAAACTCAACATTAACAAGTCACCAGGACCAGATGGCATTCACCCAAGAGTTCTGAAAGAACTCAAATGTGAAGTTGCGGAACTATTAACTAAGATTTGTAACCTGTCCTTTAAATCGGCTTCGGTACCCAGTGTCTGGAAGTTAGCTAATGTAACGCCAGTATTTAAAAAAGGCTCTAGAGGTGATCTCGGCAATTACAGACCGGTAAGTCTAACGTCGGTACCGGGCAAATTAGTTGAAACAATAGTTAAAAATAAAATTGTCAGACACACAGAAAAACATAAACTGTTGAGCAGTAGTCAATATGGTTTCTGTAAAGGGAAATCATGTCTTACTAATCTATTAGAGTTCTTTGAAGGGGTCAACAAACATGTGGACAAGGGGGATCCAGTGGACATAGTGTACTTAGATTTCCAGAAAGCCTTTGACAAGGTCCCTCACCAAAGGCTCTTATGTAAATTAAGCTGTCATGGGATAAAAGGGAAGGTCCTTTCATGGATTGAGAACTGGGTTAAAAGACAGGGAACAAAGGGTAGGAATTAATGGTAAATTCTCAGAATGGAGAGGGGTAACTAGTGGTGTTCCCCAAGGGTCAGTCCTAGGACCAATCCTATTCAATTTATTCATAAATGATCTGGAGAAAGGGGTAAACAGTGAGGTGGCAAAGTTTGCAGATGATACTAAACTACTCAAGATAGTTAAGACCAAAGCAGATTGTGAAGAACTTCAAAAAGATCTCACAAAACTAAGTGATTGGGCAACAAAATGGCAAATGAAATTTAATGTGGATAAATGTAAAGTAATGCACATTGGAAAAAATAACCCAACTATACATACAATATGATGGGGGCTAATTTAGCTACAACGAGTCAGGAAAAAGATCTTGGAGTCATCGTGGATAGTTCTCTGAAGATGTCCACGCAGTGTGCAGAGGCGGTCAAAAAAGCAAACAGGATGTTAGGAATCATTAAAAAGGGGATAGAGAATAAGACTGAGAATATATTATTGCCCTTATATAAATCCATGGTACGCCCACATCTCGAATACTGTGTACAGATGTGGTCTCCTCACCTCAAAAAAAGATATTCTAGCACTAGAAAAGGTTCAGAAAAGGGCAACTAAAATGATTAGGGGTTTGGAGAGGGTCCCATATGAGGAAAGATTAAAGAGGCTAGGGCCTCTTCAGCTTGGAAAAGAGGAGACTAAGGGGGATATGATAGAGGTATATAAAATCATGAGTGATGTGGAGAAAGTGGATAAGGAAAAGTTATTTACTTATTCATAATACAAGAACTAGGGGTCACCAAATGAAATTAATAGGCAGCAGATTTAAAACAAATAAAAGGAAGTTCTTCTTCACACAGCACACAGTCAACTTGTGGAACTCCTTACCTGAGGAGGTTGTGAAGGCTGGGACTATAACAATGTTTAAAAGGGAACTGGATAAATTCATGGTGGCTAAGTCCATAAATGGCTATTAGCCAGGATGGGTAAAGAATGATGTCCTAGCCTCTGTTCGTCAGAGGATGGAGATGGACGGCAGGAGAGAGATCACTTGATCACTGCCTGTTAGGTTCACTCTCTCTGGGGCAGCTGGCATTGGCCACTGTCGGTAGACAGATACTGGGCTAGATGGACCTTTGGTTTGACCCAGTACGGCCGTTCTTATGTTCTTATGAGTCCATAGTAAAATTCCCGTTGATATCATTGTGCCATATTCAGGTTTTGGCTGTGATCCTACAAGGTACTGAGCATCCTCCATTACCATTGAAGTCAATGATTGCATTAGTCTGTCTATCATTTAAGCCATAATATATGCTCCTATCTGCCTGTATGATCTGGTCACATTTTCTCCCACTTTTTCGTGCATCACCATTGAATTCAGTGGGGTGTAAATCAGAACTGAATTTTGCCCTGTGCATTCAGAATGAATCTATTACTATAGCGATTTGGATGTCATATATATTAATATATTTCATTCAGCTTTTATGTGGGAGGGGACAGCTTATGAATTTGCAGCTGGTTCCTTGTAATTTTGTTTCATATACTGTAAAATCAAAAAGATATTGGAAAAAAAAGTAATTTAAAATGATCCTTTCCCTGGCTTGTGGGGTTTTTGTTTTTTGTTTTTTATTTGTGGTCCCATCTGCTAAGAAGTTTTATTATTGACTTCAGTGGGAGTAGTTTAGGCCAATGCTGAGCCCTTTTGAAAATACCAACCACATTTTAGAATATCATCAGACCTCACTTCAGAAGGGTGATATTATTTTCTATATTAACGGCCAAAGCCTGACTGCTTCCCTCCCTGTCCGTGAGTACAGAAGGCTCTACACTTAGTGACACTACTGTAAAGCGAGGACTGGCTGTGGAGAGGTCCTGGCGGAACATTCCTTGGAGTGGGGTTTAGCCTCACTGATCTATTTTGTCCTTCTGTCTTTTTATTGTCCATTTTCTCCTAATTTCATTCTGTCAAGCTTTTACTCCCTGCATTCTCTGTTCCCCTGCCCCTTTGCTCTCTCTCTCTCTTATTCAGTTCTCTCTCTCATCTCCATCCCTCTGTTTTCCATGAGACCATTCTCCTCCCTCTCCCCACTCTGAAATGTCCTTCCACCTCATACTGTCTCCTTCCTGTGGTTCCCTTTCATCTCCACACCCTGCCACTGATATATCTCCCTCCCTCCCTTCCTCTTTCTCTTCTCCCTATGTTTTCTCTTGTCCCACCCAAGGGGGCTGCTGCTGCTGTTGAAGGGGTGTGCATGGAGGGCAAGGTCTAATTCCCATTATGACAGCTGCCTGTATTAAGCAATCTCCAGTGTGCTGCCACTCCTGCAATCACACAGTCTAGTGATGCAGATGGCAGCCCTGTTGTTTGTCTTTTTAAGTATGCGGAGGGCACTCAGATACTATAATGATGGGAGTCATAACCTATCAGTATCTGGATAGCTTAGGTATCCCCACTATAAATAGATCCAGTTCTTCTTGCCCCCAAACAAGAGGACTGTTGGTGCTGGGCTTTATGGCCTATGGAACCAAAAGCCAACTCTAGGTGGCTGACCCTGCAAACACTTCTGCTTAACTTTATGCATGTGAGTAGTCTCGTTGAGCTTGACAGATAGATCAGAATAAGGAGACCAGGATGATAGCCAGATAAACAGACATAATTAGAAAGTTCAGTGGGTAAGTTCAACGTGTGCCGAAGTGCTTTGCAGGATCAGGGTCTTAGTTATTAATACAGCCAAAATCTTTTTTTCTATGATTAAAAACCATAAATGCCATAACTATTTTATCTGCAGATGCTCGCAACTGTAGAAGAGGAAGAATGGTCTTGTGGTCAAGGAGCCAGTAGCATGGGTCCGTTAACATACTATTTAACTCATAAATTGACTAAGGTACCAAGCTTGCTCAGGATGACAGAATAGTGGGGTAATTTTTTTTAACATACTATACTATTATTAATCCCTACAGTATGCTTTAGAACCACAATTTCCAGAAGTCTATGATATAATCTGCTCCATTCTCCTTGTTGCAACTTTATAGGCTACCAATAAACATACAGATTTCTTGCTCCTCTCCACCAATATTTTCTTGCCTTGGCAATTTGAATCTTTTTTAAAATGAGTAACATGATAGTAGGTTGTAAATTAAACATGACTCAACAATGTCATATTGTTGCAGCTAACGACATCGTGCTGTACTTACCACATTAATAATTTTCTATAAAAATGAGCACTACAGTAATTCTGTTCTACTTGACACAAAATAGACCTCAAATACAACTTGCATTCAGCTTTGGGCACCACATTTCAAAAGAGACATGAACTTATTAAAGAGAGTTCAGAAGAGAGCCACAAAACTGACAAAAGTTTTAAAAAATAAGAACTATGAGGGGAAGTGAAGAGAACTGGAGAAATTCAGTATGAAAAAAATATAACTCAAGTGAGACACAACTGTCCAGAAATACATTATGAGATGTTATAAAGAGGATAAGGATCAGTCCTTGAGGACAGAACAAGAAGTAATGGGCCTAAGCTTTAAGCTGTAGCAGGGAGAATTTAAGTTAGGTAGTAGGTTACGTCTAGTTACTGTGGAAGTTAGGTAATGAAGCATGGTGCAAAGGGAAGACACAATTTATGTCAGTGAAGATATTCAGGGACACAGAAGTACCAATCTATCAAGGTGATATAGTAATAATTTTAATAAATCCTTCCACAATGCAGGAGGATGAAGTCAGTAATCTACTTCAGGTTGCTTCTGTGCACGAGTCAATTAAAAAACATCACCTTTGATTTAAATGGGAAATAGTGCTTTAAAACGCCTAAGAAATTTTAAATTGATTTTCCTTTAAGAACAGCAGTACCAAGCTATTAAAGAAGAGAACATGTGCTTCTGCTGACGTTGTTTCTTTGTTCTGGACCCTTTCCTGAGTGTGAATAAATTGAAATAATCTATTTCTTTCCTTTCTTTTTAGGCTTGTAAATATTACAATTCTCAGTGGCATGTTGTGAACTACAAATATGAAAAGTATTCAGGAGATTTTCGACATTTACCACAGTAAGTACTTCACTAGTTCTCCATTTTCTTTTCCCATTTTGGTACTGTTTCGCTGAGTCATGTCAGTATTTCCACTTTCCCCCATCCTATACCTGCACCCTATTTGTTTTACCATAAACATACTGGGCCACATTTAAAAGAAAAAAAGGCAAAAAAAAGGCAGACAAAGATCCATGAGCAAACACCTTCACTTATATCTACTAAACACTTTTAATGTACATTCAAATCAAATGACTACTCTTATATTATTAATATTTGTATATGCAAAATACTTAGTACAGACAAGTGTGGCTTTTTACTACTGTTAAAAGAAAACATAAATGTCATAACTATTTTACCTGGTCCTAATTCTCCTGTCAGTTACAGTGGTGTAAAACTGAAGTTACTTCATTGACTATTTAGTTACTCTGGATTTACACCGCAGTAAATGAGCTCAAAATCTGGCCCAATATATGTAATGTAAGAATGTATGTGCACACACACAAACACTTTTCATGCTTCCAGTCGTCATCGTCTTTTTCAGTATTTGGTCATTGTGTGAATAATGAACTTTTCCATGAGATGTAGGTTACAAAATAAATTCATGGTTTCATTATAACCACTCTCATAAAACAAACTGACATTCTGCAGCCATTGGGCATGATTCTCTTCTCGTTTACACTGATGGGAATCTGGAGTATTTCTGTTGAGGTCAGTGGAGTAAGAACCATGTGAAAGTGATGAAAAATGAGAGGAAAATCATGCTCCTTGACTTCAGGAATAAGAAATGAAAATCTTTGGGCCAAATTCGTTATCTTCTAGGTATAATACATGTGCAGTTGTTCGCAATACCACGTTTTCCCAACAAGCGGCTTATGCTTTAAATTAGGGGTCATTATAGTGAGCCACAAATTAAATTACAGAATACTGAAATGAACAACATGAACTCCATCTTTCACCGAATTTGAGGCATTAAAATTGTGATCCTGCATTCTTGTATAAAAGATTGTAAAAAAAGCAAGAAATAGCAAAAAGGAATTGATTCTCTGGATGCTGATTGGATTAAGGATGAGAGGTGGTACAAACTGAATCCATTCTTGTAGCAGTGTTAAGATTGTCTCTTACAGTCTTCTTCAGATGCTATGCACACAAAGTCATGTACTATAAGCCTTCCTTTGTATCCACAGTTCCTCTCTTGTTCATTAATCTTACTATGAACAGAGTGTATGTTAATCCTAGAGTCAAAGTAGAAGAGTGACACTAATTAGAGTTCTTGGATGTAGTTGTGTTTAGGTAACTTTTTACTCTGCAGGACAGCTTGTATGATGGTCTGTCTGCTCAGGAGAGGAAATTGAAAATGCAACATTTTGCAGTCCAAGTTTGCAAGTACCGTCCCTCTTATGAAATGTGCAACATGCTGAACTGTTTCTTATATGGAGTTTGCATTATTCTGCATGAAAGTAATTTGTAGTCAGTATGTACATCGTCTTCCATGGAGTTATGTTAGTCTATTGACACTGCTTGCAGCAGTTCTCTATTTTTCACATCCACCTGGGATATTATGGCGTCTTCTTGTCTTGTTTCCATATAATGGGTTACTGTCAAAATGAGAACATTTTGCTTATATTACGGAGTATAATGACTGAGAGAGAGTTCAGTGTAAAGTCTTTTGAATCTCTAAAGAAAATTTACATCAGCTCTGTCCAAACATTACCTGACTGATAGCTCCACTGGCATTTAGACTAGAGAATTAACCTAATTTGCACCGAATGAGGTGAGTTGCAGACACTCTTTTTTTTTTTTCTTTTTCTTCTTTCTTTCTTTTTTTTTAGTGCAAAGGTACAAACCACAAAACATCTTGCCAAACATTGCCCCAATCCAACCCCCTCCCTCCTTCCTAACTGCCCCCCGGGACCCCTGCCCCCATTCAACCAGCCCTTCTCCCTGTCCCCTGACCGCCCCCAGAACCCCCACCCCTGACTGCTCCCTGCCTCCCCATCCAACCCCTCCTCTCCTTTCTAACTGACCCCCCCCAGGATCCCCGCCCCCTGACCACCACCCTGAACTCCTCTGCCCTCTATCCAACCCCGTGATCCCTGTCCCCTTATCATGCTGCCTGGAGCACTGGTGGCTGGCGGTGCTACCGCTGTGCCGCCTAGAGCACCGAGACAGGCAGCAGTGCCGCCTAGCTGGAGCCAGCTATGCCACCATGCAGCACACAGCACCGGGTGCTGCTGCACTGCCCCAGGAGCTCACAGCTCCGCTGCCCAGAGCATTGCGCCAGCAGTGCGGCATGCTGAGACTGCAGGGAAGAGGAAACAGCAAGGGAGGGGCCAGGGGTGAGCCTCCCAGGCCAGGTGCTCAGAGACCGGGCAGGAGAGTCCCATGGGCTGGATGTGGCCCGCAGACTGTAGTTTGCCCACCTCTGCCTTTTACTATTGGTTTTAATTTCCTTTGCAAGGTCCAACTCTGCTTGGCTTTTTCCCTACACTTTCTGAGCTTCAAGAGGTAGTTTTCCTTGCTGTTTCATCTCCTCTTCCATTCCTTTTAGGCCTTCTGCTTTCTCTTAATCACCTGTTTGAGATACTTGCTCATCCAGGTTGGTCTGCAACTCTTCCCTGCAATTTTTTCCCCCTTGCTTTGGACGCAGGCTTCAGATAGTTTCTGCAACTTTGACTTTAGTAATTCCAAGCCACCTCCATATTCAGATCCTTTAGTTCTTCAGTCCCGTCCACTTTCCTAACTAATTCCCTTAATTTTTTTAAGTTTGTCTTTTTGAAATCAAGGACCCTACTTTTTGTTTTTGTTTATCCTTTCACTAAATTTAAACTGAATTAGCTCATGATCACTCCAATCAAAGTTGTCCCCTACAACCAGTTCTTCAATGAGGTCCTCAATTCTGTCAGGGCAGTTTGTCATTTCACACACTCATACATGATATAGATTGATAGCTGCATAGGGAAGCACTTTTCAACAGGCTGAAAACTTCCCTGTTCTGAAAATAGTACTTTCTACTGGGAAGTGGTTGCAGTTTGGTGATACAGTGCCTGGAGTAGAAACTTCAGGCAAATTCATCCCTAGCGAAGTTCCACTGAATTCAGTATGTTACACAGGGGATTAATTCAGCCCCCTGAGTATGAAATGACATTACGTAAAACGCTAATTTTCCTCTGGATGTGTTCCTTCTTTGAGGCTTTTTGCAGACCTGTCTGTGTTCTCACTACCTCTTTTAGCACAACTGTGCATATTCTGCTCTATTATGCTCTTTATCTTAGTGAGCATGGAGGAAACACGTTACTGACTTTGAGACTGAGTTGTGGCATTGCCTTCAATAAGAGCATGCTTCGACCCATTAGTAGGGTCTCTCTTTCGTTTGCTAAGTAAAAAACTCAAATTCCCAATTGAGTAATTCAGGCTAAACTGCTTGAATTTCTGCATCTTTATATGGCTATTTAGGTGGAGTATATGGTCAACTCCCTGACACATGATGTTCTCTCTACTGGTCCTAAATACTTAACAGCATGGCTAAAGGGGTTACACGTCAAGATAGGACAAATGACTTCTTCTATGGAGTGTAATACCGACAGCATTGATTGAACGGGCATTCAGGAGTGGCCATTGAGGGTCCACCTAGAGGACTTCTGGTTAACGCAGCAGGAATTAATCTACGGTTGCTAGGGCAGTGCACCATGGATCAGCAGGTCCTTTAAAAGTGTTCGGCACATGCTGAGCTTTGCTAGCTGGTGCAGAGGGAAGCAGGGCTCCACCTTCTTTGGGTTAGATGGTACTAGCGTGGCATAGCTCTTGCATCCACTCAGGGCTGGCCTGCATTGGTAGGAGCATTCATAATCTACAGTTGTCTAAGCACCTTCCACGTTCTAAAGGCAAATACATGAAGCATCATTAAAATTTGAGTAGTCATAATATTTGGTGGGAAATGTACTAAGATTGGATATAGTGGAAAAAAATCAAATATTGAACTTTTCAGATGAAAGAAGGATAATTGTTTTCACAAAAATGGTAGTGAAGCAGTTGATCCACTCTTTCCACCAGTTCTAGCTGTGATGCTTCTTTTTTGGGGAGAGTGATCCAAAATCCTTGATGATTTGGGGTTCTGACTGTGCTTACTGGTCACAAAGCAAAGATCAGAGGGATTTCAACTAAGGATAAAAAGGACTACACTTTCAAAAGATGTTTTTTACAAAAGCTCAGAGCAGTCCAGCATTAGATATATTTGAAGGTATCCTGGAAGGTTAGCATCCTCAAAAGAGCAGTCACATTAAAAAGAATACTCTTCCAGTTATGAAGTTGAACACTAATAAGTTTTTTTCCTACCCTAGAAATGAATATAGACCAGAGAAATTGCCTTCACATTCCTTTGAAATTGATCATGAAGATGTTGATAAAGATGAAGTAAGCATATTGATTTTTTCCCCTACTGCTGAGTTATTTATTCGTTTAACATCAAATAAGTATTGATAACAGAGTCTCGTTATCTTCTGTGGAATGTTTCATATATTTGCGAACTCTGTATTTAATGAAACAGCTTTGTCTCTTATGTCATCATGTGCCCAGCAGGAGAATTAATAAAGTATTTTTGAAAGGAATGTGAAGATTATATTGTTAAGAGAGAGCAGATATTCAAATGCTTCTTTCCCTTTGGTCTTAAACTCATAAAAGCAAGTCAATGCAACACTAATGATGTCTTTTATACAGGATACCACATCCCACTCCTCTTCAAAAGGTGGCGGTGGTGGTGGAGGATTTGGAACAGGAATTTTCAAGTCTGGCTGGCTTTATAAAGGGAATTTTAACAGTACTGTAAACAATAGCATTACTGTTCGGGTAAGGGGACATTGTTATTCTTTCTTTGTTCTGTTTGGCTTCAGTCTTCCACACTCTCCCCCCACCCATTCACCCACCCACCCCCAGCAGGGGTGCTGATGTTTTCAATTGTCATTTAGCTGTTTTCATCTCAAATTAGGTTTACTTAAATTGCATTAAATGATAGTAAAGTGGATGTTACTATTGTCTGCAGAATAGCACAGTTGAAATGCAGTTAGCAATGGTGTATTGTTTAAACCGTTTGAATAAAATATCTATGAAAACAATTTGAAGTACAGCAATTGTGTTTTTGTTTTCACTGTAGTCATTCAAAAAGCGCTACTTCCAGCTGACACAGTTGTCGGATAACTCATACATTATGAATTTTTACAAAGATGAGAAAATATCAAAGGAACCAAAGGGATGTATATTTTTGGATTCCTGTACGGGGGTTGTGCAGGTAAATCATTTCATTTTATTATTTTGGAATGACGTTGTGGGCCCAATCCTCAGCTTACGTAAATGTTTGTAAACTGTATTATGGATCTGGCTTTATATCGTTAACTACAAATTTTATTGGAGGGTATTGAATGTTAACCAAAAAAAAAAAAAAAAAAAGGCAAATGAGAATGATGCAGGTCTACTATGAGAACATACACCTTTACCCCGATAGAACGCGACCCGATATAACATGAATTTGGATGTAAAGCAACGGGGAGCCCCGGGCCCTTTAAAGTGCCACCCAAGCCCCGCTGCTGTACCATGTTATATCCGAATTCATGTGGAGCTCCCGGACCTTTAAATCACTGCCCAAGCCCCGCTCCCAGAGCTCTGACAGTGATTTAAGGGGACCAGGGCTCCCCACAGCAGCTGGAGCACCGGGCCCTTTAAATCCCCACCGGGGCTCTGGCAGCCTGGCTCGGGCAGTGATTTAAAGGGCCAGAGGCTCCAGTGGCTGTTGGGAGCCCCAGGCCCTTTAAATCCCCACCCGAGCCCTGCTGCCAAAGCTCCGGTGGTGATTGAAAGGGACTGGGGCTCGCTCCAACGACTGGAGCACAGGGCCATTTAAATCACTGCCAGGGAAGCTGGTCCAGTCCAGCACAGCATACCGGACCAAACTCGATATAATGTGGTCTCATCTATAAGGCGGTGAGATTTTTTGGCTCCCGAGCACTGCGTTATATCGGGGTAGAGATGTATATATAAGTCTGGTACTGGCTCATTTTCATTTGTAACTCCATTGATTCCAGAGAGTTACTCTTGATTTACACCAGTATAGGAGGACAGAAATAAAACCATAATGTTTTGTATAGAAATAGGAGTACTACAAGCAGACATTGATACACATTCATATAAATTAACTAAATGGCTCTGGTCCTGCAGTAGGATCTATGTGGGAAGACATTTACATCTATGCAGAATCCCACTGACTGCAATGAACTCCACACTAGCATGAGGCTAGCCTGTGTGGATGCCATTGAAGGATCTGGGACTAACATTCTGATAAGTACTGAGATAATGGAGGATCTTAAAGAGGGCAGGCATGCTAAAGCCTGCCTTTGCCCTAGACTGATATCTTGGTAAGACATTTGCACTGAAAATCCATGGTTGTATTTCTGAAGGTTAAGTCTTTAAAATCTACATTGTTGCCAAATACTGTGTTTCTATGTTTCAATCTGATTCTTTTTCATGACAAGAAGTAGTTTCTGATAAGAAACTGCCCTGATTGATCTAGCACATCATGCTGCCATGTAGAGGGATTTGGGTTTGGCACATATCTCTGGTCCATTGCTCCTGAATCAGGAAAGACTGGGAATGTTTCAAAGGCAGCTCAGCTTCTGGAGTAGAGTGCAGTACAGATTCAGTTTGGAGTTGCTCTTAGACTAATCTTTCCGGCTGACTCACTGAGGTCCTTGACCACCTGTAGCTCTTCGTGGTTGGAAGGATAGGTTGTTTTGACACAGGGCCTTTGAAGTGGGAAAGAATGGCAGAGCATAGATGGAATTCACCCTGATGACAAATGCCAGCTCAAAGTTCCATACAGCACTTCAGCCCACACAGTTGCACTAGCTGTGCAGATGGCTGTCACGTGTGGGACTCACTCCTGCAGCGACTCCTGCTGGTCATCTCAGGAATTAGCTCTTTCACAACCTTGGAGCACCCTCTTCAGGCCAGTGTTCCACTGCTGCTGGCCCCCGTGTCCCTCCCAGGACCCTGGGTGCTGCCTGGGTGCCGACCCCTCGCAATACCCCCACGCTCTGCTTCTGGGTCTCCCCTCTCTGGGGAACCCCCAACCCTCTAATCCCACCTTGCCTCAGTCTGGACTACTGCCAGTCATCACCAAGCCCCTGCTCCCTGGGGCAGACTGCAGTGTAAAAACCACTCATCATAGGCAAGGGGGTTCGGACCTGCTGCCTTCCTCTGCCTCCCAGTACCTCTGTGGGCCTAGGACTGGGCCCTGCAGCCTGGGGAGTTGCCAGCCTGGAGCTCCGCTGCTCCTCTGGCTTTTCCCCAGCCCTGCTTCACTCCAGTACCCTTTAGGACTCTGGCAGCTAGATCCATCTCCCTCCTCTGCTAGAGCGAGTCTTTGGCAGCTCCTGGCTCACTGACTTTTTATAGGGCCAACTGTGGCCCCAGTCAGCCTAGTAGATGCTTTCTCCCAGCCACAGCCCTCCCCAGGGCTACTTTTAACCCTTCATGGGCAGGAGCGGGTGATCACCCCGCTACAATAGCTGTCTGTTTTTCCATGTGCAGTGCAGACTTGTCCTCTATACCAGCCTGGCATAAGGCAGTATAAGGACAGGCATGTAGAGATGTAATGAAATCTGTCATTGTGAGACTCCAGTGACATGGAGGGGCAGCAGCCTTGCCAGCTGAGTCTAACACAATGGTCCCTGATTGGGAATATGGGAATCCCTGTATATTTTATCTGTGTAAATGCTTGGGCAGAAGGTCTTGAAGTGGCTTTCAGTCTGAATGAGGGAATCTTGACAGATCCACCCAACTCCAGAAAAAAATACAAAGCGTCTATAGTTTATAAATAAAACAAAATAAAGCACGAGGCCTTAAATGTATTGCAGCCTTTACATAGGCCTGCGAGCCTCCAGGCCAAGAACAGCTGCTGTTACCTGTGTATCAGAAGGCAGGCAAATTATCTCAGTCAAGTCTGAGTTATAGTCAGCTGGCCCTCGTGTAAACCCAAATCCCAGGTAGACATTGGTCAAAGGCAGTCAGCTGCGCCATCCGGGTCTGATGAGATAGTGATGCAGACTGAGTTCCATCAGAGGCACTGCAGTTAATATCACCGGGCTACCCTGTCCCCGCTCCTGCAACAGCTGCACCTTCATGTTGAGCAAGAAGAGAGAGAGAACAGTGCCCCTCATGAGAGCCTTCAGGGCAGATCCATAATGATTCAAACAGCCTTTACGTTCCCTCCACGGTGAAAAATAAAAATATTGCTACTCAAGAGTAAGCTAGTCATTCCCTGCTGTGGCCAAGAGTATCAAATATACAATACAAGATCGCTAAATTTCTCAGTGCCCATACCAAGTAAGTGTGCAGTAGTGCACATACAAAGCACATATCTCCACAGTTATTGCATTCTTTAGCAATTCTTGCAGTCATGTAAAGCTTGCTTTTATTACACAGTGTGGGTGGGCAAAATGATTTGACTATGTGTCTTTTAAGATTGAGCCATTGAATACATCTGTTTAAAAGAACGAAACGTTCTTTGGGGGACAACATAATTGCTGGAGGAAAACGAAATGTTACAAAAGAATATTGATAGCCAAAACCAGTCAGTTTCATATAGCTTATTGTAGTAATGTAAAGCCTTTCACCTGTTGTTATTTCTGAAAGGATTAAAATTGAAGCTTTTTTAAATAAATAAATGGGGCCCAATATGCTGTTTACAGCATGGATTTCTATCTCAGAGATCAAGATATATCAGGAATCTAACTGATGTTTTGTTTTGAAGATGTGTGGTGAGAGAGTGCATTCAGGGCTGTTTGGTTACTGTCAATTACCAACTCGCTGTTGTTAGGTGATGTTTTATGTTCTTCATCTGTGCTTGTGAATTGGTGTTGCTCCATTGGTGGCATGAGTCTGCCAAGTGCCTCAGTGTTCAGAAGCCTTGAGAAGGAAGGCTTTGTTCCAGTTTGCTGTGACTGGGTGCTCCTCTTAGAGACAAGCCTCAATCAGAACTTCAGAATTAGCCCCCAGTACCTATACCACCAAAAGAGTTTTGGACTTGGGTCACATCCAGAACCAGAATGTATTCCTTTTCCAGGTCCATTTCAGAGACAGCCTACTATAGCAGAAATCACAAGAACAGTGGATTTTAAGATATTTTTAGCATTCTGGTCTCAATCTTAAAAGAACAGGGAAGGAGAGTGACACCTTTGAATTAGACCTGCATAATCTCCAGCTTCTGGCCACAGGTTCTGAGTTTCCGACTCTTGCCTACTCCCTCAATCACCAGCTTTTCTGTCAGTTGTCCAGAGCTTTTGATTATATCCCTAGATTTTTTTTTGTGTGTCTTGTCCATCTTTGGAAGCCAGTCTCTCCAGCTGCTGGGCCGGTTGGGAGGCAGGCAGATGGGAGGTGGCCAACTGAGACATTGCCTCTCCCATTGCATGACTAAGACACTTAACATGGAGTGAATGTACAGTAACTCCTCACTTAACGTAGTAGTTATGTTCCTGAAAAACGCGACTTTGAGTGAAACGATGTTAAGCGAATCCAATTTCCCCAGAAGAATTAATGTAAATGGGGGGGGTTAGGTTCCAGGGAAATTTTTTTCACCAGACAAAAAACTATATATTATATAGATATATGCACAGTATACATTTTAAACAAACAATAATGTTCACAGCTATGATGATTGTGAAGCTTGGTTGAGTTGGTGAAGTCAGAGGGTGGAAGAGGGTGGGATATTTCCCAGGGAATGCCTTGCTGCTAAATGATAAACTAGCACTTGGCTGAGCCCCCAAAGGTTAACACGTTGTTAATGTAGCCTCTCACACAAGGAAGCACGAACATGAGGGCGAGGAGACAGCATAGCAGACAGACAGACAGACACACACCTTGTGAGTAAGAGAGAGAGATGCACACTGCCCGTTTAAATAAGCTGACCCACTCTTAAGTGCATTGTCTTTTTAAGTAGATCAGGAAGTTGAGACAGCAGCTGCTGCCCCGAGCGCTCTCTGTGTCTCTCCGTCCATGTCCCCTCCCTGCTCTATATGGGTAAGTGTGGTTGAGGAGCAGGGGGGAGGGGACACCCTGACATTAGCCCCCCCCCACCCCCACTTCCCTCTGTGCACAGCAAACAGGAGTGTCTGGCAGCAGCTCCAAGGCAGAGGGCAGGAGCAGCACATCGCAGTTGCTGGAGAGACAGCTGAACTGCCAGCAATTGATAGCCCAGGGCAATTGATAGCCTGCTGCACTGCTGCAGCACAGGGAACTTAGGGGAATGGGGAGCTGCCAGTCCACCCTGGTTACAAGCCCCCACCAGCTAGCTGCAATGGACTGCTCTTCCTGCAAGCAGTGGACAAAGCTGGCAGCTGCCAAATGATATTAGAAAGGAGCATTCCACAGCTCTAAACAAGCATGTTCCCTAATTGAGCAACGAAACAACGTTAACTAGGATGACGTTAAGTGAGGAGTTAATATACTCATGAGCTACTCACACTGCAGAAAGGAGGGAGTCTTAGGATGGCAGCAGTGCAACAGCACCAGGAAAAGCATCAATCTTTGTTCCCCACCACCACTCATAGAATGTGATGAATGTAGGCGAGGGGAATGGATGAAGAGGTCAAAACTGGGTGTAAAGCTGCAGTAAGTGAGAAGGACTGGGTCCAATGAGTGTAAGTAATTATGCATTTCTAAGTTTGAGGGAGACTCAAGTCCTGACTCTCCTCCCCCCTACATAAGTTTCACACCATTGTAACCTCACTGACTGATGTTAAGTAACTCCTGAGTAACTGAAGAGTTACTCTGAGTAACTGAGAGGAGAATGAGGTTTTGAGCTGGTGTAGCATACATGCTGAAAAGGCCAGAAGTCTCTTAACTAAATTAGATTAATCTCTGTAACAACCCTGTGATTTTAGGGGAATCATCTTGTAGGCATTGGGGTAAGCCTTGTATTTCACTGCTATTTCATCTTTGGTTTCCTATTTCTGAATCTGAGATTTCTTCCAGAAGGAAATATTACTGAACTTCAAGTGTTGAAGATATCTACATTTTAAGTCACAGGCCAGATTTCCATAGTGTAGGGGCAATAAAGAAGCAAATGGAGAAAGGAGGCATTTCTTTCTGTTACTGGCTACACAAGAAAATATGTAGATACAGACTTGAATCAAAGACTTGCATTGGATTTCATCTGCCTGCCAGGACTTAGAAGTGCATATGGAAAAGTGGATAGTAATGTTTTCCTTCCTAATGTCTTTAAGATTCAGCATGTGAATTCTATTGCTCTTTTAGGTAAAGTCTGATAGCATTATATTATCTCATTTAAACATATTAGCAGAGGCTGTAAAGGAAAGTGCATAATACAGACAACAGATGCATTCATTTTAATAATCTTTGTTCTCTTTTTCACAAGACAAAATTGGAAGGTGATTTCTTCTTTATAGATCCCACATAACTGACATGGATATTTAGTGTGCTAGGACTGGACCTGTAGGAGGCAGCCTCTGGTGTGAGCAACTATTTGAAAGTATTACCAAGATTCTCAGTCCAGTTTTATTCATCCTTTAGGTAATGGCCTCTTCTTACTAAATGGTGTCATTTACCTGGTTCTTTAAAACAGGCTTCACTGCTTTTAGCTATTCGCTTATATGAATTTTAACTCCTACTGAGAGTAGAGCACATATTTCAGATTTCATCTTGCTGACATATGGTGCCGGGTGTCACTGTTCAGGGAAACTGCACCTGTATTTCATCTAATGGTCCAGCAAGGGCACCTACTCTTAGGCTTCCAACTTTGCAGCTGTTGCCTCACCTGGGTGGAGACCAACATCCCTCTCCTTTCTGCCCAGGATATTTAGAGGTTGCATAATTTCCTGTCTGTGCTGGGTTATCCAATAGAGGCAGGCTGCCCAAGCATACCTGCTTGCCTTCTCTTTAGAGACAGTTAACAGGTGCAATTGCTAAGATTATAAGTTACCACATAGCTCTTCCTATGCAAGCCTATTTTATCCTTAAAGTAAAAAAAACATTACAGAGACTACATATTAAAAACAACAAAAGAACCTACACACATGCTAATCAGCTTACCATGGGTCAGCCCAACTCTAACATGGGTTCCGGCTGGAGCAGTTCTTCAAATCTCCACCCAAGGGGATTCTTTGTGGCTACAAGTTCATCACAGCTTCTGCTCAGAACAGGCACACAGTCTTATGGAGCCTCAGTAGGCCCAGTCTTTTGCAACACTTTTCTGCAGAGTAGGGCCTGTCCATTTGCTGGCCAGGAAGAAGGACCTGAGGCAGTGTAAAACCAGACTATTTCTCCAAAATTTCTTTCTTTGCCTGTTGGTCCCTGGAGAATCCAGTTTGAACTAGTATAGGCACACCTCTCGGGGGAGGAGGGGTGGTTTCAAAGGCTGATAATGGAAGAAGTACATTAGCATCCTCTTCTCTGCTTGAGAAGGTACATAAAATGCCACAATAACACATACACAACTGCATTTTTAATACAATTAAAAGGGCTGGAGCACCTATGGAAAAAAATATCAATTAGCTGATAAGGGCCTCCCAAACAGCTGATTGGAGGCACCACCAAACAGCTGTTTGGCAGCTGGGAGAGGGACTTGAGGGAGAGTGGAGAGCAGTGAGTGGGCCAAGACCTTAGGGAGTGGGTGGAGTTGTAAGTCGGAAGAGTCAGAGTGGGGGTGAGGCTTCGAGTCAGAGTACTCTCAGGGAAAAGAAAAACTCGGAGCCTATAAATCCTTCGTCAGTGCGACTCAACTGAATTCAGTAAAGGTTATCTTAATGCCATTAGGTTTGTTCAGGGTTATTACAGGATATTGTCAGTCTATCACACCAAGCACCCATGAATGAGCTGTTACAAAATGCACATTCTGGAACTCTTTTCTTATTTTTTTATGGCCTCTATCAATAATGATTAACAAAAATGTGTCTATACCTCTGTTCTAAGATGAGGATTATTTCTATTACAGATAAAGCTGGGTAGAAAATGGTTTTTCTCCCCCATGAGAATTTTTAGAGTTTGGACATTTTTCTTGTACCAAATCAACAAAGGAAGAAAAAAATCTAGAAAATTTTCACAATCAGTAAACCTGGAAAAAAATCAGTTTGGGAATGATCAGAACTTTCTTTTTAGATTTTGGCCTTTTTTATTTATACTTTTAAGTAAATTTAGATTTTAAAAAATGCCAAACTGAGAAGTTTCAGTTTTGAATAATCAGAATTTTCTGATTGAAAAAAATGTTTCATCAAAAAATTCCTGACCAGTTCTAATTGCAAAGCTATTTCTCAAAGAGGGAATCCAAACCATCAGACAGAGTTTCCAGTTCACTCACATTACATCTATTTATGCCAGCTAAGACTCTGACCTCATATTCTTAACTCTAGCTCTCTTACTTAGAAGAACATTGTGCTGTAACTTCACAAGCTGGTTGACTTGCGAGCTACTCTTAGAAAACAATCAAGAGGTCTTATCATTCTATTCAGTGGGAAATAACTATGATGTATAGAGCTATAGAACTAGCATGACACAATCATCAGATTTAATTAGGGCTATTAACTGAAAAAAACTCAGATTTAAAATGGTCAGGTAGCATGAATGCATGGACAAAATCTGCAGGGTTCTTCGCTATCACTTTAAGGTCAGTTGGATCAACCATGACGTAATTTTTGTTAGACACTTTCTGAAATACTGAAAACAAATAAGTGAGCTTTGACAGCTATTGTAAATGGTTGCAAATGCTTTATTATGAAGAAGGGCCATCCAGGTATGAGATCTCTTTGAAGTTTAAGAGAATGTGATAGAAGAATGTTAAAACTGATGTTATAAGAATATCACATAAAGTCTTGCAAATTTGATGAATGTGAAGAGACAAATGTACTGTATTAGCATTAGAGAATCATGTAATTTAATTCAATTTCACCAAGCTGTTTCATTAACTTAACAGCTGTTAGTGCTCATAAGTGGGTCTGATGCATTAAACATTTACTGCAAGTACATCATGATGATATAGACCAGTTTTAAGTCTGGTTGCCATTACATTGGGAATTGATTTTTTTTAACCTTCATTTAAGAAAGATAAAGCTTTCTTAAAATTAAATTAAAATTAAATTTCTTTAAAAAATTACCATTCAGTTTTCTCTTCTTAGAATGACTCTAACATGCTTACCAACAGCATCTTGTGCTTTTCCAAAAAGCCATTTCAAAATGTAGTGACTGGTAATATCTCATCAGAATTTTCCACTGCCTTCTTTCCATGAAGGGGAATATGTATGTTTGCAATGGTCAGTTCTTCCAGCTCTCCTGGAGAGATTTGTTGGTTGATTTCTTAACCTCATATTAACAAAATTGTTCTGGAGTTGTATAGAAAAATGGTCAGACAATATACCTAAGTTTTTGCCATGGAATCTTTGAATTTCCTGAAACAGTTCTCTGTTGGGGGAGCAGTCTAATTTAATGGCTATCCAATGCTTATGGTTCTGTAAATAATATTTAACTGCAAGAAGAAAGAACGAAGAGAAATGGTACAATTTACTGGCTGTATTAGATTAATAATTGGCCTCAATTATGCAATTGTCACAAAGCCGTTTATAGAAAGAACAAACTGTTCTGGAAGAAGGAAAGAAGAGAGAGTGGTTTGAGAGGCACAGTCTCTTTTATGGCTATTGGATGTATACAGGGGGACTTCAAATGGGACTATTTGTGTAAGGTAATTTTCACCAACATGAATAAGGGTTCTGTATTCAGGTCCTATTAGTGAAACCCATTCAGACATTTTCACCTTTCAAACTGGAATTTAGCTTGCACTTTAAAAGTGGATTGAGAAGAGGAGAAATGTTATTTGAGCAGAGATTAAAGTAAAGTGTTCTTTCTGTGGAAGCCTGCTCTGAACACAAAGTCTTTGGATGTTATGTCCTGCCATAAAAAAACAGCTTATAAGGAATACAATGGAGTTGGCAGGCAGTTCAGTAGCCTTGTAGAGATTAATCATTCATAATTTGTTTAATACATTTTTTTCACAATAATGTTGGTTGGATTAAATTAAGTCAATGTTCTAGATTCTTCCTCTGCTGTTCTATGCATTGTGTCGTATATTCTTGAGGCATAGCTGCTTCAGTACTTTTTTGAATATCCCTAGAGCCCTGCAGATCTGTGGATATCTGCTTTATATCTGCAGATATCCAAGGACCGTGTTTGCAGGTTGTGAATGCATGCGGATCCAAATTTTATATCTAGAGCCTTGCAAATCTGCAGATATCTGCTTTATATCCACAGACCAATTTTGCAGATCATGAATCAGATGCGGGCACAAATTTTGTATCCATGTAGGGCTCTAAATATAACTTCACCTCTCTATAAAGTTTTAATAACAATCAATACAAACATTGGGGTGAAGAATGGATAATGAAAATGGTGTACACACAGGACAGTTGTATTTATTAGATGCATCCTGGCCATGCCAGGTACTCAGGCCTTTAGGGCTGGTTGAGAGTACTGTACGGACAGTGCCCTACGTAATAAAGGGAGGGTTGTCAGTCTCCATTGTCTTAGGACACCTTAGTACTATAGCTTGAGGACTTAACAATATTAGTGTGTGAGAAGAACTAAAAAGTGTAGGGAAAATAGTGACTCAATGAAAAGAGCAGAAGTAAGAAGACTCAACAACCTTGTTCCCAGTGCTCTGACCCTCATCAGTTGTGGCGGTGGAAAAAGAACAAAGGGGCTCTTCGCTTTTGTAATTACATTAGTTGCTCGGGAGCTAGTCAGCAGGTGAACATAGCTGGTAGCATTTGTAAATGTCTTGAAATGGGAGACAGCATGAAACAGGGGTTTCATTATAAGCAGCAGAACCTAGTTCAATTTCAGCCCAAGTTGGTGGTGACTGAATATTCTTACCATGTAGTGGAATGATGGAATGAGTTGGTGGAGCCAGTCAAGCAAATATCCATATCACAGACGCTACATTTAATACTAATTGGTGCCCTTCTGGTGATCTCAACAGAATGTTGTATGACTGAATGGGTATGGCAGACTTCAGCTGTAGAGGTGGTCTCTCCAGAGAGCACTGAAACACATCACTATACAAGTCCTAAGCATTGTTCTTTTGTCTTCAGAGAGCTTTAATTATTTATGACATAAGTTACAACCCAACTGTGAGATACTGTAGGCAAGTACTGCCAGAAATTATGTAGGAAAGCTACACTGCCCCATGGTATAGCAGTTTTGTAGCTAAAAGAGGACTTCAGTCTCCTGGTGAGAAAAGACAATGTTTCATGAACATTAATATCACAAAATTTGTCATTTGTGTTTTGTTTTTTAATGACACTAAATTTCCTTGAGTGTTAGTTCTAAGGTGGTTTGCCATATAAAACCCCTACCATTCCACGTGATTATTTTCAATAATTTTTGAAAATAGTTCCTATCTTCAATTTATTTATTTTTTTCTTTTTCGTGCAACAGAATAGCAGGCTTAGGAAACATGCCTTTGAACTGAAAATGAATGACCTGACATACTTTGTGCTGGCATCTGAAAATGAGCAGGATATGGATGACTGGATTTCTACTCTCAACAAAATCCTGCAAATAAATCCGGAGGGGACCATTCAGGAGAGGAAAAGCACAGATCTCACAGATATGAAACTTGGTAAGAATTAATGTATTTGCATTTCTTTTTGTGCTGAATACAAAAAATGCATCTTCAGATTTTGGTTTCAGATTGTTTTAACTGCCAATATCTTTGAAGGATTATGCATCCACAGCAGTATCGCTTTTTGACAGAATGGCTCCTAAGCTTTTAAATTGACTGAAAGTATCAGTTAACTCTTGGGGGTAATTTTCAAAGGGCTATGTGGAGTTTAAGCAGCACAGCTCCCAATAAAGCAGTGTGAGTCATATGACAGCCTTGCACATGTAGCACTATATAAATTGAGTCTTGCCTGTCAGTCTTCTATTTAATGTGTTTGTGTGTATACTTTGTGACTTACTGTCCTGATATTGTCTGAAAGATTAAAGGAATTTTACTTTGGACAGGTCAGTCAATGTTGTTTTGTTTTTGTTTTTACAGGGTTTTTTTCTGTTTTTATTTATTTATTTTACTTCTGGAAGAAATGCAAAATCCCAGCTGTTTATAAATTTCCATTTTGATAGAGGCTTAGTGCATTAATATGTTAGCATTTTATTTCTGGCCATTGTGAATGAAGTTGTGTATTGATGCCCTTTCACTGTGTGACAACACTCTTGGCCAAAACACCAGGGATTGAACCAGGGACTTTCAGACTTAAAAGCATAAGCTAAAGCTCTAGAGCTGGGAGTGGGTAACAACTAATATTCCCTGTATATTGAGCTTGAAGGGAGAGGAGTAACACACTCACCAGTAGGTTACTTACTCTTTTGGTTCAAAGAAACCTTGCCCAAAGTGTCGAAGGCCACAGGTTCAAATTTCAGTGAAGTCCCCACTTATGTGATGACCACCCTTTTCACAGGTATACCAGAGATTGAACCAGGAACCTAAAAGCGTGAGCTGCTACCACAGATCAGTAGCTGGAGGCTGTAACAAATAGCACTGGGAGGATATTTTCTGATGGAACTTTTTCTACTGGAAAATACAATTTGTCAAAATCAGAATGTTCCCTGGGAGTGAGTTGATTGTGATGTATCTTCCAACAGAGGAAAGGCAGGCTTTCTGTTGGAAACCTGCCAGCTAACTGTCCCACTTTTTGGCAGCCTACCTAGTGGACTGCCAGTCAGAGTTGTGAACCCAGGACTTCTATTGTCCATGGCTCTGGGTCAGCGCACAAGGCAGACTGTTTTGCAGTCATGGACTCCAGGACTTCCAAGTTCCCTGAAGTGGAGCCAGGACATGTAAGCTCTGGGAGATCTGGCTAGAGCACTGCAGTAAGAGACCCTTGTAAGCTTTGGAAACTTTCAAGGCTTCCCAGTTTCCTGCAGTGGAGTGGGGAGCCATGGCTGAGCTTGGCTCCCAGATAGCATTTCATTTTGAAAATTTAAATTGAAATTTTCAAAATGAAATGTTTTGATTATTTCAAAACATTTTTTCTCAGAATTTCCCTTTTGTGGGAGATTTTGAAAATTCTACGTTTCATTCCTAAAGAGAACACATTTATTTTTGAAGGTTTTTGGAATTTTTCATTAAAGGGAAATTCCAACTTTTAACCAGTTCTAGTAGTAACTCATATCATCTGCACCAGAACTGGCTAAATCACCAAGGGGAAACAAAAATTAAAAAAGGATCTTCTGCAATTGGAGGATTGCAGAGCTACATAGAATGATTCTCTACAGCTCCCCATGCTGGATTTATTTGTCTACAGCAGATAAGCCGTTGGAGTTTTTGGAGCCTTAGGACTTGGTCCCCAGCTGGTGTAAATTCATCACTGGAGTTACACCAGTTTATAATAACTGAGGATCTGGCCCATAAGATTAGAGTAAGTCCCCTGTGCAACCTCAAGAGGGATGGAGAAAAGTGAAAAGGCCCCTTCATTAGGAGCATTATTATTTATTGTATATGCCATGCCCATAAATGTGCTAGATGCTTCACAAAACAAATACAGACATGACCCTGGCCCTGTAAAGAATAACATCCAATTTTAGTTATGGCAAAATAAGAGGCAGTAATAAATAATAGTGGGAAATGGGATTGGGAAGGACAGGGGTCACAGTGATAAAACCACTCTGTTAAACAGTTATAGTGTATGTATATCTTGATAGTTCCCTATATCTAAAAGTTACAAAATATGGAATACAAATAAATAGGATGTGAATTGGATTTTAAACCTGGAGATTAATTGCAGGTGTAATACAAATCTTACAGTCATTCTCCATAATGGTTTTCTTTTTAAGATTCTGCAGACGTTTCAGAGAATTATGATTGCCCACAAGAGGAGACTGAATCTTCAGAGAGCACCTTGCATCCAGACTTCGCAAAAGTAATAAACATGACATTTGACTATGCTGTGCCTGTATAAAGTTCTGTATGGGTCACATGTACCAAACAATTCCTAACATGATTACTAATGTAAAGAGAAATTTAAAAACCCAGCACATGTCATTTTGTGTTTTAAGGTCATGACAAAGCAAAAGAGGAAGTGGTTCTGTTATTTTCTATTAGAGCTCGTGGGAGTTTTATCTGAAACAAAATAGCTTTCAACCATAAGTAACGCTAACAGTTTTGGGGCCATATTCTCCCCTAAAGTAATTCAGCATAGCTCCTTTGAAGTCAATGTATTCAAGAAGTATTCATTCTCTTCTCTATTCAGCATCACTGCATTGGGAACCTTTGCTCTCAAGGAGGCAAGATTTCCTACATTGCCTGCAGAGTTCCAAGGAAACTGGCTGTGTACTGCTGGTTATCTTGTCTAATTTCACTGAAAGTTGCTAGTAGTGTTGGGGAGAAAGGAGTATGTGTTGTTGTTTTTTCTCTTGAGCCCGTGGCATAGACATCTCCATAAAGATGAGCTAATTTAAAAACAGACAAACAAACACACACACACAGAAAGTGAATGGCAGCTACTTTTTGGTTATTTACGGTAACAAATGGCTAAAAAGCTGTGATAAAAATATTATGTTGAGCTATTTTAAATGAATGCAACTGGCTTATAATTGTCTATCTGATCTATTATCTAATGTACATCACCATGACAAACTTATATAAAGTAGATGATAATATGATATGTATAAAGGACCAAAGTCTGCCCAAATATATGCGTGTCTAACTCCCCAGTGATTTCAGTTACGAGTGGCACATGAATCCGAGGGTAAAATTTGATCCAGGTCTTACTTATGAAACAGATTGACCTGAAATTTCCAAAATAATATTAAAGTATCAGTGAATTCATGTGTTTGGAAAAATGGAATCCAAATGTCTGTTTTGTTTTCAGATAAATTATTCAGCACCTATTGGCACAGGAGACTGATAGTTAGAAGTTTGGGTTCTATTCCTGGCCCATCACTGTGATGCTTGGGCAAGCTGCTTAAGCTCTCCATACCTTAGTTTACCTATCTGTAAAACTGAGATAAAATGCATCTACCTGACAGGGATGCTGTGAGGTTTAATAAAAGTTTAAGACACTTTGGGCTCCTCAGATGATAGCTACTATCAAAATAAAAAGTATTATTGTTATAAATGAAGCATCAATAATTTTTCTAAGTTTTACCAACTGTATCTGGAAAAAATGTCTGTATATAGAAGACTAACTTATTAATTATTGCCACAGTACATCATGGAAACAGAAGAAACAGTGAAAGCTTCTCGAAATGTGGAACGACTAAATCTGTTCTCCCTAGATCCTGATATAACTGTAAGTGAGAATTCTCTGTTTTAGTTTCTAATGATATTCAAGATAGAGAGGCCCAAACTGACTTGGGTACCAAAAAACAACAGGGTTGTTTAGAGGTCATCAGGTAGGTTGGGTACTTGCCTATGCAACAGAATTTCACATCTCTGTTGAACACTATTTGGAATGCTGCATCTCCTCCCCGCAAACAGTGTTTGAGGTACCCATCTTGGTGATGGTTGCTGCTGATTTGTTGATTATGTAGCATTATTTATAGCTGATCTGCTTTTTAGATGAGTGTACTGGGACCAAAGCTTGATTCAGCTGGGATAAGAATACCAAAGTTTTAGTTCCTTCTCTGAACTATGTCTCAACCTCCTGAATCTCCCAAACTGGACTGAAAATCTCACAAGAACAGGCTATCTCAAGATTCCTGGTACTTCCTCATGGGCTGGAAACACTACAAGAATAGCATTTTTCATGATTATTCCCTATTTTGGCTTTTACTGCAAAGATGCATACAGAAAAGATAAGCAATGGGAAGAAAAGTTAACCAAAGCTACTTAAATAGCTTAGTTGGGGATTTGGAAGGTTCAGGTTGGTTTTAATTTATCTGAACATCTTTAGAAGCTTAATAGATATTAAACTTCAGGATTCAGGGCTTGTTACTTCTCTCATTGAATGGATGTTTTGCCAGTGATTTCATGGGGAACAAGACTGGAAAAACAGTCACCTTTATTTGTTGAGAAATAAAAACTTTTCTTAAAACTGAAGTCAGTACACCCCTCATTCAAGTCAACTGAAAAATATGGTGATATCAAAATATATTTATCCGGCAATAGACTAGAGGTCTGAAATCTATTACACAGATGTCTGGAGTTACATTCTGTAGCGTTTTGGCTACATTCATCTAAACAGAGAAATAAACAATTCAAATTGGTCTCCATTTTTCAAATTACAAGAAATTGATCGCCAAGGTGCTGAACTGGAATTCAGGGGGTGTAAATTCAGTTCTCAGCTCTGCCACAGACACCCCATGTGACCTTAGGCAACCTCTTTGCCTCAGCTCTTAATCTGTAATATTATTACTGTCCTTCCTTACAGGGGTTACGTGGAGATGGATCATTAATGTTTGTGAGGTGTTCAGATACTGCAGTTGTAGATGATGCAAATAGACATCTTATTTATAATGTTGGATTCCTTTGTGTATACTACACATAATCAGTCAGCCCAAATTGTTTATTCTAGGCCTCAAATCTTCAGAAAAAGGAGTTTCCAGGAACAGATTCAGTGATCAAACCCTTTGAGGAAAAGGATGCAAAGAGGATCATGATAACTTGTAAATCCCTCAGTTTGAATCTTCAGGCTTGTGTGACTGAGAACGAAAATGATCCTATAACCAATGTAAGCTACGTATATTTCTCTGCATATACATATTCCTTTTCCTCAAGGATGGGACTCCTTAAGTCTGTATTACTGCTGCAATTAGAAGGTGCGATGAAAGCTCTTTTTTCCATATTCCAAGCTTGCTCTTCCCTCTCCTGTGTATATGCATTAGGCTTTAATCATGTACTTAAGAAGTTCTTAAACCAACATTCTGCAGTTAATAAATACATTGAATGTAGCAATAGACTATTTTGGAAGTATTGATTCTTTGTGGCGCTAAGTGCAGTAGAAAGCAATCTGTGAAGATCTAGGTCAGCCTTTTCTTCACTCTGCTTTATGGCCCTGATCTAAAGCCCATTGGCATCAAGACTCCCATTGACTTCTATGGGCCTTGGATCAGGTCTTATAAGCACACAACAAATAGATATCAATGTAGAGCGGGCAACAATGTAGCTAAAGCACAGTGTTTTGTAATGCTAATGTGCTCCCTCCATTGTACAAAATGGGACCGTAACCCAGTAGTTCACTCTGACTTGAGGAGATGTGTATATCTGTTGTGATTATGGAAGATTATTATTCCATTAAGATAGAAAATAGCACTGGATCTGTATGTAAGCTAAATGAAAGTAGACGAACTTTCATTTTATTGATTAAAGGGCTTACAGTCTTTATAAATCCATGAAAGCACTATAAATATTGAGGCACAAAAGTTAATCTATAATATCCTCCTCCCTCTCTTATTCTTGTAAAAAGAGAAAACCTAAACCATCAATGCACAACCCCTAGATCTTGTTAACTCCTGCTATAAGTAGGAGAATTTCAAATATTTTATCAAATCCATGTTCTGGCAATTCAGCTTCCATCCATTACATATGAGACATTGATTGATTTTTCATTTGCAGATCACCACTATAGTGGGTGCATAGTCAGCATAAGTGGTCAATATTTTTACAGCAGAATGAAAGCAGTAGGGGAAGTAAAGTAATGATGGGTGTAGCAAGGAAATGCAATAATTCAGTCCAGAATTATGAAAGCATAGAACTGATTATCTACTAATGCACTCTGCATCCATAATTTCAGTAAGGGTCAGATTCCGTGTTCCACAGAGCAATGCAAAGCAGCTGTAAACTGTAATGACTGCAGCCAAGCCTCCTGTGTCAGGACATTTGTGAAATGTGTTTCTCAAGGGATCCACTTGATACCTTAACCCTTATCTGTGAACTTGTTGATCTGCATATTTCTCATTCACGTTTCTGATTTAGATGCCAACTGTACTGTCAAACCCAAGTTTTCAGAAATCATGAGTCAGGCTCCCCAGACTCATGAAACTGGTTTAAAAATCCAAAGAAATAAATGTTTGGTCTTTTTCTTTGCATTCTGTTTTTTGAACCACAGGGTTCGTGTTTTCATGCTTTTCTGTGCAGCCATGAAGGCTAGACACTTCTTTAAAAAATGAAAGCTGAGATTTTGACCTGATCACTGAATTCTAGGAGCTGGGGGCTTTAAAAAAACCAAACACCAAATATTGCAAGACTTGTGACAAAACAGCAATGTTGTGTCCACAAAGTTCTTTATTATTGTTACTGCATGCACATTTGCGAAGGAATGCCATAAAGAGAGAGATCAAGGCAGTGCAGCCACTAGCCAGGTGTAGGAAGGTATGAAGGCAAAGCCCCCTGGCAGGAGCTCCTGGAAATATTGTTCTTGAGGTAGGCAGAGTGCCTCTTAGGTTGTAGGGAGAACATGAGTGCGGTGATGTCCTCCAAAAGTGGTGCTGCATTTGCTTTGCCCTTTGTGATTCCAGCTCTGCTAGCTAGCTTGAGGTGCAGGCAGAGCTATCACTATGCTCTGCCTCTCCGAGTCCTTTCTGGGTAGTCTAGCCCTGCAGGCAGAGCTAGGGTTGCAGCCCTGGAGTTCAAAGACTAAGAACATGTACTGCACCTGCATAGTGGTGCAAGGGTGGGAGAAATTTCTTGCATCCTACATCCTCTGGTGGATCTGCACAGTCTGGCACGTGGGACGTAGGACTGATAGGTTTTAAACCTCTTGCCTTCTGATAGTATTATATTTTAATCAAAGTTGTTTCTGATTTTTATCTCTAGATTGAGCCTTTTTTTGTGAGCGTGGCTCTGTTTGATATCAGGGACAACAGGAAAATCTCTGCTGATTTTCATGTGGATCTGAACCACACGCTTGTTACACAGATGGTTTTAGGTTCCTCATCTTCCTTGGAAAGTGGCAATATTGAAACAATGGTCACGAGTGAAGCAGAAGAACCACTGGTCAAGGGATTTCCAGAGACATGGTTGAAGTATCCAAAACAGGTACTTGATGCATGACGTGTCTCACTAATGTTTAAATGGGATTGTTCACACTACTGATGGCACTTGTGTTCCATATGCACCGTAAAAATCCTGAACTGGGTTCTAATGGTTCCTTTGAAGCTATCAGTATCTATTATCTAGAGAAACCCATGAAGTGTGCAGCCATTTTTATGCTAACTTTTTGGGCTCAATCATTGGCCTCTCCCAAACAAAATCACAACTGAAAAACTCACCTAGATGCCTGCATTATTCTCTAAGTTATGACACTGTCTTGTTATTGTAACTCTTGTCCTCCATTACTCTCCATACCTGTTTTCTTTTCCATGTTATTAATTTATGATACATCCGTTTTTAGGCTTTGATTCAGGAAAGCACTTAAGCATGTGCTAGGGAGATTTCCTGACTAGGGAGATTTTCCTGAACTGGGTCTTAAGATTGTATGGTAGTGAGACTATGTCTTCAGTAAGTTCTGTAATTCATCTTTTTGCAAAAGGATGTTTGGCTTCATAGTTGGGCCAAATTCCAACATGAAGTATCATATTCTGACTCCAGAATTTCCTTATAATTTCAGTTATAGATACTATTACACTCATGTATTAAATCAGAATGAAACAAAACATGTAATTTCATTTCAATTTGATTTGAAACAATTTTTTTATTTCAAATTTTCCAGTTAGGGAATCAAATATAATCCTCAAAATTGATATTTTCCAGTGAATAGTTTCAGTTTTAGCTACACTTTTGTTTGAAATAAGCTCTGCTGTTTTAGCATCCAGAAATACAGATTCTTCTGTATGTACTGCAAAAGGGGAATTATGATGAAAAATACAAATTATCTGATTTGTTGTAATGAAAATATATCACTCTAATATCATATTCAATAGTCTCCTCTTACATATATGTACAAGTCACAGAACAGATAATCAGTCAACATGAACCCTTTCTGGGATTCCAAAGAAATTCCAAAGTGAGGCATTAATTAGACTTCCCCTTAAATTCAGTTAGACTTCCTTAGTGCTGCTTCCATCCACTCAGTGACTTGAAGATAGGTGTCAGATAAGCCTGCATGCTATACCCAACCCTCTTCAATAGTTATCTAGAAGAAATTTTAAGAGCCACTGATGGAAACCTACAGGATGGTGTACTCCTTGGTGAATGAAAAATTAGTCATTTATGCTTTGCTGATGATGTTGACCAGATTGGATCATCGGAAGAAGAGGTTCAAACATTGCTAGAAAGAGTAGGGATGGAAGCAGAGACTGTTAGGTCTAAAGAGATTACATGGAAAGACAAATACGGTGGTGACAACTACGTCTGTCGAAAAGTTGAAGATATTTCTACCCAGATTTGAGGAGACAGTGGAGTGTGTTGAGCACTTCAGATACCTGGGTAGCTTGACCACAAAGGATGCTGAACATCACTCAGAGGTCTGACATAAAATTGGAGTCACTCCTGCTGCCCTAGTGACATGCAGCCACATTTGGAGAAGCAAATGTATTACCATGAAGTGCAAAATGAAATTGCTGCAGTCTCTTGTCTTCAGCATCTCGCTTTATGCATTTGACACATCAGCACTAAGGAGCCAGGACATTAAGAGGCTTTCTGCCTTATAATTGGAATAACAGGTGATTGCTGAGCATTAGCTATACCTCTCACACAACTAATGAGAAGGTGATCGCCCAAATTTACAGCATAACTGGAGTGATACTGGATAGCATCAAGATGATCAGACAAAGAGAATTTGAGTTGTGGGACATATGGATGGGCCAGATACGTTTTGCAGGGATTGGTGCCAGGTGTGAGGGGCAGGGGGCACTCACAGCAAGTTGGTTTGACAAGGTGGTTGACTGGATGAGATGCAGCATGGCACACTTTTCTGTGTGAAGACTGCAAAATGAGGAGGAAGATTGCTGGCCAGTGACTCCTGTGTGTTGTATTTACTGTTTATTGTGATGTGACTCTGTGGTTGCTTTGAACTGTGTAAGAACATATGTATGTGAGTAACTCTAAGGGGGACTAATGAACCATAAAGGGTTTCAGTTTGTGTAAAAGATCTAACATTTACACATCATTTCTGTATTTGGCCCTGTGAGTCCAAACAAATAAACCTAAGTAGGCCTAAGGAAGTGAAGTCCTGGTGAGTCTGTTAGTGTAACATCCCCATTAAGGGGACTAGAAGAAAGTGCAAGATCCACCAACACAGAATCCTTTTAGGTTCACTTAGGCTCAAACAGGAACTTCCTTTCCACCAACTGGGGGCATTGATAATGTCTCCACTTATTACAGAATTGTTATATGCTTATTAACTATACTCTCTCTTATTTATAGGCTCTTTTCTCCATAAGTAACCCCCATTCTGAGATTGTTTTGGTGGCAAGAATAGAAAAGGTGCTCATGGGAAATATTGCCAGCAGTGCTGAACCTTACATTAAGAATCCAGACTCTAATAAGGTAATGCAATATAAACATAAATTACCTCTTTGATTGTTCATGTAAATGTGAATGTTCCTGTTGGTGGAAAACACTGCACACTATATTTGCAAGGCTTACCAGTTTATGGATGCTTAATCGTACAAACTCACTTAGGATCCACTCCTATTGAAGTCAGTAGCGATATTCCTATTGACTTCAATGGAAGTAAGATGAAGCCCTTAAACATGTAATGCAGGAGTAATCTTAATGTAGTAGATGTAGTTTGCATCAGGACATCTGGCAGTAGAACTGAGTTGATAAACCTGTATTATAGATGAAAGATGATGTGATTATAATCTATGAATCCATTTGTTGTGTATTACTTGTGCTGGTGCTACTCTAGGACAGTGAAATTCGCTGCCCCCAACCCCATACAGACCATAAGTAACTACTCTTTGAGGGGGGAATTAGGTGGGTGTTTGGGTCCAGCCATCCACACACTCCAATCTAAAGGGAGTCAGCATGACTACGTTGCCAGTGCTGCAATGGGCTAAAATGATGACTGCTTCCATTATAAAGTGATTTTGGGACACCAAATCCTAGCTAGTCTCTTGCTACAGTCCCAAGCAGGCAGGTGTACAGCCTACTTTCATGGTGCACATAGGGTGCAGAGGCTTCTTTGTATATGTCTACACTGCATCTGAGAGGTGTGATGCCCAGCTGGGGTAGATAGATCCACGCTAGCTCAGCTGGCACCAAGCTTCTAAAAATAGCAGTGTGGACATTATGGTCCTGGCATAACTCCCTGCTGCAATGTAGACATACTCTGTGTGGCCAGTTCACACTTGCCCTTCCTTCTCACAGGGGTTTAAGAAGGGCTCTGTATGCCAAGGAGATATTCACCCACTCTGATATGTTGACTCTACATAATGATTAGGACATGATTGTGTTGCACAGAGTGCCACAGCAGATATGAGGTCCCCACTTTATAGGTTTCAGAAAATTTAATTTCAATGAACTGGGAAAGTTCTGTTGGTCTGCCTGTACAATTTTAAACTCCATGGTTGATCTGCTACTTGAATTTACATGCTCTCAAAATGCTTTTCAGACACTGAAGGGCTAAATTCTACCTTGACTTTGGCCTCATGAAACCCCATTGATTGTAATGGGATTGCACAAATTATAAAGCATGGCAGAATCCAGGTTGACATCTGTTGTCTGCACTAGGATATCCCAGCTCTGAGACCCAGAATATCAATCTTCCATTTAGTTAATTTAAACAAGAGCGCTCTGGTACCATGGAAAGGATTAATTTGCAGGAAGAACATGTAGTATTTCCACTTCTTCCCTTTCCCAGTGGCTTCCACCAGAGGGAAGGGAAGACTAAATTTCTTCAAGGGCTGCATAATTGACCCCCCCAGCCGAGGTTGCTCAGAGGATGTACTCAAACAATGCATCCCTGGTTACCCTGTTCTCACCTCCTCCCATGCCCAGTGCCAACCCCTGCGGACCTCCATCAGAGTGCAACTTTTCCCTAGTAAACTTCTCCTGTGATGACGCTTCACCACGCTGGTCTGATTTTGTTAACCCTTCAGATAAACACCACCTGAATTGCATTTCCGATACACATAAGGCACCTTTGTTTCAACTTGCAATGAGCCTGTTAAGAACAAAAACTGTGATGACGGTACTAATGGTATTTATTTTTCTTTACCTAGTGTGCTCAAAAAGTGTTAAAATCCAGCAAACAGTTCTGCAGCAAGCTGGGGAAATACCGTATGCCGTTTGCTTGGTCAGTGAGGTATGTATTGATTATTTTTATAAAACATTTCTAACAACATCTTACAGCTCACCCTGCTCTTGGATTCGTGCATTTTTATTATGAGCCACATTTTCAGCTTCAAACTAATACTTTCTACTTCATCCATGCCCCTGGCTGACCCTGGTGACTTTAATCAATTCTGTTTTGTCCCGTTTCCCTTTATTTACATAAATGAATTACAGTCACTTTCCTATTAAATACCAGTGTGGTAGCATCTATCACTCATACACGTGCTGAAGTTGCTAGAAAGCATCAAGAACAATGTCAATTTATGACAATAATGCAGGAGCAGCCCCACTCTGAGCGATTTTGTGCTGAATATTCTAAGAGAGGTTTAAAAGTTAAAATTCTTTCAGGAGACTTTTACAAAGCTAATTCTTCTCTGAAATGGGAATTGAATTCCTGCTATAGGAGCCTAAATACAGATTTAAGAGCCTTGGAACTCTGGCCCTACGATTACACTTGTTGAGTTTTGAGAAACATTGGCCAAAGATCTGGGGGTTGCACAAGCTCCCAGTATCCCCAGTGCCTATGTCTTGGTGGTGGTAGAGGGGGAGAATGCCCTGGAAGCACTTGCATTGTTAGCATTCTCAGTAGGCATTAGAAAGCTGCAGGTTTATTTAGCTTATCTTTGCAGTAATGATTAATGACAACAGTGTGTTTGTTGTTGTGTTCCATCTCTGGTAACCCTCACCCCATGACCTCTACCTCTTCTCCTGGTTGCTTCCTGACCCTTTTCTTTCCATAGTGCATCTGTGCATTCTACTCTCTCTCACTTCCACATCTTTTCTTTGGGACTTCTCCCTGCTTTCTTTGTTGCCTTCTCCTCTTCCCAGGTGTCATGGGGGCATGCCAGTCCTGGAGTACCCCTTTGCTGAACAAGTGTGGCACTGCAGATGTTCTCTGTCTGTTTCCTTCTCCAACATGTCTCCTCCACTTTCCACAGGCCTGTGCTGGAGATGTCGCTTAGCCCTCCAGCCAAGTCACAAACAAAACGTAACCCTTTCTAGGGTAATAAAAGTCCAACTGAAAGGTCCCAACAAACAAAAAGGTTCTTTGCCCTTCAGCAGCTTATCTTCAGCCCATCCTCTGGGCCCTGTTCTTAGCCCCTTTCTGAGCTTTAGGAGTCTTTCTGTCCCTGGGTTAGAGCACTCAGCACCCAAGCTGACTCCCTGACAGTACCATTCTCAGTGCCTTTCTAGGATCTGCTCCCAGAGGTAGGGCTGGCCACATCTCCCCTTAAAGGGCCAGTCACCTTGTGACACCTGGATTCCTGCCTTCTACCCTGGTTTTCTCCCTTCCTGTATTGTTCTCCCTCGCCTCCGTCTCTATTTTTCTTTGATTCCTTTCTTCCTCCTTTTCTGTTTTGGTCTCTCCTCCTCAACTTTGTCCTACTTCTCAGTTTTTTGCTGTCCAGAGAGCACTGCTCAGTGGGGTCCAGTAGCACCTCAACCACTGCTCCTCATTGTGATTGTAGTATATGCACCGAGTCGGGAATGGAACCCTGGTCAAAGGAGTAAGGTTTGCTAGAGGTAGAAGCACTTTTCTTGTATAACTCCTGCCCTGCCACTGTGTTTCAGAACTAGTTGAGGGACTGTCAATGATAATCAGGGGTAGTTGTAATGCACATGATGGATATGGAATTGGTGTACTCCTATCTGACTTGGAGCTGTGGAGCACAAGAAGGCACTGTTGCCACCTCCAGGGCAGATGGAAGTGGTGACTCTATAATTATAGAGGTGTGGAGGGAGGCAGAAGAACAACAAAGCAGAGCTATTAGAAGCACTCATTTATATTTTTATTGGCAGATAGTTTGGTTGATCTCCAATAAAGTAAGGAGAGGGGTTTACTTGTTCAAGGAAAAGGAAGATAATTTGTTCTGCTGTACTGTACCCAGTTCAAGGATGCACATCAATATTTATCAGCTTTATATAGCTAAAGGACCATTCATCAAAATTACATGAACAGTTGTCCGTTGGTTTGGCAGAACAATTTCAGCATATAAGGGAAGGTACAATGGAACTATATGCAGGCTAGGAGCCAAACCTAGGTGTTTTTTTATTAACTTTCCCCTGCCTAGATCATTCTTGCTGCTGTTCCACTAGTGTGGCAGGAGAAGAAACTGACATTCCTTTGCACAGAGACTACTCACTGCAGGCATGGGGAGGGGCAGAGGCAGAGCTGGCTGGTCACAGGGGGAAACATGTGCAGGAGCTGCATTGCTCCAGTGGATTGGATAGCTTGAGAAGCATGGTGCCTCGATCAAGAACTCCCACCAGAGCAACACTACTCTTCAATAACCCCATTGTGGGCCAGAACCTAGCAGACATGATCGAGCCCTTCATCAGCATCCCTAAACCCTCACTCCCATCGAGCTAAGGGATGTGAAATCTCTTGGCACCTTTCTGGTTCAGGCAGTTAATTTTCAAACCCAGGAGAGGGGGCTTAAGTGCCTCAGGATCCTCAGCCACAAACCCTCTCCTGGAATTAGGCATCTAAGTCAGGTCAGCCACTTAGGTAGTCCATGCCCTAGCAACCAAAAACATCTCTCACTGCTGCTGTGTTCTCTCTGTGTTTCCCTTTGCCCCCCAAATGTCTTCTGATCAATAAGGCAGTCTGCTGCCCCTCCACCTATTGCTTGCCTGTCTCTGGCCCTCCTTATGAGGGGGCTGGCAGCTCACAGGTGTTAGGCATGGTCTGACCACACCCACAGGAACAGGACCTACAGGTGAGATAGGCTCCCCTGCTTAATTTGAGAACCCTACTGTAGGGCTTCCAAGTCTTTGGTTTGTTTTAGAGTTCCAAGCTGCTCATTAGCTGTGGGACAACATCCAAATGCTGACCTGGGGAAACTTAGGTACCTATAGGACTTAGGTGGTAGCTGAAGGCTGCTTTGAAAATGTCAGTGGTGCCTAAATGATGGAGTTAAGTGTCTAAACAGGGAGATAGGCATCTAAATACCTTTAAGGATCTGGACCCGAGTCACATTCAGCCTGCCCTCACTGAGTGTTTTTATCAATGAAGAATCTCAATACAGTTTCTAATCTTGGTCTGCTCCAGGAATGACAGTGCTCTGGCCATCTCACTTTGTAGTCTCGAAACTACAGACTTCTTTTCCACTGGGAAATATGCTGTGGTCTAATTATTGGCTCTTCTTAAACTTCTCAGTGATTAACGAGAAGATGGCAGATGACACTGTGTAGCAGAAACACATTAGTCCAAGTTCACTACATCCATAAACACATTGACAGCACTGGTGTTATGCCAGGGTTGAATTTGATTCATTAGGTCACGTTCTGCTGGCATTTATGCTAGTGTAAATCCAGAGTAAATCTGTTACCATACTCTAGCCTCACAGTGGTATAAGAACAATGAAGTGTAACAAACACTGATATAACAAAGAATTTGATCCAGTAAAATCTATTTCTAATTTTGTAGCTTGAAAATAGATATTTCCACAAGACACACATCACACTACACAAAAAGTGTTTTGACTATGATAAATTGCAAAAATCGTGGGTTGAAAATGTATTTTCCGCTTATTTATTTTCTGGCATTAACTGTGCTCCCACTTTATTGTGGAAATTTTCCCTTTTGAGTTATTATAATTTAAAGCAATTACAGATGGCCGCAGTGTGATTTTTACATATTCATCCACTCAGCCAAAATATGACAATTGCATATGTGTTATGTTGTCATTCGTGCAAATGGAACTCTGATTACTTTATGTAGTAACAGAATTGCTCACTCAGGTTTGTGCCAGGATTTCTCTCTGGCATTGGTCTCATTTGGTGCACTGTAGATTTTTTCAGGTGACTGTAATTACACTATACATTAGAATTACAGTGTGAAACATCAGCCTTCCATTCTCATATTCCTACCAAACCTGCCAAGATTTGTAGATGTATGTCTGGTCTCTATTTAAGAGATGTGAGGAAACTTTACTCACTCCGATTAATTTTTGCTTCCAACCTCTCTACCTACACAGATTTCTTATATGAGATCCCATAGTGTGAATCTCTTAACACCTTGCAAGGTTTGGGACCAGATTCTCAGCTGGTATAAACTGGCGTAGCTGCTCTGAAGCTAATGAAACTATGCTGACTTATACTAGTTGAGGAACCGGTCCTGTATCTCTGACCACACAGGTGAGCCATCCCTCCACAAGAAGAACAGGAGTATTTGTGGCACCTTAGAGACTAACAAATTTATTTGAGCATAAGCTTTCATGTGCTACAGCCCACTTGATCAGGTGGAACTGATGCATGCCTGGAGCAGACCATGAAACCTTATGCTCAGATAAATTTGTTAGTCTCTAAGGTGCCACAAGTACTCCTGTTCATTTTGCAGATTCAGACTAACACGGCTGTTGCTCTGAAACCTGTCATCCCTCCACAGTATCTTAGCCAACCCTTAAGAAATGGCAAACCAAGTTTAATATTCAATTATGACCTTTCTACAGATATTTTAACCCGTAGAACCAGTGTAATTACAATGTAATAGCTAATGAAATCCATACTAAAAAATTATATAGAAATGTTTAAAAAGTTAACAAAGGATCTCATTATTTATTAAATGCTATTGATTTTCAGAGTATTTTGTATAGAACAATATTAAAGTTTTAATTCATTTTTAGTTATCTAGGACTTTTCCATAAAGGAGGCTTCTAGTACACAAGCAATGATCAGTAGAGAGTCAATAAATTGTTATTCAAATGCTAAATTCCTGAATTTTATGAGTGTTTTATGATCCGTCCCTTTCTTTGAGTTAACTCACATTTTGTTCAATGTCAGCTGTCATTCTGAAACACCTTTAGATACTTTCTGTGATTAGGGACTCTCTCACTCGCAAGTGTGCCTCATAAAATAAATCTATCTAGCAAAGTTTAAGACTGAAGTTAGTTAACTAGAGCTGTGATATTCATAATGCTTGCTCCAAAAGCAATTCTTCAGCTTTTATTAAGCCCTAATAACCAAGATACCAGTATGATCTGGCAAGCAAAAAGCCACATAATTCTCTTCTCAATGTATATACATAAGCCCCATTATAACTTGCCTTAAGGTGACCAGATTTTCTAACTGCACACACAAAATATGAAAAGTAGCAAAATAGGCTGTAAAGAGGTTTATTCCAAGTGTGTGATTGCTGATGTAAGAATCTATTTGCATACACAATTGCCTATTTTGTTCATTCACATGGGTAGTTTTCATGCAGTTGTGGCTTGCACGAAATCTGCTTTATTCTGTGTTTGGTTACAACTGGCTGTACATAACAACAAGAGCTTCTCAGTACCCTGAAACTCTGTGTAAAGGTGCAACATCTAATTCCACAGCAGTTACCTGTTTGTATTGATATTTTTATATTTTGTTTGAACTACTTACATGCCTTTTCTTTTTAATCTGCAGTGAAAGTCCATCAGTATGTTTGGACTGACATCTCCACCTTACTCTTCTAGCTTGGATGCTTTTTAAGGCCCCAGTTGCTAGAGCAGTGGCTCTCAACCTTTCCAGACTTCTGTACCCCTTTCAGGAGTCTGATTTGTCTTGTGTACCCCAGGTTTCGCCTCACTTAAAAACTACTTGCTTACAAAATCAGACCTAAAAATACAAAGGTGTGCTTGCTTTCTCATTTTTACCATGTAATTATAAAATAAATCAATTGGAATACAAATATTGTACTTACATTTCAGTGTATAGTGTATAGACCAGTATAAACAAGTCATTGTCTTTTAGTTTGTACTGACTTTGCTCGTGCTTTTTCTGTAGCCTGTTATAAAACTAGGCAAATAGCTAGATGAATTGACGTACCTCCAGAAGACCTCTTTGTGTCCCCAGGGATACGTATACCCTGGTTGAGAACCACTGTGCTAGAGTAACTGACTGCGTGAGGAACAGAAAGAGAGGAATCTTCCCCCAGCCCACAGTGACTCTGCGGTCACTTGACAAATTCTAGTGGCACATGGAGGCTACTTATTGGCTATTTTGTACATCTCTCCTGATAATCTGGAGTCCTAAGGCTTTGGAGCATATAAACAATGCTAAAAGCATTTGATAAAATAGAGTTAGGTTACTTCCCTGTAGTTATGGAGAAATTTAATGTTGGTCCCTCCATCACAGCTACATGAGTTATGACATTGTACATTTGTCCTTATCAGTAGAATCTTCTCCTCGGAGTTTACTCTGTTATTTGGTATCTGGCAATATTTTCTACTGACATCAATTCTCTTTTCACTGGCAGTATAACAGAGATATAAATTAGGGAAGAAAAAAGACTGGCTACATGGTTTGTGGAGTAGCCCTTGTGTCAAAAGCATTTTACTTTTCTTAAGCAATTTTTTTTCATGATACAGTTGAAGCCAATGTTCTTTGATTGCACAGCTGCTATAGTATCCAGTCCAGCCAGAGTGTTTGAACCTTTGGGCAATTCAAAGGACACTGGAATGTCTTAATTAAATCCTGCAAGTGGCAGTGAGCAGAAGTGGAATACCTGAGAATGATTTCCTGTGCAATCAAAAGCTCATATGTATTTTTCTTAATTATAATATGATATCCCTTTTTCCATTTAATCTCCATTGTTTCTAGCTAGCATTTTAAAATTGGTTATTGTTTATATAACTCAAAGTGTAGTTAGAATTCTTCAAACGTGTTGAAACAAGTTACACCAGTTTAAATCTACCCTTGTGATTCTGGAGAGATGCAAAGCAGATTTAATGGGCTGGAAAATCTGGCTCAAGGTCCCTGCCCCAAAGAAGTTATATTCTAAGTCCCCACTCCTGCAAAATCTTACAGACATGCTTGTTTTATCATAAGCAGAGCCAATGGCTGAGAGCTGAAGCTTTACAAATTCAGAAGGAAAATAATGTGCAGTGTGCTTTTTCGGTTTGGGTGGTTGGTTGGTTGTTTGGTTTGTTTTTACAGTCAAGACAATTAACCATTGGAGCTATTTACCTTGGGGTGTGATGAATTCCCTATCACTTATTCTTTAAAATCAAGACTGGATGTCTTTCTCAAAGATACACACTAGCTCAGCTGGAAGTTATAGGCTTGATGTATGAATGACTTGGTGAAATTCTGTGGTCCGTCTTTTGCATGTGGTCAAAATAAATTATCAGAATGGTCCCTGTGAATCTGTGAACTTTGTGCACTGTGAGTAATCTTACTGAAGTCAGTAGAACTATTCACATTGCATAAAATTAAATGTATGCCTAAATCTTTGCAGGACTGGGGCCTACATACATAAATAAATTGTGTCCCTTTGGGACACCCAAGTATGATTCAACTATATCCCCTAACAGGAACTAAGAATAGCATGTTTGCTTTGAAGTATATGCCATGGAGAGCAATTTTAACTATCTGTTCCCTTTGACATTTGCACAGGAATTCATACTGTGTCATCAGTGATGAACAATTATATGTGAATTGAAAATTCTCAAGTAATATGACTAAGTATGCCTGGCTGTCATCGAAGATATGTTGTTTTTTCTCTTTGTAGACCAGTGTTTAAGGATAATCAGGGAAATGTTGACAGAGACTCCCGATTTTCACCTTTGTTCAGGCAAGAAAGTAGCAAGATTTCAACTGAAGATTTGATTAAATTAATAGCAGAATACAGAAGGTAAGGAATGGGTCTGAGGTCAGCTTGGGAGAGGCCTAAGATTATAATGCTATTTTCATTAGTGTTCTTGTTCGCGTTGGCGAGTGTGCCAAAATAGCCATACTGAATGCATGTTTTTCACATTAGTCCATTATCTGCTGAGCTTTCCAGGATAATTGGAAAGGCATTTGACATTAGTACACATTATTAGAACTAAAAGATAGTGATTCATGGAATAAGTGTCCATTAGGGAAAGTGCAGGTGGAGGAACAAGCAAGAAGGCACTGTGAGAGAAGGAGAAATATACATAAAAATGAAAATAACCCTTTAATGTCTCTTCCATCCCTCCCTATTGTTTATAATTGGGAACTCCACGGCAACCCATATAGTGGACATCGGGAGCATCTATTTTCTCAAACGATTGCCAGTACGTGAATTATGAAATGGTGATTTGGCTGGTTCTCCTCTCACGCAAGTGTAAATCAGAATTAATTCCACTGAAGTCGATATATTCACACCAGTGTGAGTGACAAGAGAATCAGGCCCAGAATATCTTCCTATCACCTCACATTCGAAAAACAACCCACAAAAAGCACATTAATTTCATAAAATCTCACAATTCCATTTATAGGAAATTCTTGTAGGACCTGATCCAGTGCTGACTGAAGTCAGTGGAAGGACTCCCATTGTCTTCAGTAGGCTTTGGATCAGGTCCTTAATCCTCATAGTTGTGATTATATAGCAATACGTTCACTGACATCCCCAGTAAGCTAAAGTGTTGGCCATAGATGTATTAATCAGCTTGTCTGAAGCATCTCCTTTTTTAGAGAAGAGCAAGACCACTTTGGCATCCTCAGGGCATCCATGCAGACACAATGCCTGTGCCTCTGTCCCCTTTCAGTATGTCAGCTGCAGGAGCCAGGATGCCCTAAGCTCCCCACAAGTGAATGTTCTCAGAATTCCCATTAAAGGGGGGCATGTTTCAAATTGTAGAACAGTAAGCTAATTGAAAAACAGTAAGTTAATGCTGATGAGGTCTTCACTAATTCACATGCAAAAGTCCATGGGTCCTTCATCACTCTCTTCCATATGACTCCTTCCTTTCCCATCAATCCCTCTCCCCACAAAATCCCCAAGGAAGTACTTCCACAGAGAAGGCAGGAATGAAGCAACACTTCTCACTTCTGCACCCCTGGGTTTGGATCTGCTGGAGTCCAGTCACCCTTGGCTGAGGAGACGGTAGGGAGAATACGGGCTGAGGGTTTTGTGGGAGCATATGAAACTATTTTGCAAGTAGGAATTAGTAGGAAGTAAGATTTTCTGTTAATCAAAGTGTTATTTTGATTTCATATCTATTAACCCATTTTAATTTTATTAGGAAAGTAATGCACTTGTTTTCCTTACACAGTTTGGTAGCTTTGTTAAATACGGTTTACCTTTCACTATTTCATGATTTAAATGACTTGTGATATTTCATTTCATATTGCTCTCTTAATTCAGAAATTACATCCCTTCTTGCATTCTCTATACCAGCTTCCTAAAATGTTTTCATTTCTGTCATTGCAGAGCAGAGAAGATTAGCAAAATACAGACCATACCTGGCAACCTAGACATTGCAGTAAATTGTTTCCCTTTGGAACATCCAAGTATGATTCAATTTTATAATTATTCCGGGTTTATAAAATTTAATGTGAGCCTTTAAAATTAATTGATGCTTTGTCACAGTTCTGGAAGACAGGAAAGAAGGAACTGTAATTTTTAATTTTTAATTATTTTGGGGGTTTGTTTTGATTCTTTTTTAACCAATGCATGTTAAACTGTTCTTCATCTTTTTCTATGCCTTGAAGTAACCTATTTTGTATTGTAGGAAGAGCATGTGTTCATTTGATGAGTCACAGCCTGTGCATGTGGCCTGATTCAAAGTGCACTGACGTAAATTGAAAGACTCTAATTGACTTTCGTGGATTTTGGATCAGCCTCTGTAGGAAGCATTGTTATTGCAGTTATGCCGAGTCTCCAAACCCAAATTTATTTCATTTGTTCTCTTTCTACTTCAAGGGCCACCTCTCTCCATGGCCCACTCTTGAAAAAAGCTCAGTACCTACCAAAATGGTTTGGCTGACTTGATTTTCCTTTTCTGAGTTTTTTGTTTCAATTGAGGCATTTTGGATGTTTTTTACCTTTTTTTTCCTCGCTTTTTAAGGCTAAATTTAAACTCAAAACACTATTGAAATTAAAGATCCATATCTTTTGATTTTGTTTTCCCAAGCTAAACTATTCATCAAGTTTGACATGAATTTAGCTAATAAATTCGGACCCTGAAAAATGCAATTCAGTGAAAAAACAATTTGTTAAAAATATTTGCCAAGCTTTAGTGAAGAATGAAATTAGCCGCCAGTCATTCTGTTATGATACAGTCACTAGAACACCAGACTAGCTGAGGCATAATAAGGCAACCCAGTAGGGAGGTAAGATTCTTAAAGGATGTAAAGCACTTCTCTCTAATTATATATGTTTTAATTTATACTTAGCATTTTATATCTGCATCAATTTTGAGAAATTTTCACATATAGTTTAACTACAAAATAACTTCACAAAAATGTCAAAAGTATTTTTTTAATAAAATTAAGGAAAAGTTCCCCATTTTGTTGCAAATATCACTCTAGGCAAAAAACTCTCTTTCACACAGGTTTCTGTGATGTGTTGTTGCCTAACTCCATATTCACTTTTGATATTGGGTTTTTCAAAGTGCGTGTGGAAGTTATTTTTTCCCCCGGGGTACTCTACCCCTGCTCTACCCCAAGGCCTGCCCCAACTCTGCCCCCTCCCTCAAGACTCCACCCTCACTCTGCCTCTTCTCACCCTCTGCTCCAACTCCTCCCCTGAGGCTCCCACCCGCCGCTCACTGCTCTCCACCCTCCCCTGAGCACCTCCCCCAGCCACCAAACAACTGATCATTGGTATCACTGAACAGCTGTGGCTGCTGGGTGCTGAACATCCACTATTTTTTTTTCCGTGAGTGCTTTAGCTCCAGAGCACCCCCAGCGTCAGTGCCTATGAAGGTCATTGAAAGTCTGTGGGAGCTGGCAATATCCCATTATCCTCTTAAAGCCTTTTATTCCTATCTTATATATGGCTTGTTTCAATCAGAAATATACCTATCACTGCTGCTAGCCCAGTGGGGCTATTCATTAGGAGTCAGTAGAGCAATAATGTATCCCGTTCTCCAGAGCAGAGTACCTGGACTCTGTCCACCCAAGTGCTCATGGAAAAATTACTGGACTCTACTATGCAGGCCAAGACATCCTATCCTGGGATCAGAGTCTTCCAGGGTGATGGAATGTTAGTAATTTGGGAAAGAACTCTCAAAAGCCCAAGTATGACCATTGAATTTTTCCTTGGCTGATGGATGGCTTCTTGGGTTCAGCTAAAGTGACCAACTTCATGGAGCTAATGAGAATAAATCAGATAAAGAGCCTTATGGTAGCCATTGGCCCATATTGGCTGGTCAGTACTAAGGGAATGTAATTCAGCTATTCACCTTTGACACTACTAGTATTGATTAGGATGTAAAGAACAAAAGCTTCCATGAATGGCATTTTCTAGCTTATTTCAGGAATATACCTGACAGCTATGAATGAAAATGACTGGGAACAAGCATGAGAAATTGGCTGGAGGAAAGGCTGAACCCTTTAAGTTTGTTAAAAAGAAAATATAGTAACTGATCAGAGAAACAGCCTTCACATCTTGCTGTTACTCAGTAGTCCCTTAGAAGTTTTATTCCAGCCTGATGGTGGCATGACTTCTCATTGTGGAGGTTCTGAAGGGAGCAAAGCGGAGAGTTAGGATGTAAAAGAGGCAGGGAGAGCTTGCTTTCATGATCTGACTACCTTTTGGTTGGCTCTAGAGTTTGCAGGGTTGAACCTCAAGTTCCTTTTCTTTGGAAAAGGAATCAGTGTCTCTGTCCTCTTCAGACTTGTGTAGTTCAGACAGCCATGGATATTTCCCTACTGAGATCAAGCTTGTTGCTGATTTAGTAGCATACATTGGAATACCAATGTGTGCTTTGCAGACATCTCAGTGACAGCAGACTTATGTTCATCTGTCTCTTGAACTGAATTCAGATACTCTGATTCTCTGATGTATTAAATCTAGGTCTAAGTAATGTATCTTTTGATTTCATTGGCTGCCCTTTAGATAACAGATGAACTTTAAAAAGTAAATGAAAAAATGGGCTAAATAGAGATGTTAACTCCATTAGAAACAATCTATTTTAATGACACTTCCATTGCATTTAGAGCTATAACTTTGCTGAAATTATAAGAGTTGGAATGACAGTACTATGCTTTGTCTTGGATGCTGTATATTCAAAGGTTATTCAGTGCTATATTTAACTTAAATGTAAATCAGTGCAATTACTATTGATTTACACTGGTGTAAAAGGGGATAGAATTTGGCCCTTTGTGTCTCGATATTGGATATTACATTCTGCATACTTATTATTAGTGTATTTGTAAAATGACAACTTCATTTTCTGATTGTTTTTTTATTTTATTTTTTTTTGAAGATTGTGTGACATCATCTTTTATCCCAATCAAGCCATTTTATAATACAGAGGAGCATCAACCTACGGTGGAAGTGGAGGAATTTGTACAAGAATCAACAAAATATTCCCGACCTTACAGAGTATATAAGAACCAAATATACATCTATCCAAAACATCTCAAGTATGATAGCCAAAAATGCTTCAGCAAGGTACAGTAAGCAACAATTTAGGGGTCTGATTTCGCCACCCTTAAATCAGATTGAGTTGTCCCTTAATCCATGAGTGGTCTCACTTAAATCAGTAGAACTACTCGTCATAGCTAAAGGGAGGCAGAATAGGATTCTAAATTACTGAACTAACTTGCAGTCGGTTTAATGCTTTATGGAACCTTTAAGCACAGTAAGAATTTCCTGGAAGTGATTTTACAGATGAAAGGAACTTTTCATGCTGTGAAGACATTTCAAAGAGGATGTACAACAGAATGGCTTTTGGGGCATTATTCTAGGGAAGTATTATATTTTAATATAAATATGTATACAGATGATTCTCTCTTAAATGAACCTTGAGAGCTATATGCATATTCATACTGATTGAATATGAATTAAACTCAAGACAGGACTAACTACTGATCCCTTTATGCTCTATCTTTGCACAATGCATATGCAGCCTAGTTTGGTGCCTGCAAGTTCTTCTCCTTTTTACACATTTATTTCCAGTAAGTTTTGTGAGGAGATGCAAGTGTTTAGGATATGACTTATCATCCATAGTGTTCTCCAGATTTTAAGTAGAATCTGTTATATTTCACACATCTTAGTTTATATGTATTTTAGTGTGCTAACAATTTCTATTTACACTTTTAATGCATCACTATTGCAGGCACGGAACATAACAGTGTGTATTGAAGTTAAAAGTTCAGATGAAGAAGGAGCCAAGCCAATGAAGGTGAGCAAAGACAAAGTACAATGTGTCAAAAGAGGTTTCATATGAAACCCAGCAATTGAGAGTATTCTAATCAGGACCATTTAAAGTGTGACTATTGTAATATATTCTTTTAAGTTTCCATAACAATCCTTTTTAATACCAGTTATTAACTCTCAGCTGCAAGTGTCAACCCTGCTAATTCAATGATAAGGCAAAAAAAAAACTTGCAAAAGATGGCTACTTTCAAGAAAAGGGCACTGCCATCGTATACAGTATGTTTTGAATTAAAATGTCACACTGTGCCTATACTATACCTGGAAACAGCCTTAGGAAAACAGTACAGTGTTTTCAATATAGACAGCATAGGACAGATTTTATTTATTTATTTATTTATTTGTATCATCTTAGGACTTGGGAGCACCAGTCATGAAAATTAGGATGTAGATACCTAAATGTGGATTCAGGTGCCGAGGTCTAAATCTGAAAATCCAGGCCTTATTTATCATCCTGATGAGCTACTTAAAATTAAAGGGTGGGATTTTCAAAAGCGCCTAAGTGACAAAGAAGCATAACTGCCACTGAAAATCCTCCCCTGGACATAGTAGATTAGATACAATAGAACTAGGGTGACCAGACAGCAAGTGTGAAAAATCGGGACGGGGTGAGGGGTAATAGGAGCCTATATAAGACAAAACCTTAAATATCGGGACTGTCCCTATAAAATGGGGACATCTGGTCACCCTAAATAGAACAGCCCAATTTGTTGTTTTACATATTTTTCACATGCTCTTCCTTTCATTTTAAGCAAAGTACTGGTAGATATGGTCTGTTGAGCCTGAACCTGCTGTCCTGATGCAAGCAGAACTTCTTCTGATTTATATGGTGGTTTTGCCTCTGCAAAGGCTGCAGGGCTAGTTCTACTATCCTTATGTTTGTGTGTAACCCACTGGTAGGTGTGTGTTACAAGTCTCCATCTGTGATGGAAATGAGTTGGTTCAGCCCCCAGCTACAGAGCTGTAGCAACTCTGACTTTTCACTCTGGAGGTCCCCTGTTCAGCCTTCAGCATATCAGCCAAGCTGGTGGTCGTCATATCTGCATGGCTCACTTAATGAACAGCAAAATGTAGATTGTGCATGTTGAGGTATGATGCATTAAAATGGCATTAAAAAACTAAGATTATCTATGTTAGATTTCCAAACTAATTTTGTTGTATACAGAGTTGTTCAATGAATACGGTGCAAAAGTGGGAGAACCTGCACCTCAGTTTTCCCATACATAAAATAAGCTAATCAAGAATCATAGAGGCTAGAATTAGAAAGGACCTATTAAATACCCTGGTCCTGCCAGTGCAGGGAGTTATTGTTGTGCCTAGAGATCCCAGTAAAGCTTTGGAGTTGAATTGTGTAGGATGAGTCCATATAAAGGAAAGACACTTTTGTAAACCCCTTATGAGCTATGGCTATTTTAGTATTATCAGCATTCCTTGACAACTGAACTGAAGTATTATATTTTAACAGTGTATTTATGGGAAACCTGGCGGACCATTATTTACAACAGCAGCCTACACAGCAGTGCTACATCATTCACAGAATCCTGATTTCTATGATGAGGTCAGTCCATTCTTCACTGACTAGATAATATGCATTTAATTAAAGGCATAGAAATGAAAAAAAAAATCACCTGCCTGCTATAAATGTCATATATCCAGGTGAGTGTGCATTTCATTAGATAGAAAGATTTTTACTCACTGAAATAAGTGCACAGCATGAAATAAAATCTCACCATTTCTCTGAACACATCATAATGGTCAGTCTTTCTGTAAAGTCTTTTGTGTACAGACTTAGTAATGATCAGTCCTGCTCTCTAATGTGTTTGCCTGTATCAAAGGCCATGATCTAACTTTAGCTCTGTTTAACGTTTTCATTACAATATTCTTTAGAGGTGAAATTCATGCATGATGCCCAGATCCAGCTCAAGGCCATCCATACCATTTAAACAATGCATTGGAGTATTTTTGTGGATCCAGTGGCCTGAACACACCACATGGCTTCATCACACATGAAGTGGCTGTGGCTCCCCACAAGCACAGCAACAGTTTTGTGGGATGTAATGCCGTCCACACCCTCAATTGGTGGGGGATAGTAGTAGCTGCCTCAACTCCTTTGCCTGCAAATGGACACTTCACCAACATAAAGCCTGATTCCTCAGGCTTTATGCAGGTGAACTGAATTTCACCCTAACCAATCCAGAGTGCTCCATAGCCTTGAGTTGTTAGTGTTTTTGACAGCACACTAACAAAGGATTGTTGGTCTTCTAGACTTTGCATTTATGGTTTCAATGTATACTAATACTGGTAATACTGCAGACAGCAGGGCCAGTAATCATTCAGCATTTTCCAAACAATTGGCTTAGTCCTGTGCTCTTAACTGGCAAAAGTTTCCATTAATTTCAGTGAAATTTAGCCTGAGTAAAGCGCACAGGTCAAACCCAATGGATGGAATTCCTCCAAAAACAGAGTATCCATTGAAGCTCCATGTTAAGAGCTTAAGGGGGCCTGATTTTCAGAGATTCTTAGCATCTATTGACTTCAACTGGTGTTGAGGGTGCTCAGCACTTCTGAAAATCTGGCCCCAATTGGTTCAGAGGGCCTTATGCAAGCCCTCCATATTACAGTGAGTTTTTTTCAAACATGAATGAAGTATTGAGTTCAGACTTCACCATCTAACAGAAATTGATTTGGGTAGGCCAACTGCACAGTATTGACCCTGACAACAACACATTTAGTGCAGTATCTAAAAGACTCTAGTGCAGCATCTGAAGGAATTGTTTTAAGCTGCATGTTTAAATGCTCATTTCACTGCTATGTTTATAATATATGCTCTCCGCCCCTTAACCTGATATAACATCAGAAATACGTCCCGACCCAATTCCTAACTCTTACCTCAACTGCAGGATTAGTTTAGGTACAGCATTACTTCATAACTACTGTGCATAAGGGCTCTTGTCCATAAGTCACCACCGTAACACTTTTCAGTGTATTTTTCCCATGTCTTTCAATAGATAAATAACAGCCCACCTTGACTTTGTACAGATTAGAGAACAATAGAATAGTTTTCTTATTGTGGCCTATGGGATGTATGACTCATCCGAGATCATAAATAAAAGTTTTCATTTTTACATCAACCCTTGTTCACCTTCAGTCTTTATTATAAAATGAGTTATGATGACATATCATTAGTATTTTTAGCTTAAAGGATATCCAGGCTGACTCACTCTCCTGCTAAAGGAGGAGTGATAGGGAAAGAAAGAATGGTGACTCCTGGTTTGGGTCAGTGTTGAGTCTGATGTTGTAGGGATGATTGGTTCTAAGCAGCCTGTTTGAACAGGGTTCTTCAGTTTTCAATTCTGTGCCATTTCATTAGAAACACAATTATTCACTCAAAGGAAAAAGAAGAAAAACCAGTTTAAGTCGGAGTAATAAATGGTGTGTCTCAATGATTTCTTTAAAAAAACAGCTGTTACACCACTAAAAAGAGCAACACACAAAGAATCAATTGCCAGTCAAAAGGCCAGCTTTAATTAGAGATATATAGAAAGAGAGATTTATCCGTTAGAGCCCATCTCTTACTCCTGGTTTATTCCCTTTAAACTAAAGAGAGGTGTAACCTTTTACATTTCAGGTGAAAATTGAGCTTCCCACTCAACTCCATAAGAAACACCACATTCTGTTTTCATTTTATCATGTCACCTGTGATATAAATGCAAAAGCTAATGCCAAAAAGAAAGAGGCTCTGGAAACACCAGGTACTTGCAGTAGAATTACTTTCAAATAATTCCTTGCTAATGCTTGTCTGCATTATGTTTATAGTGATATATGTTCATCTCAGGATTTCAGAATTTCTGTTTGTGGCTGTTACTTACTATTATCCTGTGAACCAAAGATCTTATACTCTTAAATGTCATATTGATTTGCTCTTGTGTGCAGTTGGATATGCTTGGCTTCCTTTACTGAAAGATGCCCAGTTAGCTTCTCAAGAACATAACATTCCAGTGACAACCAGTTTGCCTCCCAGTTACTTAAGCCTTCAAGATCCTGCAAGTGGAAAGGTATTAAGTAATATTTATATATTATTCAAAAGGAATAGAGAGATTGAAATATGACTGATTAAAATGATAGGGCCTGCTTCTCATTTATGCCTTGCTGGCAATGTAAAGGAGCCATTGTGTAAACGATAAACTGGACCATACTGCTTAGTGTGTTCATATGTATAGCATTCAGTTTTTAAGTTAATATGTATACCAACAGATCGGGGGCAAATTATGCCTCTTCCAGTGGTGTGCTGGGAAAAGGAGGTATCCCACCTGACTGGAAGTGCATGTATAAACCATAAATTCTTCCCAACTGCTGAAGGGAGAATGGTGAAGAGTGATTTTTTTATACAGTTGTAGCTGGGGTTCCTATAAAGTCTGACAAGCACAAGTCCCATGATCCTTGGCATAGTGCCCAGGATTCCCCACTGACCCTTGAGCTGTGCCCAGTTAAGAATCCTCAACAGGAGAGTTACGGGCAGTTTCCTCTCCCTTTGTACTAACTGAGCAATGCAGAGAGAGTTGAGTAGGCCTCTGGATCTAGTCTGTTGCTTTGTGACATTGACAGGATAGTGGGGGAACTCCCATTGTGACTGAGACTTGAATATTTAAAATAGTACAGTATCCTCTGCAGCAAAAAGTGATGCAGAACTGAACAGTGTTGACATGTTTGTACTCTTATGGTGTTTGCAAGTGTGGAAATAAGAAGAAAATATTTTTTACTGCAGAGTGGAAGTGACATTAAGTGGGTAGACAGTGGGAAGCTGCTTTTCAAAGTGTCTTCATTTGTTGTATCGACTGTAAATACTCAGGTGAGTTTGCATTTTCTCTCAGATATCTTTACTCTTAATCAGAAGTGTGTGCTAGAAAAAACCTGACAAATGATCTTAATATATCTTAAATCTTGTATGAATCTGTTCGTCTAACATTAAAGATAATCTGAATGTAGGTCGGCTAAGGAGAGAGGAGTGATAATTACACCTTTTAAGGAAAAAAGAGGCATTATTTTGGATGATCCAGGAGGGAGTACCTAGAAATGTAAAAACATCCTAATGTTGAGATCTGTTAGATTAGGGGATAAACCCATTGTTCAGGACACTTAAAACAAGACTGGACAAAGCACTAGGAAATACACTCTCTGCTGGTAAATGAATGGACTATGTGGTCTAATCCTTGTTGGTCTTTTCCATATCTGATTCCTTTTATTCTGTGATGCCTTGTGCTGTATAGTGTAAAATTCCTGGATTCTAACCACCATAACCAATTCATTGAGATGGTTAGCAAATATTTGAATTGCAGTCCATGCTAAAATAGGTATTAACTTTAGCATATGTTTACCATTTTAGGATCCATATCTGAATACCTTTTTCCAGCAGTGCCAAAAAAGAGAAATGGATCTCTCCCAGCCTCTTACCTCAAGCTTTGTCATGTCCTGTAAGGTAAAATAATTTAGAAGTGTTATAAGCTGATGTTGGTAAATAAATTTTAAGGGCCAAATTCTAGTTCTCTTTGAATTTGCCTCCCAAGTGAGCCCATGGCCTGCTTGTGTTTCTAAATTGCCATGGGTTGGATTGTGTCCCAAGACACAGATCACCATAAAGGAGGGCATGTTGCTGTGCTGCTCCAGGAGCAATGCAGAGAAGGAATTGGGGCTTGCAGAGCCATAGTTATCTTGCTGCTCCCCTCTTGCTCCAGAGAGTAATTGTTTTTTTCCATGCCTACGTCTTCCCCTCCCCTTCCTGCATGAGAGCTGGGGGTAAGAAATGGGCATGCAGTGCCACGTACCCCTGCATGCCTGGACCAAAGATACAGGTAACCCTCATACGGGGGATCTTACTCCTGTTTCCATTCTTGTATGAATGCTCACTCCTACAACGAATTCTTAATCCATTTGGCAGTGGGCAAATCACATGGACCCACCCTAAAATATGTAGTTTGAAGTGGAGCAGGAAGGAGCTAGAATACTGAAGGGCAAGATAAGGAAAAATTAACTTCCTTGGTGATCATCTAAATCTAATAGCAGTTTCTATGTTTAGAGATTAAAGTGAAGAGTATTTTTCTCCCATTGCTCCATTTTCACAATTAAGCTGATTTTATTAAGCTGCTTAGTAAAAGATAATTTTTCTGTAACTTTCCAAAAGTTGTGACATTTCTCTGGACAACTATTTAAAGATGTCCTTTTTTTTTTTTTTTAATGTGTATGAATGTTTCTGAAAGTGAGATATTTGTTTTGTTGTTTTTATATGTAGTAACAATTGGTCCTAGTTGAATTTAAAAATTGTGACTATTTTCATCAATAAAAACATTAGGTTCAGTTTTCTCTATTATATAAATTGTGTATATTCAGATAGTTACAAGGTGTTGGAAAATGTTTGTGAATACCCAAAACTTGCACAAATTTTAGCATGAGTGATTACACAGCCAGAAAAGTATGTTAGAAGTGAACTGTTCATTATTTGCTGCTTTTTGTCTGTCTCTTTAATATATTTTAATCATCCAATCAGGAAACAGAAATAAAATCACAAGAGCTAAGTGACCAATCGCACAACATAAATAGATAACAAATATTCAGTGTGAACAATTCATTAACAAACAATAGGAAGGAAAATATTTGCCCAAACTTTCAGCTTTTATTTACGAATCACAAATGCATTTGCAGAACATCAGAGAGCTAAATCCATAACAGTATTATTTTTAATGAATAACTCAATTAGCTCCATCAGTTAAGATAATGGAGTGTCATTGTCCAGTCAGTCTAGAATGTAACACTGTTTTTAATAAGTGTGATTTTTGACTTGGTCATAAATATTTTATCCAAAATGAGACACAGCATATGAGGTCTCAACCCAGTATAATTTTTTCTCAAAAATTTAGGGGAAAAAATCTTTAAAAGTAAGAACTTCAGTCCTTCACAATTGGTATATATATTCTACTTCTTAACTGAAAAAAAAAAAAGGCAGACAATAGTTTCTACTTTATAATCACAGAATAATCAGAAGATATAAAATCCCAAGAATAAAAATTCAGGGAACAAATTCATACTTCAAAAAATATCTTGACATGGAGCATGATTCTCCACTGTCTTACACTGATTTAATTCCACTTACTTCGCTGCAATTACCAGAAGGTGAAACCAGTGTAATGGAATGGAAATTCAGGCCCTGGTGGATTGTGCTTTATGTCCGTAATCTATCATTATTCTTCCTTGTGTCTGATACAGAATTTACTGAAAATTGAGAAGATCCATGTAATTATGAATTTTCTTCCTGTGATCCTGAATCAACTCTTTTGGATTCTGGTACAAAACGACGTGGATGAAGTTACCACTGCTGTGACAAGGTATCCAAAAAATTGTTTTATATATTAGAATTAGGGCCAAATTCAATCCAGAGTATGACTGTTGACATGAGTCTAGTTATGAACCAGGGGTGAACTTGGTGTTTAGATTTTAATAGAAGATGAGCTCATTATTTTAAAATGTCTGTCTGACTCCTAGATCTAACACAGAGCTTTCCAGGTAAGTCAAGTAACTTAGTGTAGGATATGACATCACATAATTGACATCACCCACAAAATTTATTGTTCCTATGCAGACATTGCTTTCACTACTATTTCAAATCAGTTGGCAGCCAACAGGTAAAGAGGGGGTTTGCTATAAAATGTATAATTCTCTGAGGTGCTGAGCCCTTCCTGAATGGTGCTTAGTGTCCTCAATTCCCTCTGACTTCCTTGTGGGTTGAGGCTGCTGAGCACCTCAAAGAAAGAGGTCAGTGCCTTCTAAGATTAAGTTTATAAATAGATGAGTCAGGTCCAGTGGCAGAGTTAGAGTTAGTGAGGCCCTGTGCTCAGCTTCATTTTGGGGGGCCCTCCTTGGGACCCAGCCAAGAAAAAGAACATTATTATATCTCCCCCAGCCCCCATTTTTCATTCTTTTTTTCTTCATCCTCCCCCTATAGGTAATAGGAAGTAAATGAAAATAAACTGAGGTACCTTGATTGTTTTTGTAGACTAACTTATTCTTCCACAGACCACTTCAAAATCGCTGAGGGTCTCAGCAGATCACTTAATGATCTTTCCAAATATTGTTTGTGCCATTAGATAACTATTGTAAAGCGCTTTTTTACGTGTGTGGGGGGGCGGGGGTGCAGGAGTCAGGGTAGGCAGGGGGATCGGAGTGTGCTGGATGCAGAGGACAGGGGGTTGGGGGTGTGGAGGGGGAGAGGGTGTGGGGGGGGTTGCAGGAGTCAGGGAGGTCACGGGGCTGTGGGGGTGTGAGGTGGGTGCAGGAATCAGGGCTGGGGGTGCAGGGTCTGGGAGGGAGTTATGGTGCAGGAGCAGGCTGAGCGTTCAGGTACAGGGTCTGGCCAGGAGTTTGGATGCAGGAGGGGGTTCAGGGTTGGGGCAGGAAGTCGTGATGTGGAGCGCTTTCTTGGGGCAGCTCCCATTTGGTGTGAAGAAAGCAGGAAGGAATGGGAGGAGAGTGCAGGAGCTCCCATTTGGTGCGAGGGGTGGGGGTGGAGATGTAGGGGGTGCAGGAGTCAGGGCATGGGGTGTAGGGGGCTGGGTAGGTGTTGGTGCAGGAGTCAGGGAGGGCAGGGGGCTGGGGATATATGAGGAGGGTGCAGAAGTCAGGGCAGGGGGCTAGGGGTGTGGTCTGGGATCATGGGGGTGTTCCTAACCCCCTGCCCTGAGTGGCTCACAGCAGGGGGCGGGAGGGCAGTATGTGTAGGGGGAGTGTAGGGGCCCCACCTTTGCTCTGTCCTGCTCCGATTCCACTCCCTTCCCCAAGGTCCCGCCCTGCCTCTTCCCCGCCTCCTCCCCTGAGCACGCTGCAACCCCGCTCCTCTCCCTCCCTCCTGGAGCCACATAAGTGCTGGCAAACAGCTGTTTGGTGGCAGGGGAAGTGCTTGGAGGGAGGGAGAGGGACGGGAAAGCGACACAGTCGGGGCAGGAGGTGGGGAGGGGGAGCTTGGCTGCTGCTGGGGTTGGAGACTGCAGCAGGAGCCCCAGGAGCCGGCAGGACCAAACTGCTCTGTGTTTTACTGTAAATCTACCTTTGGTCAGGTCACCCCGTTTTGGACAGTTTGCAATGAAAACATTTGTGCTATAACAATGAACGACAGGGAAGGCATTATCTAAGTAATTAACAGTCAGCTGGAGAGACTTACCAAGGGTCTGTGACCTCCAGGAATGTCCAACTAAAATATTTGTTTAAAATAAAATATTTATTTCCATTATTTACCATGAAATAGATGGGGGGGGGGGGGAGAGAATAATTTCCAATGGATGGGCTGAAAAAGAAAAGTTGTACTGCATAGATTTCTCTTTGTTGGCTTTTCCCCAGCCATTAAAGGCCTGGGTAGTAACCAGAAGACAAACACAACTCAATCCTCAACGGTCCCATTGGGTTTATTAGTGTTGTTAATGTATTTTATGTGTTTACTGAAGCTGGTTTGCTGTGTTTAACTGTTGAAGGGTGATTCATTGTAAGACTTCAGACTCCTGATGCGTGATTCCTCAAGATGACTTTAATGGCAACTTAGGGGGCTCAACGCTTCAAAGGTTTTCAGGCCGAGTACTTCCATGAATAGAAAAGTATGTCTGGAATGAATTTAGCAGTGTCATTCCCCTGGCTGGCAGAGACTGAGCTCATCCTAGTGGTGATGTACTCAGTCTCCAAGAGAAGGATGTCAAACCTTTTCCTATGACCCCTGGCTGCCCAATTAATTAACACTAATGCCAATTGGCTTTGTCCCAAGCCAGAGTTAGTGTTAGTTGGGGAGGCTGGAAAACACAATAGTGAAACAATGGGGTTAGAAACTGGATGGGCAGCCTTTTTTTATGCTCCAATACTTGGCTATCCACCCACTTGGTAGAATATGGCTTCTCAGTGTTTACCTCCTTGTCTGTGTACAGACTTTGTAACAACATTGCTGACGTCAACAGCAACATGCACAGCTGTGCACTGCCAAAACGCTGAGCACGCCTTTCATTGTTTTGCCACTGTACGTGTGTGCACATTGTATTTTGTTTTGAATAGTTTGAAGTAGCTTGCGTTGAACAAGTTAAAAGCTTGAAAAGCAGAACAAGAAGTCAAAATTGTTCATGGTTGTGAAAAAACACTTTCTTTATACTTTGTCTTGATTACTGACTTGCCTTGGGCCCCAGTCATGCAGTCATTACTCCGTCTTTACTCTGCCAAAATTCCCATTGATATCTGAATAGGAGTAAGGACTGAATGACTAGAACCTTGGTGAATAATGTGGTCATTTATTTATTTTTCAAAAGGCCCTAATCACAATAATAAGAAATGAGAAATAGTTTACAAAACAAAATTTAATAAAATAGAAGCTTTTGTGGATTATATAGCAAGAGTGCACAGAAAGCATCTAAAAAAACAAACTCAGCAATTATTATATTGGTACATGGGTTGGTTTATCAGAATAAGAATCCATTATAGTGATACTGATTAACATATATACCAAGTACTTTTGAGTTTGGAGTATGGTCCACTATGTCTTCACATTCGAGAACTGCTGCACTAACGGATTTTTTTTTTCATCCTTGCCACATGAAAACGGGCCATTTATTTTTACATTTTACTGAATAAATAAAGCGAATCCTGCCTTATCTGCTAACTCAAAGAAACAGGGTAGCTAACAGCGGTTGTCTTCTAATAAAGATGGAGCAGAATTATGTTCAGTACCTTTGTGAGTTCTGTGGGGTGATGTCTTAAAAACAGGGAACTCTCAAAAAATATGGCTTCTGGTGCAAGTTTAATTGTGTACAGAGAGGCTACCTTGTTGGAACCTCTGGCAAAATGACTCACCTGCCTTTGCGGGGTTTTTGCACTGTAGTCCTGCCAACCAGGTCCACCAGTGGTTCCTTTTGCATTGTGACCCAGCCCTCTAGTCTGGTCACCTTTGGTCTGACTCTTTTTGCGATAAAACAGGATTTTCACCCATTAGTCCCAGGACCTCACACTGGGCCTGGTCCAGGCCCCGTAGTCCTTCTGGCCTCTTGTGTTTGGGGCCTTCTGGCTAATCTTCTCAGTGAGGCTGTAGAGCAGAGGTTCTCAAACTGTGGGTCGGGACCTCATAGTGGATTGCAAAAATGAGGTTGCCAGAGCCAGCATTAGACTTGCTGGAACTCAGGGCTGAAGCTGAAGCCCAAGCTTCACCCCCACCTAGGACAGCGGGGCTTGGGCTGCAGCCTCCTCTCCCACAACCCGGGCAGCAGGGCTCGTGTTTTGACCGCCTCTTAGGGTTGCCAAGCCTCCCGGTTTTGCCAGGAGTCTCCCAGAATTGGGCTCTATCTCCCAGAGGCTACTGAAGCCAAATTGGGAGATTTTAGGCCGCTAAAAGTCCAGCGGCACAGCAGAGCTAAGACAGGCTCCCTGCCTGCCCTGGACCCATGCTGTTCCCGGAAGTGGCCAGCACATCCCTGCAGCCTTTGGGGTGGAGCCAGGGGTTTCCATGCGCTGCCTGCGCCGCTGACTCCGCAGCTCCAACTGTCTGGGAACTGCAGCCCATGGGGGGTGAGGGGCATTGCTTGCAGGCATGAGCAGCGTGTGAAGCCCCCTGCTCTCCCCGCCCCCCAGGGGCCACAGAGATGTGCCAGCCACTTCCAGGAACGGCACATGGAGGGGGAAGTGCACGGAGCCCCCTGGCCTCGCTTAGCTCAGGTGGCTCCTAGTTAGCAGCACAGTGGGGCTAAGGCAGGCTCCGCCCCTGCAGCTCCCATTGGCCACAGTTCCCAGCCAATAGGAGCTGCAGAGTCAGCACTCAGGGCACAGGCAGTGTGCAGAGATCCCTCTCTGCACACTGCAAGGACATGTCGACCACTTCTGGGAGCTGCATGGAGCCAGGGCAGGCAGGGAGCCTGTCTTAGCCACGCCTCACCACTGACCGGGACAACCCAGGGTAAGTGCTGTCCAGCTGGAGCCCACATCTCTCATCCCCTCCTGCACCCCAACCTCCTGCCCCAGCTGTGAGCCCCATCCTGCACCCAATTCCCTCCCAGAGCCCACACCTCCTCCTGCACCCCAAAGTCCTCCCCCAGCCCTGAGCCCCCTTCAGCACCCATAGTCCCTCCAAGACATTGCACCATCCACCTCCCCCCATGCACCCCAACCTCCTGCCCCAGCTTCATCCTGGAGCCCTTTCCCATACTCTGAACCCCCCAGCCCAGAGCCTCCCAGCCTGGTGAAAGTGAGTGAAGGTGGGGAAGAGCGAGTGACGGAGGGAGGGAGAATGGAGTGAGTGGGGTAAAGCCTTGGAGAAGAGGTGGGGCAAGGGTGGGGCCTCAGGGCAGGGGGCAAGGGTATTTGGGTTTGTGTGATTAAACAGTTGGCAACCCCACTCCTCTCCCCCCAGCCAGGGCAGCAGGGCTCAGGCTCCAGTCCTCCCCATGGGATCATGCAGTAACTTAAAAAAAAAAAAAAGAGTACGGTGGCACCTTAAAGACTAACAGATTTATTTGGGCGTTAAGATTTCGTGGATAAAAAGCCTGACTTCTTCAGCTGCAACAGTTGGGGGAGGGATAGCCTAGTGGTTTGAGTATTGGCCTCCTAAACCCAGGGTTGTGAGTTCAAGCCTTGAGGAGGCCATTTAGGGAGCTGGGGCAGAAATCTGTCTGGGGATTGGTCTTGCTTTGAGCAAGGTGTTGGACTAGATGACCTCCTGAGGTCCCTTCCAACCCTGGTATTCAATGATAAGGTGCCACCGGACTCCTTGTTGTTTTTGTGGATACAGGCTAACACGGCTACCCCCGATACTTGTAGTAACTTTGTCAGATGGGGTCATGATCCGATGAAGTTTGAGAACCCCTGCTGTAGAGGAATCTGGTCCCTTCCTCTATGCTGGGTTCTGGCCCAGGGATCCTTTTAGTAAGTGATTAAGGTCTGTCTGGTCAGACCTCTTGTTTCTTCCAGAGACTACTCTGTACATTATCCCCCCTTCTCTTCAGGAGGCTCATATTGTTGGGAGGGGTGGGGAGGGGCCTCTTTCCCAGGGTCAAGGGAGCTAGTCCTAGTTCTCAAGGCAACAAAGGAAAGGAAATAATTTAACAGTAGCATCTTCTCTGTCCTACGGCTCTGTGCTTGCAAGAAACTAAAGGTAGCTTGGCTCTCTGCTTTCTCCTTTCTGGGAGCTGAGGGTGAGGTCTGTCCACCGCCCCCGGCTGGGCCCTTCTGCACTGAGCTCTCCCTTTTTAAGGCTCCTCCAAGTTTGGCATGGGGCTGGGATGCCTGAGCTAAAGTTACTCTTTAACCCCTTCTTGCCTGGTGTGGGGTTTGTACAACCCACCACTGAACCCTTCCTTTCTAATAGTCCCTTTGCCAGAGTTCTAATCCCTGAAAGGTTAAAATAGAAATTCTGGCACAACAGCCTTAAATAGACTTTGATTCTCAACTTCATTAACACACTCTCTAATTGTCTTCATTGTAACTTCTTCATAATAGTCCCAGATCCATATAAGTGTTGAAATGTTTTCCAGTAACATGTAGTTTCATCTCTCAATAACGTAATAACATCAACATCACAACTATTAAAATTGTTGTAACTGGGTGTGTTTTGTTAGAATAACAGTAGCTTTTTAGAGTAAGGCCCTGATCCACCATTGTGACCCACTACTGTGCCCACATGTAGTGCCCATGAAGATTGTCCACATCTATTTTGCATGGATCAGACACATAACTGGTAATTTTGAATCTGATGTATAATGAGTGTGATATAAGGTAAAGCATGTAAGGATATTTTTCTGCCTTATGCTGCAAGATAGCTCAATATCTTTCTTTTCCAGGGTTCTTACTGACATTGTTGCCAAGTGCCATGAAGAGCAACTAGAATACTGTGTCCGTTCTTATGTAAAGGTATGAAATATCCAATTGACCTTTGATCATCTCCTGTGTGTTGCACATTATTTCCATTTTCTCTTTGTGATATTTTCTTGTAGTTTTTCCAGCATTTGGTCAGTTGCCTTTTGACCCTTGAGATGGTGCAGTGATAGGGCTCTAACCTAGGCCTTGGGAGAACCACATTTCATTCCCTGCTCTGCCACAGACTGCATATTTAACCTTGGGCAAGTCACTTAGCTTCTCTGAGCCTCAGTTCCCCATCTGTAAAAATGGGGATAATAGCACTGCCCTTCCTCACAGTGGTGTTTAGAGGATGGATACACTAAAGACTGTGAGGTGCTCAGATACTGTGGTAGGGGGCTATATAAGTACGTAAGTTTGATAGATTTATGTATAGTTCAAGGAGGTATTTTGCAGCATTCACATTAAGTGGTTTTGTTGCTTCATATTGATCTGCCATGTGTACTGTATGAATATAAGGGGTTTCTCCAATAGCATTTAACAAATTACAAATGGACAAGTGAAGTTTAGTGATAATTTTTACTAAAGAGGTGTTCCTTTTCTTTGTGCTTGCAGATTGCTGTATGTTTCTTCTGTTATATAGTCTTAGCCTTCTATTGTTTTCTCAGGATATCTTTTGTTCCTCCAAGTAACTGTATATTTGTACCTGGTTCTGAGATGTGAAATATTTTACTTTCTGGCGTGGTTCCTTGCACATTTTTGTAACTGGGCACTGCTTGCTCAGTTTTTTCCAGCTAATTCTCATCTGGGGGAAGGTGGCATATGTCTATGCCATTAGCCCAGTATTTTGATCTCAGTGAACTTGTGATGACATTGAGAGAGTCAAAACCCCAATGTCTTTAAAAAATGATATTTTTGTTTCCAATATCCATTGAGTACCCCTTAAGTTAGCACAAATAATGCTACAGACCAACAAATACCTAAGAAGTAAATAGTTTATCTGAACTAACAATCTAAGATGAGGAGCTTAGTATAGAACTGTATGTTGTAAGTAGAAATATAGGGGAACCACCCTAAGGAACAAGGAAAAGGCAAAAGCACTTCCTTGAATTTTGGGAAGTTTGTACCCGACATTACTAGATTAATCAAGAACTTGGCAGTGTAGTTAAATCACCTGCAGAGATATCAATCACTCTGTAATGATTTAATACACATTATTTTTGTACCTACTGTGACAGAGTTCCTCCTCTACCTTGGTGGGTCCTGCACTTATTGGCGGATTTGTTCACCTCAGTGATGATATTCCCTTCTGTGGAACCCACAGTCTGGGTCAGCTCCTCTTGTGTCGGTCAGGAGTTGGGAGGTTTGGGGGACCCAGGCCGCCCTCTACTCCGGGTCCAGCCCAGGGCCCTGTGGATCGCAGCTGTCTATAGTGCTCCTGTAATAGCTGCATGACAGCTACAACTCCTGGGCTACTTCCCATGGCCTCCTCAAATACTTCTTTACCTCACCACAGGACCTCCTCCTGGTGTCTGATAATGCTTGTGCTTCTCAATCCCCAGCAGTACATCTCTCACTTCAGCTCCTTGCCTCTTGCTTCCCAGCTCCTCACACACACTCCTTCTCCTCTGGCTCCTCTCTGCCTGACGGAGTGGTTCCTTTTAAACCCAGTGCCCTGATTAGCCTGCCTTGATTGGCTGCAGGTGTCTAATTAAAGTAGCTAGCTTACTGCCTCTAGAAAGACCTTAATTGGCTCCAGTGCCTTGATTAACCTGAGCAACTGCCCATTGGTTACCAGTTCCTAGGGATTTGTTTACCTGGGGCTAACATAGCCTGTGAGGGAACAGAACCTGCTTCTCCTGGGCGCAGGAGTAGCTCCTCTCCCTTCGAACCGCTCTGCTGTGGAGGAAAGAGGGAGAGGCTGCTGCTGCTGCTGCGGCTGCTGTTCCTGCTGGCCCTCGCTGCGTCCTGCTTCTGCTGCTCCCCTGGCTGGGTACACGCCACCACCCACCCCTCTCCCTGCTATCAGCTTGCTGGCTGGCTAGTAGATTCCCCCCCCCGCCCCACCTGCATACTACTACAGCCCTTGAGGGGGGGGGGGCCTGGCCTGCCCCGAGAGGGGGGTGTGAGGGACCTCCCGTCTGTTGCTGAGGACAAACTTCATGCGTCCCTCCTGCCTGACACCAGACCACCACCACCTGGAGCTGCTGGACTACTGGGGCAGCTGCTGGCGAGTGTCTGGAGCCCGGAGGAGGTGAAGGAGGAGGAGGAGACCCCTGCGTTGGAGACCACTGAAGACCACTGTGAGGGGGTATTCCTGGACTGAGTCTTTTTTCACCTGTGCTCTTGTGGTGGGGTTTGGACTGAGTATGTTGGGACAGCCGGGGTGTGGCGGGGAGCCTGCCCCCGGTCCATCGTGTTCCCTTTGCCCCCACCACCATCGTTGCCCCTCCACCACCCCCGCTGGCTGTTTTCCTTCGCCTTGGACTCCTGCCTCTGGACTGAGCCTGCTCGCCTGACCCACCACGCCACTGCCATCATTTGGGCCTGCAGCAGCAGCAAGCCTATAATAACGATTCGCACGCAAGTGCCTGTGGGCGCACCACCTTCCCCCTCCCCCTGAACTGGCCCCTTTCCTTTTTTGTCCGCCCCACCTATTTCCCTCTGTGGCCCTGCTAGTTTTGCCCCAGCCCTGCAGCTATCCCCGTGGTCCCTCTGCCCCATTCCCAGCTAGCCCTTCTCCCCCCCACCCTGTGCTCCCCAGCCCTGATTGGTCCCTCCCCTCGTGCGCCCACGCCCCCCATGCGCTTGTGCCCTTCCCCCATTTGAGTTTCCCCTTGTTCACTGCACCCCCGCCCATCTGCCATTGTCCCCCCTGATCCCCCAGTGCAACTGGAGGAGCCGGAACTCCCCTCTGCGTCGGTGTCCTGTCACCCTTCCACCCCTAGGTCCTTGGCTGCTCCCCGCACCCCTTTAGCCTTCCCTTTCTGGCACCCTCCTCCCCTGCCTGCAGCCTAGCGGGGAGGGGTGGTCGCCTCCTCTCCTTCCCTCCCCTCGCTGTTTGTCCCCCTCCCCGCTCTCGTTATGGCGGGGGACGCGGCGGGGAGGCCCCACGCGATGCTCCCACTGCCCTCCTCCACCTGCCCCCATGTCCACTGCCCTAGCCTCCACCTCAACCGCCGCTGCCGCTCCACCTACCACGCCCCTGCTGGGGCACTGGCAGCGGCGAGTACCGGGGAGACCTCCGCTGCTGCCACGTCCCTCCCCCCTTCCGATTCGGGGGGAGCTCCCCCAGCCGGTGGGAAGGGTCGGGGTGGAAGAAGGGTAAGGGCCCGCTAAAAGGCCAGGCCCTCCATGGCGGAACCTGCCCACTGCCGCAGCCCCGCTCCCGGCTGCGGCATCCCTCCCCGCTATTCCCTCCCGACCAGCTCTGCTGGGGTCCCTCCCCCGGCCCCAAGGCATACGCCGCATGAGCGGCGTGGTCCCCCTCGTCAATGTTTATGCCACCGCTCCTCCGACCACCGCTTCCTCGGCTCCCCCATCGGTCGTGCCACTCCCGGCTGGACCGCATTTATCTATCACGTTTCCACCTTTTACGGGCCACACTCCTCCGGCGTTCTGGCCGGCCCCCCTTTCGGATCACCATCTTGCCACCGTGACAGCCCTTCTCTGCGCGGAGAGGCGGGGGCGGCCTATTGGCACTTTAATAATAGTTTGCTGGAGGATGCGGGCTTCGTGGCGTCCTTCCGGGAGTTCTGGCTGGCCTGGCGAGGGCAGCGGCGCGCCTTTTCCTCGGCGCGGCCGGTGGTGGGATCTGGGGAAGGTGCGCGCCCGGCTCTTCTGCCGTGACTACACCCGGGGCGCCAGCCGGCGGAGGGATGCGGCCATAGAGCAGCTGGAGCGGGAGGTCTTGGAGCTGGAGAGGCGTCTGGCCGCCAGCCCCGAGGATCCATCCCTCTGCGGAGCGTGCCGGGAGAAGCGGGAGGAGCTTCGAGCCCTCGAGGACCATCGGGCCGCTTTTGTTCGATCCCGCATCCGCCTCCTTCGGGAGATGGACCGCGGCTCCCGCTTCTTCTACGCCCTGGAGAAAAGGAGGGGGGCCAAGAAACACGTCACCTGCCTCCTGGCGGAGGACGGCACCCCCTCACGGACCCGGCGGAGATGTGCGGGAGGGCCAGGGCCTTCTACGCGGCCCTTTTCTCCCCGGATCCGACCGATCCTAACGCTTGCAGAGTACTCTGGGACGGGCTCCCGACGGTCGGCACGGGCGACCGGACCGGCTGGAGCTGCCTCTCACTCTGGCCGAGTTCTCGGAAGCCCTCCGTCGCATGCCCACCAATAAATCTCCGGGCATGGACGGGCTGACCGTGGAGTTCTACCGCGTGTTCTGGGACGTTCTCGGCCCAGACCTGGTCACCGTCTGGGCCGAGTCTTTGCAGAGCGGGGTCCTCCCTCTCGTGCAGGCGAGCCGTGCTCGCCTTATTGCCCGAAGAGGGGGGACCTTCCGCGAGGGGGACGGAATTTACGGCGTCCCATCTCGCTCCTCAGCACGGACTACAAAATCATTGCAAAGGCCATCTCGCTACGTCTAGGGTCCGTGCTGGCGGACGTGGTCCATCCAGACCAGACCTACACCGTCCCGGGCCGCACTATCTTTGATAACTTGTATCTGGTCCGGGACCTTCTGGAATTAGGGTGTAGGGATGGTCTGTCGTTCGCCCTCTTGTCCCTGGATCAGGAGAAGGCGTTCGACAGGATGGATCACGGGTATCTCCTGGGTACTCTGCGAGCGTTCGGCTTCGGACCCCGTTTTGTGGGTTTTCTCCAGGTGCTGTACGCTTCTGCGGAGTGTCTGGTCAGGCTCAACTGGACCCGACCGAGCCGGTCAGCTTCGGGCGGGGAGTGCGGCAGGGGTGCCCCCTCTCGGGCCAGCTGTACGCCCTGGCGATCGAGCCCTTCCTCTGTCTCCTCCGCGAGAGGTTGACGGGGTTGGTGCTTCGGGAGCCGGAGCTGCGGCTGGTCCTGTCGGCGTACGCTGACGATGTGCTCCTCGTGGTCCAGGACCCGGGCGACTTGGCGCGGGTGGAGGCTTGCCAGGCTGTGTACTCGGCGGCCTCCTCCGCCCGGGTTAAACTGGGTCAAGAGCTCTGGCCTGGTGGTCGGGGACGGGTGGCAGGCGAGCTCCCTCCCCCCCGCGCTTCAGGCCATCCGGTGGAGCGCGGGTCCGCTGCTCTATCTCGGCGTTTACCTACCTCTCTGCCACGCATCCGTCTCCGCCGGAGAACTGGCACGGTTTGGAGGGCAGGGTGGGGGCGGCTCCGGAAATGGACGGGACTACTCCGGTGCCTCTCCCTTCGGGGGAGGGCACTGGTGCTTAATCAACTGGTCCTGTCCATGCTCTGGTACCGGCTCAACACCCTGGTCCCGGCCCCGGATTTCCTGACCAACCTCCGGACGAGGATTCTGGAGTTCTTTTGGCCAGGGACGCACTGGGTCTCTGCAGGGGTCCTCCACCTGCCCCTGGAGGAAGGGGGCAGGGCCTGAAGTGCCTTCGCACTCAGGTCCGTGTCTTCCGCCTCCAGGCCCTGCAGAGGCTCCTGTATGGTGCGGGTAGTCCGGCGTGGAGCGTACTGGCGCACGCCTTCCTCCGCCGCTTCCGAGGGCTCCGATACGACCGGCAGCTCTTTTACCTCCATCCGAGAGGTCTTCCCGCGAGACCTCTCCGGGCTGCCGGTCTTCTACCAAGACCTCCTCCGGACCTGGAAGCTCTTTTCCGCGACCAGGTCCGTGGCGGCCACCGTGGGGGCCGACCTCCTCGCGGAGCCCCTGCTACACAATCCCCAGCTTCGTGTGCAGGTGGCGGAGTCCCCCGCGGTGCGCCGGAGCTGGTCTTGGCGGGAGTCACCAGGGTCGGAGACCTCCTGGACTACGACGGGGAGATTGGCTGGATCCCCTGACGCTCGCCCGGCGCATGGGGCTCTCCAGACCTCATACTCCCAGGCGCGTACTTCAGGAGGTGAGGGCCGCTTTGCTGCCTGCTGCTCGGGCTTACCTCGACCGGGTCCTACGAGAGGGCACGCCCCGCCCACCCTCCACCCCGGGCCCCATGGACATTTTTATAGGGCCCCTGCCCCGTGGACCCAATCGGCCCCCTCACCCTTTCTCTGCAAGCCGGCTGCACGATGTGCAGCCGGTTCTGTTCCAGACCGCGCCACGGAAACATCTGTACACGCTCGTGCTCCACACCCTTACTACCTCACCCTCGCGTTCCCGCCCCCTGATTACCAAATGGCGGGACTTCTGACACCTCTCGAGGGTGAAAGCCCGGTTGGGCCAGCTTGTACTCTGCCCTGGTCCCGCGGCCGCTGGGGATGTCAATGGCGGCTCCTTCATGGGCCCGTGAGCACGGGTGTCTGTACTGGCGCGGTTCACCCCTGTCCCCGACACCTCCCTTTCCTTTGTGGTGTGAAGGAGACCTTGGCGGCACGTTTATTTGGAGTGCGCCAGGTTGCAGCCCCTGTTCGGCTCCTCCTGAATATCTTTTTGCGTTTCTGGTTGCACTTTCCCCTCAACCTTTTTTATCTATGCACTCCCCATCCGTGCCCCACCAAGTCGCGGAATCTCCTCTCAAACCTCCTCTTGGGCCCTGGCCAAATAGCCATCTACAACACCGGTCGAGAGGAGTTGGCGACGGGATTCCTGCGACTGTAGGCCTATTTCCGTTCCTCCGTCTGTTTCACGGCATCCGGGGCGAAGTTCCCTGGACGGCGTTCCACTGGCTCCCTTGGACACCTTTGAGGAGCCGTGGGCGTTTGTCCGGGTTCTTCTGCTCCGGTTTCCCCATCCGGTTCCCTTAGTTATAGCCCTCTGACCTCACTCCTGATCCTGTTTTTTTTCATTCTGTTGTCCCCCGGAATCACTTGTGTTCTAGCCTGTGGATCCCCCTTAGGCTGGGGGGAGTCCTTTTTAGAAGTGGGCGGGCTTTGCCCGCCCACCCCTGGGATGCCAATAGGCTAACATACTTGTTTCTCAGTACTTTACTGTAGCCATCTGGCCTTGCCCCATCACACTCCTTTATTTATTCATTCAGTCATTCATATCAGAATGAACAAAGGAGAATCTATAGTATTTAAAACTTGTCAGAAGAGAAAAATAAAAGTTATTGTTGCTTTGCCTCTACTCCTCCATGCATAGAGGTTTTCTTCTTGTCTACTCATGTTCAGTGATGGTCAAACAGATACAGAACATGTCAGATATAAAATAAGAGAAAGGCACACCCTTCCAGTAATTATGGAAATAAGTTTGAATGACATATATAGAGACTTATAAATTAGTGGATGACATTCTGATTTATCCTGAAACAAGGGAGGCTTTCACAAAATCTAATAATAACTGTAATCTACCAAATGAAATTTATGCAGCACAAAAGACAAAAAAACTGCCCTTCAGGGCCAATGAAACCAAAATGAAAACTGAAACTCTAAGATCTTTGTGAACAGAATAATGAAAATATGAGACAAGTTCTACTAGGAAAGAAACCAAAGACTCTTTCAGGTCCAGTGAAGCTAAATGCTGCTGAATTAACTTCCACAACATGCAAAATGCCTTCATACTTTGTCTTTATATACTTTATATCCTTACTAGGGATATTTTTCAACGTTCCATGACCCACATTCTGATCTCAGTTACACTGGTATAAATGCAAAGTTTCTCTGAGTCTAATGGAAATATTTGGATTTGTAGTGGTACAATATGGTCTTATGTAACTTTCAGTTTAGTGCATTTGAATTGTCTAAAATCACAGTGGACTGAAATATTGTATTGATCACAGTTCTGACCATGTGATAGTGAAAAGCCAAAGAAGGGTGCATACACTTTATATTTCAGCAGTGCTTAAAATGAACTTGTGAGCTGGTGCATATGCAAATAGCTGCTGCTGTATTGCACACTGCCATGAATACAGCTGTAGTATGTAAATGACAACTCTTTGCTTTTCATTGCATGCTTTAGCTCAGTGACCGAGTCATAAACATGTTGTGGTTCCTCATTATTCTAACCTAGTGCTTGGGAGAGAGGGTTCAAGTCCCTGTTGTGCCACAGCCTTCCTGTATGACCCTGGGCAAGTCAGACAGGGCCAGATTTTCAAAGATATTTAGGAGCCTAAAGATGCAGATCTCAGTGAGATTTTCAAAAGCGCCTAATCATTGATTTCAATTGGTGTTAGGCACTGATATGCAACTTTAGACACCTAAATATCTTTGAAAATCTGACCCTTAGCCCTTTCTTGCCTCAGTTTTTCATCTGTTTAAAAAAAAAAAAAAAGAGGAGGGGATTAGTACTTTCTCTACTTCACAGAGGTGTTGTGAGGTTAAATGCATTAACGATTCTGAGGTGTTCAAATACCAGTTTCTAGACTGATCATTATATAAGTAAACCAGGATGCATCAAGACCCACTGGGAAAACTCATGCCACTTAAGTAGGGCAGGTCAGGAAATTTTCAGCTAGTCAGAGAAAGCCAAAATAGCCAATAGCCTGGTGGTTAGGGCACTCACCTAGGATATGGAAGATGTAGGAACTTCAATTAGAGTCTATGGGCATGTCTTCACTCGCAACGTTAAAGCACTGCCGCAGCAGCACTTTAATGTGGCTGTGTAGTTGCGGCACCAGTGCACACATACTTACCCCTCCCTCCCCCCGAAGGGAGTAGCTACCAGCGCTGGTGCACTGTCTACGCTGGTGCTTTATGGCGCTGAAACTTGCAGCACTCAGGAGAGTGTGTTTTTTCACACCCCTGAGCGAGAAAGTTGCAGCGTTGTAAAGTGGCAGTGTAGACAAGGCCTCACACATGCTAGATAAGTGCCTTAACCAACAGGCTATTGGCTGTTTTAGGGCAGTGTGTGCTCACTCACTCTCTTTCTCATAGAAAAAGTTCAAAATGTCTCAGTTTTTAATCCCGGTGTGGAACGGGAAGTTTGTTTGAAATCTCAAAAATTTTGCAGGATGAGAAAACCACTCCCCACCCAGCTCTATAATTAGGTGTTGAGCTGTCTGTTGCAGCAAGAAGACTTAATATTTAATAGGAATGCTACTTAAAAGTATCATTTGTTTTAGCTGTTTGTACTTAGTGTTGCTGAAAAAGATGTTTTCTAATAATTAACTAAATTAAGCTGCGATTATTTCTGAGACTCCAATGGATTCTTTCACTAAAGTATTAGTTAAAACAATAGGTGAGGGAAACAAATTAGTAGCAAATATCTGACTTATGTCCATGAGCTATCTAGTGGCAGAAGAAATCTGTTCCTTGGGCTACAACCTGGAAGGGGATGCTATTCCCCTTCTTTCCATTCTAGTGGGTGCTCTACCCCTTTCACGATGAAGAATTGCTACCAAGTAAGCTGTTGCAATTGGAAAATAGGAACAAAGGAAATGTGGTCCTGATTAGGTGGGTTGAAAACTCTCCTTTCTTCCCCTACAGGCTTATTGTTCTTCCTTTTCTGGTGAGATGGCTTAGAAGGGAATTCAAAATAGCAGATTCTGATGCCTGATGCCCTAATGAAAAAAATAATCTATATCATGCCAGTGATTTTTAAGCAGAAATTCCCTTTGATTCAAATCAAGTTGAAAGTTATGGGGAGTACTGTTTAAAAGTCAGATTCAATCAGAGGAGCTTTTGTACCATTGCTGTTCAGCTTTATGTCAATTAATTTTTTTTCAGTCAAGATATTTTGGCAGGCAAAGATCAGCACCACAGCTGTTCTTAGAATATGCATTCCTTATGCACCACTATCTGTTTCTGGATTTCTAGCAGTTTTTACAGTACTATTATTGATCTCTCTTCAGTATGTGTTCAAGACCAAGTCATTTGAAGAAAGGACTGTCCATGAGGAGCTCGCTAAGAACATGACTGGTCTTTTGAAATCAAATGATCAAGCAACAGTGAAACACGTTTTAAAGGTGAATAATACAGTTTTAAAAATTAATATGTTTTCAATATTAGTACAATTTCTGCTTCAGCTTCCTTCTCTCTTTCACTTTCCCCTGTGCGCTTTGCACATCTCAAAGCCCATAATAATCCAACAGCTTTATCAGGCTTTCTTGCTGTAATTTTGTGAATTCTCAGCATAAGCCATTGCACAGTATGTGGTATTTTACATTGTATAATTCCTCCTGCTGGATTTCCTTTCTGTTATTGCTCAACCACTGTGAGAAATACAATTCTTACACAATACAGTGAGTCAGATCATTAAGAATGATTTTTTTTTTTAACTTCACAAATGGTGCCAGGAATCACAGCTTAGATACATATTTATAAATAGGATATATATTCAAATAATATGATTTTAATGCAGTTACTATTGAATTGTAATTAGCTTAATGTAAAAGATAATTATTCTGATAAACATGAAGAGCTGCCAGTGTTTTTTGTTTTAAATAACCAGTAAGAGAGAGAGCACTCTGGCCACACACATCTGGCATATCCTCCACACCTAGGCTGGGAGGGAACTCATGTAAGAGCTAGCTATGCTGGTTTTTCCCCAGCTGAGGACTTCCCCACACCAAGGGGATTCTCAGTTGTCCTGATCCAAGCAGTTCCTAACTCTTGTATACCGCCATACTGGCAGATATGAACTGGAGAATGGGGAGACAGTCTGACCCATAGTGTACTTTACATACAAGAAATTAAATGGCTGTTAAATAACGTCAAAGTCATTATTGTTATATGGGTATACTCTACACTTTTAAATAAGTCAATTTATTTTTACTAAAAAGTACTAGAGACTGAAGTCCTCTGTTCATTTGTAGTACCATCATATCATGGGACAAGCTTCCCATCACTGGCCCACCAGTCTGTGCAAACGACAACTAGGACATATTCTCTGTGCCCTTTCAGTCATTGACCTCTCTGTGAGACTTCTAAGAAGGGTTTCAGTTATGCTACTATAATTATTATGTATCATGTATTTCTGCCATATCTACTTGCAAACAAAGCATGAATTAAGACAGAGGTGTAAATATGAATGGAAATGATCATTTGTTCGCTCCTTACTTCTTATTAAAGGCACAATCACAATTGCCAAATGCCAGATCCAGCAAGCTGTTGTGTGGCTTCAACTCAAGTGACTTAAATACTGTCATAGTGAAATGTAAAGCTTTCTAATTTTTCGATTCTATCAATATGCACTGCTGAGAACTCCAGAGCATTCTTCTAAAGAGGAATTCTTAGATGTCAAAAATATCATAAAATAATCTGTGCAGTGTCATCATAGCCAAGATATCAGAGAGACCAGGCTTCTATTGGTCTAATAAAAGATATTATTACCTCACCCATCTTGTCTGACAAAATAATCTGTTTTTCAACACTAATATTATCATGTAACTTTCTCCATAATATTTTTACAGCATTCCTGGTTCTTCTTTGCAATTATCTTAAAATCAGTGGCACAGCACTTGGTTGATACAAACAGAACACAGGTAAGAATATATATTGTTCTGTAATAAACTAAATTTTAAGATTAATTTCTACCCAAATACATTTAACCATGTAAAGTAAATGTATTCTAACTTTGTTTACTCTGAAGTAATAATCTGAGTTTTTCTTAGATTCCTCGAACTCAGAGACTTCCAGAATCATTCCAGGCTGAATTAGACACACTGATAATGAACTTGTCCGACCATGTTGTTTGGAAATACAAAGATGCTCCTGAAGAAACAAAAAATGCAAACCACAGCATTGCCAGATTTCTTAAGGTGAGATGTTCAGTCATTACTGCGCATGCTTTTCTTCATTCATAGTTAATGCAGAGTAAAGAAGATTAAACTTCCAGTCTGAGGGAGTAAGAGCTATCCAAGCGAATGATGGCTGAAGATGCAGAATCAGCACTGATTTATAGTACGATTGTTTCTATGCTCTTAGGTCTGAGAAAGTCCAATGGCTGCTTATAAATCTACTAGAAAAGCCTCACTTGTACATATTTGTCCTGATAAAAGACGTGGCAAGGCTCCTCTTTCATCATGTCAGCCTCCACATTTCTCCCCAGGGAGTAAATAAGTCCTACCCTGGAAGTTTTTTATTCTTAACTGTGGGTTTATTTAGAGTATTTACAAAGCGGGCTTCAGGGTAGGCCCGAGTCATTCTTTAAGCAAAAACCCCCAGAACACATATGCTTCAGCAGTTTACAGAATTCTTGCAATATTTAAAAAGGTGTGTAAAAGCTGGCTACTTATCCTACTATGATAGTCACATATTATGGTCCCTACTTCAGTCCTATAGTAGATCAAGAAATTATAAATAGCTTGATTTTGTAACAGTTGTTCCCTTAATCAATATACTTCTCCTTTACTCAGAAGTTACATCCATGAGCTGTACTGTTTGCCAGTGTGGACCCTTTGTGATGAAGACACACCAGACAGCTATAAGAGAGTGGTCCTACTGGTTTCTGGGGAAGTGCCACTGAGGATGAGCCACTGAGGAGAAGCCACTGAGCCTGAGATGCAAATAAATATGGGGGACAACAAAGAAAAAAAAACAGGGACAGATGTGAAGGTCATTAAGGAACCTGAAGGGGATACTGAGCAGAGAACCCCAGACAGGGCTGACTGCTCCTCGATAAGAGAGTGGTGGAAGATGGGTATATCAGTTTTGAAAATGGGACATAGGCACTGCTGACAATTTTATGCTTTGCTCAGAACAGCTACTATTTAGGTTCCACAGACAAAACTGATGAGGAATTGTGATGGCAAAAATCATTGTTGAATTGTGAAAAAATCATCATTCATGACTGGAACACCTGCAACTTTTCCTTAGATATGTACATTTTATCTAAGGAAAAGTTGACCATTCAACAATGATTTTTGCCATCACAATTCCTCATCAGTTTTGTCTGTGGAACCTAAATAGTAGCTGTTCTGAGCAAAGCATAAAATTGTTAGCAGTGCCTATGTCCCATTTTCAAAAGTGATTTAGATCACGTCTCATTGAAAGTCAGTCTTGGATTTAAGTGGGAGTTCTGTGCCTAGTTGCTTTTGAAAATCCCACTTGACACTTGTCTGCATCTTTAGGCACGTAAATACCTTTAAAAATCTGTCTCCTCATGAGATTAACAAAAGCGTCTAATGGTGTGTCTACGCTGGACACTTCAAAGCACCGCCACTGGAACGCTTCCGCGGCAGCACTTTGACGTGCGAGTGTGGTCACGCAAAAGTGCTGAGAGAGAGGTCTCCCAGCGCTCCTGGTAATCCACCTTCACAAGGAGATTAGCTCTGAGCGCTGGGAGTGTGTCTTCCAGTACTCGGACCCTGTCTACACTAGTGCTTCAAAGCGCTCAAACTTGCTGTACTGAGGGGTGATTTTCACCCCCCTGAGCCAGCAAGTTAGAGCGCTATAAAATGTAAGTGTAGACAAGCCCTAAATAAGTTAGGTACCCAGTTCCCATTGACTTTTAGTGGAGGTTAGGTGCCTAACTCATTTAAGCAGTTTTAAAAATTTTACCCATAGTCTTCTCTAATGTATGTAGTGGATATGTAAATCAGTCTGAAGTAGTTTATCTGCCTTTGTGCTAATTGTTCTCTGATTGCCCAAGGGTGGGTTTTGCAGCATTCTTACATTTACTTGATAGACCAATTCATTCTGCTTGTAACTCCCTTATGGGATGGGAGTAGCAATAAGATTTCTTTTTCTTCTGTATCCCACAATCATTTGGACATTCTCCAGTAGCTGCATTGATCTCATGATTAGCTATGGGGTGGGAAAGAATTAGCATTTAGGACACAATGTGACTAATTACATAGCTGGACAGCTGGGGACAGGAACAATAAAAACCTTGTGACATAGCGACACAGGAGTAGGCAACCTATGACACGCGTGCCACAGGCAGCACGTGAGCTGATTTTCAGTGCCACTCGCACTGCCTGGGTCCTGGTCACCGGTCCAGGGAGCTCTGCATTTTAATTTAGTTTTAAATGAAGCTACTTAAATATTTTAAAAACCTTATTTACTTTACATACAATGATAATTTAGTTTTATATTATAGACTTATAGAAAGAGACCGTCTGAAAACATTGAAATGTATTACTGGGACACGAAACCTTAAATCAGAGTGAATAAATGAAGACTCGACGCACCACTTCTGAAAGGTTGCCAACCCCTGTAGTGACATATAGAGTGTCCTGTACAACATACACTGAGACTAAGGGGTGAATCTCTCTGAGGCAGATTGAAACACAACTCTTGGAAAAAATATACAGGAAATAAATTGTTCCTGTGAAGTTATCAAGAAAACCAGCAATACGGAGGATATAGTCTCTCTCGGCACACTTTAATTAATAAATAATAGATCTGCAGTCCTCTGAAATGGTCTCCATAATCTGCTGTTATCCTAGCTGGCATGAGTTTTATTTACCCAATGCATTATATCACTGAGAGGGTGACATTGCTTGCCGGTATTTCATGTCAGTATAATACGTGTGTTACTATTGCAGTTCTGCCTGTTATTTTTACATGTTATATAGTTGAACAAGCGATAAAACCGTGTTATGCTACAATCAGAATCATCTGGTCCTTGCATTTTTCTGGTCTGCCAGAACAAATTATGTAAACTAAAGAGTTGGCTTGACATCTCCAGACCAGATTTTGCAGCAGCCAGATTTGAATGCCATGTACTATACACTCTGGGTTTTTTTATTCTTGTACAGTTCAAGAGCATCTGTGATCTATGTGATGGACCCCCCATGATTACTGTCCCACTCTGGGGAAGAATATCAGGAACTGTTTGTGGCTTGAGCACTATAACAGACTTTACCTCTCCCAACCATTTGGCCTCATCAAGCTGCTGTTCTCATAATAACGGAGAATAATGACATGAGTATTTGCTCCCAGAGAGAGAACCTAGTTCATAGTCAGAGAGTTGTTTGGCTGGATTCAAGAATCATTGCTCTGAAGCAAATATTTAGCTCAGCTTGCATCATATGCTGTCTCCTTTTATTGAGTGCTACAGTATTTAAAGTGCTGTTTCCTCAGATAAACTCACTCCTAATTACTTGTACACTATGATAGTAATTTCAGCCACACATCATTGGAGAGGCACAGTGCAGACAGATTGTACTGGTAAATCTGGCCCTGTGCTATTGGTAGTAGATAAACAGTTATAAACATTCTATTTTTTTCCTTAGCGATGTTTTACGTTTATGGATCGTGGATTTGTATTTAAGATGGTCAACAACTATGTAAGCATGTTCAGCTCAGGGGACCACAAGGTATGAGTTATATTTTTTTTAAAGGTAACTTGATAGCAGAGTATTTTCAGGATGAAACTATTTACAATCCATTCTGTAGTTACTCCTTGCTCAGAAGCAGAGTTGATCAAATTACTTACTATAAAGAATGTGTTACAAATTTAGGTCCTGATCCTGCAAGGAGCTTCACATAGCTCAGTGGCTCTCAAACCTTTTTTTACTGGTGACACCTTTCACATAGCAAGCCTCTGAGTGCAACCTTCCCTTACAAATTAAAAACACTTTTTATATATTTAACACCATTATAAATGCTGAAGGCCAAGAGATATTTGGGGTGGAGGTTGACAGCTCGCAACCCTCCGTGTGAAACCTTGCGACCCCCTGAGGGGGCCCAACCCCCAGTTTGAGAGCCCCTGATATAGCTGGTCTTCTATGTCTGTGCAGAACTCAACTGAACTTCAGTGGGGATCTGTTGACACACACAGGTCAAGCCATGTGTAGTTCCTTCCAAGATCAGGACACTAGCCCTATCTTAGGTTAATGAATCATTTGTGAACTGCATTCTCATTTTCCTCTAATGTATTTGTAAATACTCACTGAAACAGCTTACCAATAATTTTCAAAATATGGATGATTCAATCACAAACTGGTCTGGTCAACTCTTCACTATTTATGTGGTATGATTAATAGCGTAAGTGAGATGGTTTTGTTTCTGCTCCATGGTTGGATCAGAGAAAGATATGCAGGAGAGTGGCAAATAATAAACAGTGTGCTCTTGGTATCTGGCAAAAGTTTGTGAAATTTTAATGATTCATGAACTTTTTCACAAATGTTCAGTAGTGATCTAAATAAATAAGATGACTCTATGAATTATAAGGAACCAAACTTGGTGCCTTTGATTGTGAAATTTATTCACAATTTTTTTTAACTACATCAAGCTGGACTCAGATCTCTCACATAAACAGAGGAACAGCTGCAGAATCAGGTCCTTAGTTATTGTGTTACACATTAAGATCATAAATCTGCAAAGAATTCCATAAAAGCTGAAAATTGTTTCCACATGTTTCAGTTCAGTTCAGCAGCAAAAACAGATGTTTAATTAAAACATCCAGTTAATGGCTAACAGAGCAGTTCATTATTGGAGATTGATCAGTCTGTAGAGCAAAAATTAGCACATCTTCAAAGAAAAATGTATGTATGATATTTACGGCATGGCTTCCTTTCCAAATAGTCTGCCAGAGTACATTTGAAAGTAGAGTCAATGAGGAGCCAAGACAGATGTGCCAGTGTAACAGACTTGACGCCAATGAAAAAAAATATGCATAAAATGAGTTATAAAGATTCTTATGACTTTGAGGAAATACCAAAATATCCTCAGTGTCTTGGCTTGTCTTGCTTTGTAACTAGAGAGCAAAACAAGAGCCAGTCATTCAGTTTTGAAGCAAGGTTAAGTTTTCATTGGCTTGCGTACTTTGGTTTTTAACTGCTTGTTTACTTACAAAAAATTTGCTGATCCCAGTCTTCTAGAAAGTGGAACTGTACATCTTACCATTTGAAGAAATAGTATATGTGGTTGTGTCAGTACATAACATTGCATCAAGTGAATTTATTCTAGGTATGGATGAAACTCAATGGTAGAACTGATTCATTGAAAATTTCAGTATTTTGATGTTTGTTTTACCCTGAATTGGGACCAAAAGCCAAAAAAATATTAAAAAATTTGGATTCAGAAATATTGTAATGTTTCATTTTAACGTTCATTTGTGAGCTGCTGTGGTGCCTCACTAGAGTTTTAGTTCAAGTGACTTATGCCCCCATTCTCTTTTATCAGCCCAGTTCTGTGGCTGATTGACCATGACCATGGTGCATCATGGAGATATGATCATTCCAATGGAAGATTCCTTACCAACTCTACTCAACAGGTTCTGAAAAGTTCAGATAAGGCACAAAAGGTTTCCAGCCTTTTTGGTCTAGACGCTTTTCTGTGCTTGTGGCATCCTAGCTCTAGTGCTCAGCAGAAATGACAAGATTACACTTCATACCCTTTAAGAAGAGGCAAGATTTGGGCCTTTACAGATACATGCAGATACTGGGATGTAGCATCAGCTTATTGTTGCTCTGATGAATTGATCCGACTGCATCCTGGGAAATAGTTTCTTATGAGTTAGAACATTGTTCTGGGAAGAGGAAACGAATCTAAATATTCCTTGTTGGACCTCGGGCAAGACAGTTTCCCATCTATAAAATGGGAATAGATTTTTCACATGAGAGTTGCATAACTTAATTCATTAACGGTTGCAAAACACTTGGAACTTTTGGATAGAAAGTACTATAGAAAGGCAAAATATTGTTGCTACACAGCATTCATTCTTATTAAAATGCTCTGATATACGCACACACACAGCAACATGAGAATTAGTTTTTCTCTTTGTTATAGTTTGTATAGTTCCCTTTGTATGAACTTTGTTATACTATCAAGGTTCATTAAAACACAATAACACTTTAATGAGCAGCCCTCGCATTACCAATTGAAAGGAATGACTGGAGTTGATGATGTGTATTATCAAAAGCAATATGATCCAGATCCAAAGCCCAGTGAAATAAATGAAAAGATTTACCACTGACGTCAGGCCTAATACTACCAAAGCATGGTACTCAGTTCATTAAAAGAGTGAGGAGGAAAGGAAACACACAAAAGCATTGTAATGTTATTGTTTTTTAGTGAGCACATAGTGCTGGGTCAGTGAATGATACAGACTATTGAAATAATTGCTACAGACCCGAATTACGTGAAGTGGGGCTGACGCATCATACCTCCTAAGAGCTTAAGTAACAGCATATGCCATCTAAGGGAGCCAGTGCATGATCTTAAAGTGACAGCTGCTTTAAATGTGTCTTTTAGTTAAAGTTATACAGAATCAGTGTGAAATTAAATTTCAGGAATCCACAAAAAAACGCAAGCATGGTTATGACAAATGCCTTTAATATAAATTTGGGGGAGGGGAAACCAAGTTTTTTATCTTATTCTGTACTATAGCATTACATAACAGACCATTAGTTTTCAGTGGTTGATGTGAATGATTTTGGGGTAGAGAGAAATATTAATGTAATTTTTAACCTTGTTTCCTGTTGTCATTAAAGTCCATACCGATTATTTAATACTGTGGTGTTTCAGATTTTATATCAGTACAAATTTGACTTTCTTCAAGAAGTTTGTCACCATGAACACTTTATTCCTTTGTGCCTGCCCATACGATCTGCAAACATTCCAGGTAATAACTCACCTTGTATACTGGCTTGTGAAATGTATTAATTGTCACATATTTTTCAGGCCAATTAGTATGGGTAGTACTATATACTCTCCAAGAATAACATCTAGACATTAGATATGAAAGTAGAGAATAGGATATAGATCTGATGTTAATAAGGAGTAAGAGAGATCTCCCAGTTTAAACGTCTGTTTATTTCTGAGACCAGGTGGGAGAGGTGATATCTTTTATTGGACCAACTGCTATTGGTGAAAGAGACAAGCTTTCAAGATACACAGAGCTTTTCTCCAGGTCTATCTTTATTTCTGTTCATCCCAAATATGCCTGCAAATCCAGTTCTAAAGTGAGTCAATTAATGGAAATTTTGGTTTAGTGACCTAGAGTGCTTGCAGAGAGAGACGTACTAAAACTGAGACTGGGTTGAGAAATGAGAACTGCAAGAAGAGACATCTGAAACTAGCAGGAGGTTTGAGAGCAGATGCAGCAGAAAAGAAGAAACTTAAAGCTGTGAAGGAGGATGGCAACTGTATCCTCTTCAGCAGGGGTTAGTGAGGTTCGATGAGCAGTAACTAGGGAGGTGGGAGGCTCTTCTGCTCCTGTGAATGTACATTCTGGTGAATGTACATTCAAGCCATTGTGTCTCTAGTATCTATGAGCTGATTAACCTTAGGGACTAGATCCCCAACAACCTGTCATTCTGAAATGTAGGTTTCACTACCAATAGGCTGAGGGTACTTATCCTCCAAAGCTAAACTCAGTGTGTATGGTGTTCTGAATGTGGCCTCCTAGCTGTGGCCAGTAATACTCCTTTCCCCACCTTTACCAAACTCTCTTATAGATGAAAGGAAAATCGATCTTAGATACACAACTTCAGCTACACGAATAACATAGCTGAAGTCAAAGTATCTAAGATCGAATTACTCACCGTCCTCACGGTGTGGGATCGATGTCCGCGGCTCCCCCTGTTGATTCCGCAACTCTGTTCGGGTTGGTGGAGTTCCGGAATCGATATAAGCACGTTCGGGGATCGATATATCGCGTCTAGATGAGACGCAATGTATCGATCCCCGAGCAATCGATTGCTACCCGCCAATACGGCAGGTAGTGAAGACGTAGCCATATATACTGACAAGTGTGAGTCACCTGTACCACAAGTAAAGCGCCGTTTAAGGCACAAGAGGCCTTATGATGCACTGTCTAATTTCCACATCTTTTACGCTTCCTTGGCCATTTCTGCAAAACAGAGTAAGAGAGGAGCATTCTTCCCATCCCCCTTTATATGTAGAACAAATTCTATAGTCTTGGTTTTGTGGTTAAAGCACATGACTCAGCAGCTTTGCTGTTGACTTTAATTAAACCTGGATTTCACCTAAGGCTCTATTCCCAGCTGACCTGGGGCAAGTCTGTTAGGATTTGATCCTGCAGGGTGTTGAGCATGAGTGTAACTCCCACTGAAGGCGGAGCTCCTCAGTACTTCCATGAGTATTTTCCTCTCTGTGTGTTAATTCCTCATCAGCAAAAGGATAATGTAGTACTTTCCTCACAGAGCTGTGGTGAAGCTAAATGCATTTCTGTTGGTAAACTATTGGGAGACTTTAACATAGCAGGCTTTACAGGAGGGTAAAGTATTAATTATTCATTATTATTACATTAATATTTTACTAGGAGAAGAGTGGCATTTTATTCACATTTGGTTGAATTGCCTCCAGCCAAAGTCACTTTTGCCAATGTAGATCTTGTGGATCAAACACATGATTTCTGATTTCTACATTATTCTGCAAGAATTTCCTATCCAAAGCTATTGGCTGGGGTGACTTGGCAAAAGTGCAGTGTGAAAATCTCTGCCTGCATACTCTGTTAAAAAAGACTGAAATGTATGTCATAGTTACCTATTCTACTATGCCAAACTGAATTTTAAAAAACCCTATGTTTATCATGCATCCATTATAAATGAAATAGACAATTATCAAAGGTCTTACTCTAAAGCACATTAAAACCAATAGTAACCTTTCTGCTGAATCTGATGGGTTTTGGATTAAGCATCAAAAGAGAGAAAGAAAATGAAATATACTTTTCACACATCATCATAATGTCATTAATTTGATTTAGTAAAAATGCATGATTCCTGCCTTTTCTTTTCTTTTTTATTCATGATAAATGAAGACTCTGTGACACCTTCAGAATCAACGCAGGAATACCATGCATCAGGTAAGAGCTTAATGTCTTACAGTGCTGCATGTGGAGTGTTAGCACTGAATAGATAAAACTGGGCATGAGGAGTTTTGATTTTTATTCCCAGCTCTATCACTGAACTGTGGTGATACCTTGGGGGAGTCATTTAAATCATCTGATGTTTGGATCTCTGTGTTTCAGTTTCTTTAGCTGTAAAATGGGGGTAATACTTAGATGCTATGCCTCAAAAGGGTGTTTGAAGACTTATTCAATGTTTGTAAATTACTCTGAGAACCTCAGATGTCAAGAGCAATATATATAAATCGTCATTCATTTATAAATTATACAAACTGCATGATCTTAAGAAATATTTATTACTGATGTTCATTAATTTGTTCTGAAACTCACACATGAGCGTGCCTGAAGAATTTTTGTCAAAATCTTTTTTTCTGGAATGTATGTTAACATTGTTCATTTAAAAATAAAATGAGATCCTTGTCTGTTTTGATCCAGATATTCCAGAATACACCCTGACCAATGAATTTTGCCATAAACATTTCTTAATTGGGTTGCTGCTTCGGGAGGTTGGCTATGCACTGCAAGAGGACCAGGATATTAGGCACTTAGCTTTGGCTGTGCTTAAAAACCTAATGGCAAAACATTCATTTGATGATCGATATGCAGATCGGGTAAGTGTGTTGTTTATTCTTTCCACTGATATTTTCATGCAGTGAAACACATTTGAATACTATTCACCCCCCAGTTTACAATGATTTGTTTCTTTGGATTTTTCTCTCTGTCTTAGGATAAACAGGCACAAATAGCAAATCTGTACATGCCTCTCTATGGTATGCTTTTGGACAATCTGCCAAGGATTTACATGAAGGATATTTTTCCTTTCAATATAAATACATCCAATCAGGTAACTTAATGCAATTTTTTAGAACTTTCATATGAATCCTTGTAGTTGTTAATATCCCTTACTGCCTCTAGCATTAACGAAAGGAGAGTCCACCCACAATTATAAAGGGGACTGAAGATTTTCAGACTAGAGTTCCAGAAACGCAATCAGGAAGGGAGCGGACACATCATGAGAACTATGGGCATGAAGGGTGAGGTGAGGGTGGGGAAGGTAGGTAGATTTACAGGGGGGTTCATATTGAGTTGGCATTAGTGGCAGCTTTCCATACAACACCCACACGTTCAGGTTCATAAAAAGCAGTGCTGGTTTTGCATGGCTCTAGTGGTGAGGCTGCTCTGGCTCCTGAGAAGCAGAAGACTGGGCAGGAAATCTGTACCACTTCAGTACAGCCATGAGTCCTGACCCTACAAACATTTGTGCACGTGCTTAACATTATGCACAGGAGTATTCCTTTGGTGCCAATGGGAACACTGACATGCATAAGTTTAAACACATGCATAAAAGTGAGCAGGATCAGGGCCTTGGTTGTCCATTAGAGGTTCAAGATCTGATCTGTGGGAAACATGCTAAAAAAATGTGATATAAAGGCACTGAGAGAAAGGTCTGAGAGCTGCTTTTTATAATCTTAGTTTATCTCTATTCAGCATTCACTGCCATAATCAGTGGCTGAGAAATGGGGTTGCAGCATCTCAGGTTAATCACAGTGGACCAGATACTGATCTCAGTTGCTCTGGTAGAAATCTGGAGTTATTTTCTTGGAATTTACACCTGCATAGCACAGATCAGAATCCATCCCAGCACTACTCTATAAATCACCTGGTAGGAGTATTGTTTAGAAGAATGCATGTGTGGTCTGCATCTGCCCCTAAGGAGATTAGATATATTATTTATATGACCATATTCAGTCTCCAGAAATAGGAGCAAGTGTCTGCAGAATCTATGGCCCTCCTCAGCTTCCAGCAAACCAACCTGTTTCACTTGATAATTGCTAGTAGTATTAAAATGCCCCTTTTTCTGACATTTATGCAAGTGGTTTAAGAAGCAAACACATTCTTAGACTTGATCTGTCATATGCAACTCTGCTTATGAGTGGGTTTCACGTTGCACATCTTTACTCGATGTATTATGGTAAGCCTTGACCTATTCTGGCTGCCTTGTCTAATCAGCTGAAAGTAGGTTTTTAAGCTCAGTGTCTAAGCGATCGGATCAGATGTACTGTAATTATAAAATTAATGACAGGCTGCGTTTGAGTTTGTAAAAAGTGCTTTTATGTAGCTGAGTTCTCGTTTTTGCCCACTTTGAAATGCAGGGATCTAGAGATGACTTGAGCACTGCGGGAGGATTTCAGAGTCAAACTGCAATGAAACATGCAAACTCTGTGGATACATCTTTTTCCAAAGATGTCCTGAACTCTATAGCAGGTACTAAAGAAGTGCTGATAGCACAGAGAGAGAGATTTTTGTGTATTTCACCCCATTGTGAAAGTATCTTGCATCGCGAATATCATCATTAACCCATTTATGTGATATACAGGGAAACAAGTGATCCTGTGTTTCTCCTCCTGTCCCATATTTTTGGATCCATTTTATTTTTTTTCTGAAGCTACCCTACTTTTGTTGGTTTCCTTATTGTACTGCCTCTCGTGATGATGCCAACCTTGCCTTTAGTGTTTTATTAATTCCTAATGTATTCTTGCAATTGCCTCATGCTTTAAAAATATTTACAGAGATTCTCCTGTAATTCTAAAACCTCCATGAAATGGGGAGTTGCCACTTTCTTCACAGTGTATGCTAGATACATCAAAAAGTCACACTCTGAAGAAGTCATTACATGCTGTACTGCAGGTGTGAATTTTTAATAAGGCAAGCATTTTTATATTTTCAAAATATAATGGAGGGGAAGAAACGCAACTTACTTTGTTTACTTCATCTGAGGCCCATTTCTAAGCCCACTGAAGTCAGTGGCAATTTTTCTGCAGACTTCAGTGAGCTTTGAATCAGGCGTTCATAAAAAGTAGTGGTTCTTTTTAATGTCATGAATAACAGCAAAACTGTATCATTTTATTCAACTTGTTGCATGTTTTCAGTACCAAATGTAGTCAACAGTAGCTTCATGACAGAGGTTAACAGTTCAAAGCTGTCCATCCTACATACAACATATTTTTGGTTTTCCATTATTACTATTAGTTTTTGTACCCATATGCATTATTTTAGCATGTTTGCCGTGACTTTTGTTTACAGCCTTTTCATCAATAGCTATCTCTGCAGCAAACCATGCTGACTCCAGAGCTTCCTTAGCAAGTCTTGAGTCTATCCCAAGTACCAATGAAAAAAACAGTGAGAGAACTGACACCTGTGAAAAGGTACATGCGTAAACACTTGAAAACAATTCTTAGAGTTAAAAAGTCTGTCTTGATACTCAGTAAGCCAGTGTGTTTCCAATCCCACAGATTGTGAGACCTTTGTCTTTGATTGGATCAACTCTTCGCTTCGACAAGTTAGATCAGGCTGAAACTAGAAGCCTTCTTATGTGTTTCCTTCACATTATGAAAACAATTTCAGAAGGTAAAAAAAAAATCCCTAAAAAGCACTTCTTTTACTTGTAATATTATAAAATCCTTAGGGCCTCACTAATGTTACATCTATGCTACACAGTGCTTTCAGCAGCATGTGGGATGTGTGTGGCTACATGCTGCAGTGACAAGCAGGCTGTGTCCACACTGGGGTGCACAGCTACATGTGTCAATGAAAGGCTCTGGCAGGAGGGAGTCAACAGGGAAAGGCTCACACCCTGCTACCTCCCTGCTGCCAGAGCCTTTCCCCACTGCTGGAGTCTTTGCCTGCACGGGGGAAAGGCTCCAGCAGCAGGGAGCTGCCATAGTTCTTCCCTGTAGCAGGAGCTTTCTCTCCCTGCCAGAGCCTTTCCTTGTGGGACCCTACAAGATTACATAGTAGTGGGATGAGTAGAGAGCCATGTAGGGTATGTCTTCGAGTACAGATCCACACAGGTGTGTCTGTATTCTACTTGCCTAAGCCGTGCCTCACTGTCTACACTGCTATTAAACCTGTGCTGGGGGTGCTTCTCGAGCACATCTTCTGCATCCAGCCAAAAGAAGCATGCAGTGTTAACTTAGTGTAAAGTCAAGAGAGAATTTCTTCAGTGGGCTTTGGATCCTCAGTTTCCAATAATTGCTAAATTCCTATGTTTTGATGTCTGGTTCCAGATACATTGATTTCCTACTGGCAGAGAGCTCCATTCACAGAGATTGCGGACTTCTTCAATATTTTAGAGTAAGTTCACTCTCTGGTTTGTTTGCTGGTTTGTTAAATAATAATGTTCTCTAGTAGTTGCTGTAGTAATTGTATGTTTTACTCTCTGGGATAAAATTCAGATATTCTAATAATTAAAGACCATATCATCCTTTATGTTGGCTATTTCCAGGGAAAAGATAGGAAACTCTTTGGGGTTTTGCTCACAGAATTTTGTATGAATTCTCCTGTTTGGGGTTGAGATTTGCTGCCACTCCTCTTCCTCAAGGGAAAAGGAAGGCCTTTGCCTCCCCAAACCTCCTCTAGAGCTATTCACATTCCATGGGCTCCTAGCCCTGAACTAATTTCCTGTGGCTCCTTCTGAGCACAACTCCTGCAGGCTCCCTGCTTGGAACTGAACCCAGAACCCCCTAACCAGGTCAGCTGGGAAAGATGAATAAGATGGAACTGACTGGATCATCATTTACTTAGCCACAAAAGTTCCATAAGGTTGGTAGAAAAACTGTCCTCCTGCAGACATCCCCACAGTTTTTTCCCCCTCACCATGCAGGAATCCCAAACCCAGGGAGAAGAGATGGGCAATAATAGAGTGGAAGTGATAGTCTCCCCTTCTGTTTCCCAAGTTCTGGGAGATCTTGGATCATTTGCTAACAAAGTGGTGGATTTATCATGGGTGTTCTTAAAAAGATCAAGACTAAGAATTTTCGAAATGTTGATGTCACTAAACAGAATCATTACAAAATGTACTTTGTGCCTTTCAGAGTTTGCCTGCAAAATTTCAGATATCTAGGAAAACGAAATATAATAAGGTAATTTTTTTACTTATTATATAGTGTAGATGACATTGTTATTTTAAGTACTACTGTGGGGATTAACACTCAGATAAAAGTCATTAATGTATATCAATTTCATTCTGGAGGCGTCATTCTTAAATATCGTAGCTGACCTGCACTTTTTTTTTTTAAATCCTATGAATGTTTGGAGCTCAACTAATATAGCCATTTTCCTGGGCAACCAGGTGGATTACTTGTGATAGTGCATGAAGCTGTAGTAGTTAGACTATCATGTTAGGGTTTTCCCAATCTTGTTTTTGAGTGCAAATGCCAGAGAAGGACAAACAGATCCTTCTGTTTGTCACCATAGAACTGTGAGGGAACGACACTATCATGCATCCATGAATGCTTCAAAAGCATTAGAAACTGAGATTCCCCGGCCCCTAGTATTTGTCTCTGCCCACTATACTGAAGAGCATGAGATCATTTTTCCACCTGTCAAGCATGAGACGTGCGCTTCTGTTTCACCATGTTATGATGCTTCATTTTTCATTTCATGCTACAACAATGAACTTAGCTGTCTGTCATATGTTCAGCAGCAAAATGTAGAGTTGCTGTATTAACCAATTCATGCTTTGTATCATGTTTTGCCAGGTACATTTGTGTTTTTCACTGACATGACCTAATCAGAGGCACATACCATAACAGAGTTAACGTTTATTTTCTCTTAACAGGAAAATAGCTGCTGCCTTTAAGTTTGCTCAAGCCACCCAGAATAATGGAACGCTTAAGGGATCTAACTCATCTTGTCAGACATCTGGTATACTGCCGCAATGGTAATTATTAAGCTTTCACCACCTTAAACCAAATGCAGATCGAAGTAGGTCTAAACACAGAGGCTGAAGCTCATTTACAGCCACCTAAAGACCCCTTTACAGTGCCACTTATTAGGTGGTTATGTTTGGCCCCCATCTGGTTACTTCCATATTTACATGCACTGTAGTCATTTATTATCGTGTCTATTTTATAAGCTAGGTGTATGCTCCTTTTTCCTGGTCTTTTTTTCTCCAAATAATCAATAAATTGTACATTTTAAGCTGAATTTAATTGTTCTATCCTATGGCATCTGAATAAACTGCAGAAGTAAAATGTGCATTGTAGTAATAGCCTTAATACCCACTTGAGGGGAAAATCAGTGTGTTTGTTTATAACATATGTTCCCATGTTACCAGGTGTTGCTCCTGCTGGGGAAAGGTTAAGTAGATTCTGTTGACTCTTCAAGACAGGTGACTTATTGCCTCATCTAAACATCAGGGAAGTGGGAGTGGCTTTCTAGATAAAGAAGATCAAGGGTGGGGGCTGAATGGCCTGAGGTAGCTACCCTAAGAGCAGCCAAGACAGGAGAGAAGGACTGAAGGGGGTGAATTTATCACTTTATGTGGTTTGTAGACTTCGTCTGAGAGCAGGATGGGAAAGGCTGTATTCCCACCATTCTGTGCTTTTCAGATAAAATCGTTTATCTATACGTAGCTTATTCAAACCCAATAATGCCCAACATCATAAGCCTATATCATGGCATATGGCTGGAACAAATGAATCATGAGGAAAAAGAAGCATTTCTCTTTCCTTCCTCCCCCTCCCCCCAATAAGCACTGATCTCATTTCACAGCTGGAACTGGCATGGTGCCTTTGAATTAAAGTATGAAGAGGCTATTGTTTTGCTGCACATTTACAGGAGAACCAGCATGGTGATACAAAATTAGAAACCCACCACGAATGAGGCATGCTGCAGCTGTTTTAAGCGACTGCTACAGTCTAAATCCTCCCAATGCAGTATTTAGCCCTTTTGGCTGTAAAAATATTTTTAAGGAATGGCAAAGACATATGTTAAGAGCTAAATAAAATACTGTTACTTTTCAATGACCCTTCTAACTTTCACTCTGCTTTTGAAGATGTATGTTTGTTTATTTATGTTTGCTGACCAACAATATATTTTCATGTGAATGTGGAGCTAGATTTTCAGAGTAACTCAGGATAAAATTTTCAAGTGCTCAACAGTTGGGGTCAGATTTTCACACAGCAGTCCCACTGCGACTCTTGGAACCAGATTTGCAGCATGCTGGGTAGCAAAAATCTGGCCACTGAAAGGGAGCTGAGCGCTTTTGAAAGTCTAAAAATATTTGTAATATAATCAGATAAGTACCAACAAATCAGAGATATTTTTAGTTGAGAGGAAAGTAGACATAAATGCTCAATTTATTGCTAAAACTGTTAGTGCCTTGGGTCCTGATTTTCTACCTTATATGTCCATGAGAGGAAGGGCCTCTTCTTGGGCAGGTTACTCCTGGTGGGAAAAGATAAGGGCAAAGCTTACCCTTTGCCTGTGTGTATTTGAGGGAGATGGGACTCCACTCTTTGGGAGAGCAAGACAGGAGATGATGGGGTTGGAGTGGAGCCACCATCTGTGGCATCCTGCTCCCTTTCCCACAATTCTGTACATCATACAGCCAGCCCCCTCCTCCCCCCCAAAAAAGAGGATTAGGTAGCACAGCTTAAAGGCCCATATTTTTCACAGTCAGGGTAATGTACCATTGGAACAACTTGGATGTGGTAAATTCTCAGTCAGCTGAAGTCCTTAAAGACTGCACAAGACAAGATTGGTTGTCTTTCCAAACAACACACTCTAGCTCAGCCAGATATTATGGGGTTGATGCAGGTAAATCTTCCTGGCCTGTGGTATGTAGGAGACTAGGTTGTCATACTGATACCTTCTGGCCTTCACATCTACTAAAGAAAGATCTCCTTCAGGGTCATGTTGAAATGGAAGCTGTGGGGAGTCAGGGTAGGAGTCCTGAGGCACAAGCACTCCACTTGGATGGCTTTTGGCAGCTCTCCTGAATGTTGTGGCTCTCAGAAAACTTGTGATTTTCAGGGAATAAACCTCCTTCCCATTCCATGGTAGGGCATGGAGTTGGAAACCAGGGGGGAAGGTTAGGGGTAACCCTCCCTCCCCTTCTTCTGAGGGTTTGATCATGTGCTAACTGTGCAAGTCAAAACTCATACAGATTCTAGGCCTGTATGCAGAAAATAATGTGCAGAGGAGAAAATTTTCAAAACTGTGTACTTAAAGTTAGGCATCCATATTTAGGCAGCTAAATAAAAGGGACCAGATTTTTCAGACATGCTGTCAGTTCTCACTAAATTCAGTAACGGATGCAGGTTCCCAGTACTCTTGAAAATAAGGCCATTTTTATTTTGGAACCTTTATATGAATGTATGTGCCTGAATTTGGTGCCCTTAGTTTTAAATGTCTTCTATTTAGCAAAATAGTCTATTGTATTCATTAGCAGAATACAAAAAGAATGTATCTTTTTTTTATTATCACTGTCCATTCTAAAATCCTCAGTCCCCCATTATTTATTAATTGTGTTTAATAATTTGTGGTGTTAATAGTTTTCTCTGTATTCTAAACCAACAGGATTTAGCTCAGTTCCTCTTCCCTAAAGGACTGTTGTGTAAACATTGGTTAGCTGGTTAAACCAGTGCTTCTCCTAGTAATAGTAAATGTTATGGTGTCTCCTGTGATTTCAAGAAATCACAAAACATCTGCTTGTGTTATATAAGACTTTGTTCTTCAGCTATATTAACCTGAAATATTTTGCATCTGTTGGTCTCCCTTACGGTCATTGAGAAATACTGCAGATAATTCTGAGACATGGAAAAACTATAGGGACGTGATAACAACATTTAACCCGAAAATGGTGCTTTCTCAATTTCAGGATACATTCTACTTCCAGTCATGATGGCCACAAACATCACAGATCTCAAACATTACCAATAATCCGTGGCAAAAATGCATTTTCCAACCCCAAACTCTTACAAATGATAGACAGCAGCATGGCAAGTAAGTATGAAGGAAATGAATCTACTTATTTGTCTGTCTCTATCTTAGATTTCTCTATAGAGCCCAGCACCATAATGTATAAGAGTCTGATTCAAAGCCCACTGAAGTCAATGAGAGTCTTTACATTGATTTCAATGGGCTTTGCATCAGGCCCTAAGGGCTGAAATGGAACTTGTATGAATATTAATAGTTGGAATATAGACCTGTAAAGATAAAAAAGCCAACACTTGCAAACATCAGAACCTGAAGATAGGTACTTAAATGCATATTTGGAAAACAAAATTAGCAGCTTGCTTTGCAGAGATGCTGACTTCCCATGGACTTCAGTGGATTCATACTACCGACATTTTTGCCGCGCTCATTGAGTTCCGTGGTAATTTGCACCAGCTGAGAACCTGCCCCCCGGAGTGTTGTACAGTCAGGTGTGCAACATCTGAAATAGGATAAGTGCTAGAGCTGGTAAAAAATTTGGACTCTTTGCAGATATTTTCAGGAAAAAATTGTCCTTTTTCCATCTAAAAATTTCAAAATTTTGAATTTTTCAACCATCTTTAATCATGACAAATAAAGCTCTTCAAAATACTGTGTGGCTGTAACTCCTGCAGATTGTCATCTCCTTGCCATTTTCACATCCTGGTGCTTTGATCTGTAGGAAGCAGATTTCATGAAAATGGATGCCTTAGTATTTTACACCACACTTTTCCTTTTAATCCCAAAATCAAGAAGCAATATTTTGTGTTCTCATTAAGATAGTAATGTATATTGGACATTTAAAAATAACAGATATCCTTAAAGCATACCTACACGCATCTCTATTTAACAATAAGAATGGCATTCTGTGTCAGTGAGAGAATACAGTAATGTGACCTCTCAGAGTAGATGCTTCAAAATGCTTTGAAAAATAAATGTCCGTTCTTTTCCCCATCAGCATTGCAATTCACTGGAGTGAATTGTAGTATTAGAATATCATTCTAGAATTCTAGCATTTACAGACAAGTCAAGCATTTGCTAACTCACATATGGAACAAATTGTGCCATATTTTAGCAATCATTGCCTGCTTATGTGAGGGGAGAAGGCTCAAGGATTTTTTCTTCTCCAATTGCCACCCCCACCGTGTTTTTGTGCTGCGGACAGCCAGAATTCTAGTGCTTGTACTTCCTGAATGCAAGGCGAGGCAGAGTTTTAGTTCCAGCAGTGTTAAGATACCCTTAACAGGTGAGGACAGTGTTCCATTCCGTTTTCGCACAACTAACATCTAAAGGTGGACGCTAAAATGAATGCACACTGCTCACTTATATATGTAATTATTATTATGTAAGAGTTCACTTTCCCCATGTCCTCTGAAGGCAGCCTGCATGCCCTTATCCTTTAAGAGTGCTTCCATCAGCTACTAGTGGTTTAATGCCCTCTGCACACACAGCCTGATGTACCCTACAGTTATCCCTTAATAGACCTAGAGGATACAGATAGACAGACTTGAAAAAGATATGTAACTAGTGACAGACGGTGTGACACAAAATGTCAAGTATACATTTGTTTATTGCACATAATCTTTTTTCTGAGGGAGATATGATGATAGGATATAATTCATTGTTCAGATCTCTTGTCAGGCTGAATGTAATCTCTGATGAAAAAAGCAAATAAAGAAACAATATTCTGCAAAGTTGAAAAGTTGTTACAAAATTAACAATTGAAGCAAGCAACCTTTGATTTCCCCCTTTAGCTTACATGCACACTTAGGAATGAATTTTTGTACTGATTTGGAAAGCAGTTCTTGATCTGATTGGAGGGTTATTTATCTTGATACTCACTTTGTTGTTCTCTTCCCACTTCTTTTGCTGCAGGCAGCTCCAATGACACAGACATTGTACACTATGTAGACACAGAGGCAAATATTGCCACAGAGGTTTGCCTCACCATTCTTGATCTACTGTGTCTTTTCACTCAGAACCACCAGGTATTTTCTATTGTTGCAAATTCTCCTTGAAATGGTGTCATAGGTTTGAGCAAGAAGAGAATTTTAAATAAGTTTCAAAATGCCCATGAGCACATTACAAAGAAACAAATATAATGCCAAATCATTCATTATTTAGGGGTTTTGGTGGGGTGAAGGAAGGGGAGTACTAAACCCCCATGCAAGTACTGGCTTAAAGGGTCCTGGCTAAGCAGAAGAGCTAGGAAAAGGGATGACCCATGGAAACAGCATCACTTGCTACGGTGCGATGATAGTAATGCTTTGATCTCATATAAACCAGTCATTAAAAAATCTCCATACCTTTACAAAGGTGGGTAAGTATTATCCACATTTAAAAAATGGAGACACTGAGGCACAGAGAAGTTAAGGCCAAACTTTTCAAACTTGGGTGCCTGAAACTTAGGCTGCTAACTACTTACTGAGGCATCTGAATAAAAGGGCTGGTCTACACTACCGCAGCAAGTTGACCCAAGTTACGCTACTTCAGTTACATGAATAACATAACTGAAGTAGACATATCTTAGGTTGGCTTACTGCAGTGTCTACACTATGCTGTCAACAGGAGATGCTTTCTCACCCACTTCTCTTACTCTTCTCGGAGACGTGGAGTACACAAATTGATGGGAGAGCGCTCTGCCATTGATTTAGCATGTCTTCACCAGATCTGCTAAATCAACACCTGCTGTATTGATTGCAGCAGTGCCGATCTACTGGTAAGTGTAGACATGGCCAAAGTCATTTGAATTTCAGAGATGCTGAAATAGCTTCTACTGAAGTCAGCAGGCGTTGTGGATGCTCAGCACCTCTTAAAATCAGGTCACTGATCATGCCACTCTTGCAGTATGGATTTAGAAGTCTAACTGTAGGTATTTAAGTTAGAAAATGTTGGCTTAAGTGACTTGCTCAAGGTCACACAGATAGAAAGTGGCAGCCATCAACAGACCCCAGTTCTTATGAATCCCACTTCCCTGTCTTGAGTGGTATGTGTAGTAGTTAATGTTAATGAATAGGGAGAACAAACAGTGGAAAACAATGGTCCGATATTAGTGTAGGTATGAAGAGCCCGCAGCCCATGCAGAATGCTTCACATTGCTGGTAACCTCTAAGCACTTGTAGGGCTGACATTAAAGATACTACCACATTTGAACACATTAGGACTTGGTGCAAAAAAACCAAAGGAGCCATTTTCTGTTCCATTATTACAATATTACAATCCTGTTTGTGTGCTAACTTTTCAGAGACAACTCCAGCAATCTGATTGCCAGAATGCACTGATGAAAAAGGTCTTTGATACCTACCTGCTCTTTTTGCAAGTCAGCCAGTCAGCAGTAGCCCTCAAGCACGTCTTTACTGCCTTGCGGTTGTTTGTGAGCAAGGTAACTAACCTTTTATTCCATTTGAAAGCTGTTACATAAGGTTGGCAGGGCGGTGCAACAAATCCAACTTTGCGGAGGATTTCACACTTTAAGGTGCTTTCTGTCTCTTCATTTCATTGGTATTTAGGGATCTGTGTTGAAAAAGACCATCTGATTTACTATTTGCAGTTTTGTAGGTAAAAATAATTATGGGAGTATTTTCTAACCCTGAGACGCTGAACTGCCTCACTGTGCCTGGGAACCAGATCAAAAAGCTACAAAATCAGAGCTGGAGTTGAGGACATATTTTAAAAATAATCAGGATTTGGCAGATGGATTATAGTGATGGCTGAGGAGAAGTGGGAGAAATGCTACTCTAATTTTGTAACATTAAACAAAATGGATCTGATTGTCGAGTCCCTTGCATGTAACACAGTAGTGGAGAAAAGTTTAAGCTACATGCCATTGTTCCAAAATGGTTGTAAGGCCAAAGGAAGCATAAGATAAACCAGTCACAGCCTGCTTTAAATTATACACCAGACTTCCAGGAGCCAGAGGAGCATGTGCAGTGGCAGGAGAGTAAATATCTAACATTATCTGATCCATCCACCTCATTTCCTTCAGGGGTTGTGTTCTATCTCCAAATGTCTGTAGGCATATTGATCTCAGTAGTGGCTCCTGTGGGAATAATAATCTCAATAGCAATCTAGGTCTGTGCCAAACATGCTTATTTTCTCCCTCGTCTCATTCCTTCTGTTTTCTGCTGTCTCCATCCTGTGATCAGTAGCTCTCAACGAACAGAGCCACTTGGACCTTTACATCCTATACTCTCTGCCGTCTAATGCTGTTCAGACTGTTGGCCACAGGGGGAACACTGGCTTAATGTGGCATAAAGGCATAGTAATCAATAGAGAGGAGCGAAATTTTTCAGCAAAATGTTGTCTGGCGAAAATATCAGATTTGGCAGCACTGAGATGTTTTATGAATTCGTGCCAGTTTCACCAAATTGTTTGTTTTGAAAATAAACTAGCCCTCTCTCCTTACCTCCTCCCTTCCCCTTCCCCCCCCCCCAAAATAAGAATGTTTCCATTTTTTGTTTGAAATAACTTTTTGTTTTGAAATTTATTTAAAATTTATTTAAATAAATTCAAAAACATTTAAAAATACTTAAACTGAAATATTTTATTTTGAGTCAATTGAAACATTTAATTCAATCCAAAAAAAATTTTTAACTCTTGGATGCACCAAATGTTTTGAAATGAACTTTTTCAGTCTTTCTAGACTACCACAAAACACCCATTATTTCCCCAGCTGTAGTGCTATTCCAAACTTTTTTCTCCTCACTGGTCAGCTTTTATAATGGTGTCTGAACTCACCCCAGTCCCCTTCACTATGCTATTTCCATTGCAACTGCTGCACCTCACTATGCTTTCAGTGCACATGATGTTATTTGTGCATCAAATACAAATTTGGAAGGTCAATTTAACTGATGCTTTGTACACAACAGGATTTGATTAATGGTTTGTACACAACTTCCACACACTGTTTTCACTTCCTTTCATTTTTACACAGAAGAGAAGGCTTAGCTAGTGGCAGATGTTTTTGCTAGACACTGGTGTGTCTGAGAGAGAGAGGCATGTGTTTAATAAAAGTTTGACACAAAATATGTTGATTCAAAATGAATGTAGCAAGGAGTAGTAGAAGTGCTAAACATTTTGACATCTTTTCTCTCTAGTTTCCTTCAGCATTTTTTCAAGGGCAAGCAGACATGTGTGGATCATTCTGCTATGAAATCCTGAAATGCTGTAACCACAGGTCACGGTCAACTCAGACAGAGGCATCTGCTCTGCTTTATTTTTTCATGAGAAAGAACTTTGAATTTAATAAGCAGAAGTCAATAGTCAGGTCCCATCTACAGGTGAGTGAAATGTAAGATGCACTTTAAACAATGTATACAGGCTATAAAAAATATTCCACTGAAATGATTCTTTGAATTCTGCAAATCACAATTTCTCTGTGTCGTTCTAATTTTTCTGGCATGTCTGAAAACATTGGACCATATTCACCAGTTCATTCCAGCTGTTTTGCTTTGTGCTGGTGATGCAAAGCAGCTGTAAACTTAGCTAACTGGCCAGTTAAATCAGGTTTATGGCTTCACTGCATCACAGGCACAGCATGTAGCAGTTGGAGCATATCTGACTCAGTGTGTCATCAGTGTGGGCTTAACTTGCATCTCCAATTTTACAGTAGTGTGATTCAATCAGTACAGATGCATGGGCATAAAACTGGAGTAATACAGTGATGAGACAGGATCTAACATTTTAAAATGTAAACAATTATAAACATACAGAAGATTTGTTATTTATATTTATGTATTTGTTTATATTTTGTCTTCATAAAATATTTGTGGAAAGCCCTTTTCTCTCCCCCTATCAGTTCCAACTCTTGCTGATTTTTTAAGACAGGGAATTAAAACTATGTCCAAACTTTGCTTTCCTTTAGTAATCATACATTGTTCTTTTTTCCTCTTCACCAATAGCTCATCAAAGCTGTAAGCCAATTGATCGCAGATGCAGGGATTGGTGGATCTCGGTTTCAACATTCACTTGCAATTATAAATAATTTTGCTAATGGAGACAAGCAGATGAAAGTAAGAACGATTTTGTGTCTATCATTGCCTGTTATAGATGATTGAATGATAGAAAGAACTGATTCACAAATACTTTCAGGAATAAAAAGACTGACTTCATTTTATAGTGATTCATGGTTCATGTTGTTATTTTGTCAAGTAAATGTTTGTGAATCCCAAAATCTTAATAAATATAACACAAATGTTTGTTCATCTGAATTTATTATTTGTTATTCACTATTTGTTGTTCTCCTTTTGAAAATGTTTCACTCATCCAATCATGGAGCAGAAATTATGCCGTATGACCAGTGAAACACCGTAAATAGCATGTAGTTGAAGTTAACAGTTTCCAAATGATATTTAGGCTAGAAATTATTCTTCCTACTATTTAGCAAATACTTATGAATAATAAATATGTTTAACAGAAAATCCAGATTTGCTTGTGAATAATTTGCTAACCCAAAATAAGGGGCTTACTTCATAATAAGTGTTATTTTAATAACTGTTTAGACCCCACTCTGCTAAATATATTAGAAAACAGTTTTAAATTACAACTTGTGTATTTTATAAGCTCTTGTCAAATGCTTTTCAGGAAACATTTTCAACTTTATTCTTATGGGGCTTACTCTCCTTTCACTAACAGTGGTGTAAATCAGGAGTGAGTCCATTGAAGTCAATAGTTACACTGATGTAAAATTAGTGTAAGTAACATGGGAATTTCACCTGTATTTTATTTTGTGAAAGGGCAGCTTTGATCTTTCATCTGTTAATCTTGTATCTGTGTGTTCTGCTTTTGTAGCATTCTCAGACCTGCCAATCAAAAGAAAGGCACAATTTTTTTTCTGTATCGTTATGCTCTCTACACCTATGCAAAAAAACAAACAAAACCCCACAGCCCTGAAAATCAGAATTTATTATCGCCCATCTCAAAAAAACCCCAGCAGAACTGACATACGTTTTTTTTGAGGAATAATCTATGATCTGGCTGATGGGAAGATCAAATTTTAATCTTGTGTGGTTTGAAATGGCTATGGGCAAGACTGAGATACCATTTTTCACACTGAATACTACCTTCTGCTATTGACGTTAGTGAGGCTACCTGTAGAGTAAAGTATTACTTGCATCAGTAAGGGTATCCAAATCTGACAAATTTAGCAACAAACATATGGTCATATTTTCACTTGTTACCCCAGCGTCATTCCGTTGACTTCAGTGGAGTTATTCCATATAGACAGTGGTGTAACTGAAATCAGAATATGGACTGGGGTTTCTAATGGATGCTGTGACACATCAGTAAATGAATGGCAGAGAACTGTTCAAATATGTAAATATAATGGGACTATGAGTGTGATCTAAATAGGAGTCTATCCATTGACTCCAGGCCCAGTCAGGGGTGATACTATAGTTTAACACGATAAAAGTATGGTTTTGTAGGCCTTTTCAGTGATTCATTGCTTATCTTTTCCAAAGAACAGTCACTTTCCAGCAGAGGTGAAAGACCTGACCAAACGCATCAGGACAGTTTTAATGGCCACAGCACAGATGAAGGAACATGAGAAGGACCCAGAGATGCTTGTAGACCTGCAGTACAGTCTAGCAAACTCATATGCCAGTACACCTGAATTACGAAGGACTTGGCTTGAAAGCATGGCCAAGATTCATGCTAGAAATGGAGATTTATCAGAGGTAATTTACGTAAGACAAAGAAATCAGTCTGTATTTAGATTGAGATCTACAAATGAAAAGCACTCAATAAAAGCTTGGTATTTTTAATTATGATGATGATTATCTAAGCTAAATGTGCAGTTTCCCTCATGTGACTAAAATAAGATGTGGACTGGGTTGAAGAATGCCTGAATGTGCTGTATATTACAGGCTATATACCAGGGATTAACCATGACTAGCTGACACATTGCTGAGCATGATTTGTCTTTGTCTACAGTGACCACAAGGCCATTGTCAGCTTCCTGTTAGCCAACTCGGCTGTTAAAATCGTGTTTAAACACAATGTAATTTCCTAATGACGACAAGACTACGTAGTTTCCATTCCCTTCTGGGTTGTTTGTTTTTCAGCACAGGATATGATCTGGGTCATAGCCCAATTTTTTCTTTTTGGCAAAAATGTTATTTGTATTAAATTGATTAATTGAACCCCAAGATCTTAGCCCAATAATACCTTGTTTCCAAAGTAACCGTGTATTTTCTATGGGTTAGATCTTGACGCTCTTGTTTAACCCGTGCTCTATACGTATGTAGGCGAAACTCCTATTAAAATCAATGATAGTTTTGCCTGAGTAAGGATTTGGTATTTGACGTGTGATTTCTTCAAATTATCAAACTAAGTTTGTTTCCCCTTTTCCTGAACATATTCCGACAACGAAGAGGGTTTCTGACCCTCAGCAAACTAATAATGTAAGATCTGTGGTGTACTTTAATGTATTTATATGGTCTCTGGTTTCAGGCTGCTATGTGCTATATCCATATAGCTGCCCTCATTGCAGAATATCTGAAAAGAAAGGGTAAGTTAAATGTATTCAAATGCAATAATTAATGTAGAGAATGATACAACTGAACACATTTTTGCAACAGTTTTACTTCATTCAGATCACATTTGTTTTCTTTTCAAGCTATCCTGCTGCTTGTACCCTTCACATGTGTTTAAGATATGAGACTAGTAAATTCTTATTGTAACAGCAAAATAAAATACATATTTTATACGTAAGAGGTTAATTGAACGTTTAGCTTTTTAGTGCTAAGAGAATGCTTAATTTGTTAGTGTGTCATTATTAAATATGCATGTTATTAACACATACCAGTAGCACTATACTAATAACATCTTACACTACCATAGGTTACTGGAAAATGGAAAAGATTTGTACCTCACGTATGCTCCTGGAAGATGTTCAAGTCTCTGATAGTAATCTGTTACTAACTACTCACAATGGAGGAAGTGAGTGTTCTAACCATGCCTGTTTATGGGTCAAGTAACATCATTTAGAAAATCGAGTTACTGCTCTTAAACTGATCTAGTGAAAGAAGATATTCTCAAAAGGGGAAAGAATTATGTTGCATGATTATGATTTTAATAGAAAGTAGTTAATACTAGGAAATATTGTGTGATATTTTTCTGATGCTCATTTTGGTTGGACTAATTAATTATCTTGATGAATTGTACAGTATGTCACTAGTTACAGTGTTTACCAACAACAAGCCATTCTGCTACTGATCCAGGCAGGGAACTCCTACTTTTGTCAGTGGGAGTTTTGCACGAAAATGCGTCATAATAGGATCCTGTAATTTTCATTTCAAAGTGAGATAAACTGCTTAAAAAGGACAATATTATTAAACAATTACACACCAATAACAGAAGTAAAAATAAGATCTTGATTGTACAGTCAGAAAAAATTAACATCCAGATAATGATATTGTACATAGTATACGATGGACAGCTTTTTAATTGGAGTTCATTTTCTTCCTTATCATATGATAAAACATTAGAGGCCCAGTTCTGCAGGGAGCAAGAGTATCTCTTGCAAGATGTTACGTGCCTGTATGTGCCACATCAAGTCAAATGGAGCCAAGTCTTGCAGGAGAGACACTGCAGATTGTATGATTGGGTCTTAGACCCTCCCTCGCCCTTTTTTTTTTTTTTTTTGTTACAAGTTGTGATAAATCAAGTTTTATGGTTCAACCATTTATTTAGTGTAATAGTGAAATGCCCGTGCAGAAAAAAATATGTGATTACATTTTAAATGAAATTCCTTGACTTTGTTAGGACTTTTGGACTCTCATCCCCAATTGGGTGACTTTTTCTGGCCACAGGATTTTTATGGCTACATTAAATCACCTCATTTCAAGGGGAAAAATAAAGAAAAAAAAAGAAATGTTGTTGCAGTTAATGTAATGCTGCTCCTCTCAGAATTGATGTTCAAATTAATGTATTCAACTTGCCAATCATTTGCAAAACCATTTTCAGAGTTGACAATAATATCTTTCCTTCTCACATTAACAGAGAAAACCCATTAAATGCATCGATTAGAGCTAAAATCTATTAAAAGGAGGAAGCGTTAATTTTTTTTTTATATAAAGCCTTCAAGCCTGAGATGAGTGAAGCCATATAAAACTCCTACAGAATGTCATTTTTCTGAGGCTTATATAAACATCATTTGTGTGTCTGGAGAATCAAGGTAGCAATGAGACTTATCCTGCTCTTATTGAGGTCTGTGACAAAACTCCCATTTGACCACAGTGTGAGGAGGATCAGGCCCAATATCTGATTGTCTACACATAATTGCTAATCTAGATTATTTTACTTAGAGCCTAGCAGAGAAATAAAAAGTGTGACTTTTTTCTTTAATTATATAGTTCCTCTGCCAATCTCTGTTAGTTTATTAAACTTACATTTCAGGGTTGCTCTCAGCATGAGCTAGCTCTATTGGCACAGCTTCCATAAAGAATTGCTTCTGTGGAAAAGAGAATAAAGGCACAACTTCCATAAAGAATTGCTTCTGTGGAAAAGACAATAAATATCAGGGGTGTGGGGGAAATAAGATGTGTACTTTGGAAAGGAGAGAATAGTCTGATAGCTCATAAATGGTGAAGTCACATCATCTGCAGGAGTGAGACAAAATGTATTAAGAGAAGTACGCTTTTTTATCAAGGAGGGAGTGTATGGGAAAGTCATGCATGTTACCCTTAAGTTGTTCATTCTTTACGTCAAAACTCAGAGGCAGTAAAACATCAAATAAGTCAAAACAAATAGTAATAGCAACCCCTTTGTGGCGTGTGCCTCTGTGTTTCTGTGCACAGTGGTATAGTATATTTCACTCTAAATTTAATAAATTACCATCCTTCAAATTTTTCTACTGTTAAACTTAGCATCACCTTCTCTGGCAGATTTTCCTTTTAAAAAACACTAAGATATTAGTGGCCCAAAACACTATGGGCCAGATTCTGCCAATCTTACCCTTAGTGAGTAATACTGTATTTTGTGCATAGTCTAGCTGAAAAGTACTGATCTACTTACATGCTTAATTTTATGCACTATGAGTGCTCTCATTGACTTCAGAAGGATAACACATAGTGTGTCAAGTTAAATATGTAAGTCTTTGCAGGATAAGGCCCGATTGTACTAGTCAACATGAGTAAGGGTGGCAGACTCTAGCCCTGTAGTAATACTTTTGTGCCATTACTGTAGAATACTATTTTTTATGTGTAGTTTTATATGGGTTGGCAGAGTGATACAAAACAAGTGGAGTAGTGACACGCAGAGGAAAGGAGAAGATTTCTCTGAGATCATTGCCTTATGAGTACATATTAGTGTGTCTGCCTAGACAAGTGGATTTATGCCACAGATGGAACTTAGAATAATGTGTCATAAATTCAATCAGTTCCATTTGTGCCACTCATCACTTGGATTGTAAAAAAATAAAAAAGTAATAATCCTAGCCATGTAAAACTGGTTGCCATTTTACAACATCCTATAGCCTTTTAAAATCCATGGTTATACAAGTATTAATTTAGCATTTTCATGGCTTGTACTTCAAGGCTTATTTTCCATGGGATGGCCAGCTTTTCTAAATATTACCCCAAACATTAAAGAGGAAGGAGCTATGAAAGAAGATTCTGGAATGCAAGATACTCCATATAATGAGGTTAGCAATGGTAGATTTAAATAATGTCGTTCTGTATTCTTTTAATTTTATTACTTTAAGGGGGTGGGAGGGTTAAACTATTTATTTATTTAGGAAGTGTTAACCAGGTTATAAATCCTAGTCACGTAAATATCAGAAGCAAAATAAAATCAAAGTGAGTTGTGGTTTAAAGAGACGTTATAAAGGAATATCGTAACCAGATCTCTCTATTTAGAAGAATGTTACCGTTACAGAGCATCATTACCACAGCTGTGACATGTCATTTTATTAAATGGGGTGAAATCTGTCTAAACAAATTTAACAAACCAGGCAAGTCTATCAAATGTTAATATACCAAAAAATTGAAAAGGTGTGATGGGGGTTTCTGTAGTTAAATGTACTTTGAGTATTGAATAAAAGATAACCAAATATCTAAGTATATATTTGTCCTCTGTCTGTTTTGCTGGGTATGTAATTGGTGTCTTAATTTTTCTTGAACAACCGCTTCCCATATTTTGGAACCACTGCTCTATGTTTGGGCTAATTTTTTCTTTTTTCAGTGAGAGGCTACCAATAGCCAAGCAGCTACAGTAGAATCTCAGAGTTACAAACACCTTGGGAATGGAGGTTGTTCGTATTATAGTTCTTTCAAAAAGTTCTTTCAGTTGTTCTTTTTACAACTGAAAATTGACTTAATACAGCTTTGAAACTTTGCTATGCTACAGGAAAATGCTGCTTTTCCTTTATTTTTTAGTAGTTTACGTTTAACACAGTACTGTACTATATTTGTTTTGTGTTTTGGTTTGTATCTCTGCTGCTGCCTGATTGCATACTTCCAGGCCAAATGAGGTGTGTGATTGCCTGGTCAGTTTGTAACTCTGGTGTTTGTAACTCTGAGGTCCTACTGTACAAGCAGATGACAGATTAATTCTTCATTTCCTTTTGTGTGACCATTTCCACCCAGAATTCCCAGGAGGATTATTAAAGGATTATTTGGTAATAAATAGCCAACAATTTGTGATATTGGCTACAGATTACATCCAGTACTCTCTAATGGCTGGACATGCCCACCATACATGCATAAAATCTCTTTCACCACAAGTTTTTCAACATATAGCTAGCTGGTGTGAGGTACCAGTGAAACAGTATCTTCAAGAAATTTTCTTTTATTGTGCTACGAGGTTGCTGATGCTGTAAGGTTGCTGGTACTCCTTTCAAGATCAAACCTCATTACTCTGGGGTAATTTGTTTATCCAGGTCCTTTTCCCAGCATGTCACATATGCACATTTTTTTTATTTGGATAGTTTTCTGTAAAGTTTGATGTAAATTAACTCTAATTTTTTCTTTCCTAATTCACCTGATGCCATTACGTCTCTTAAAATTAGCTTTCTGTAGAAAACAGTTTTTTTCTAGAAAGTTGAGAACTATAATGCCTAACTTGAAAATACTGGTACCACAGGAGAGTGGGATAGTCAAAGATAGTCTTTATTACTAAATAAATTAGAAAAGTTTATTTACTGAATAGAGGGCCAACTGTATGTATTCCATGGCTCGCCCAATCTTTAAAAGTGTCTGGTTTATGATTTGAGTTAAGATCTGAATTATTTGCAATGGCTGTTATTGGTGAGGAAAAAAGAGCTTGTCTTTAGTTCTATCTCAAACCTATAGTGTAGCCTTTGCTAAAAGATACACATATGTTTCTGGAGGGCAATAATATTTTTATGATTCCTGCGCACATTATAAATGTGATAAACTATATTAAGGGATCACTTTACCCAATGCAGACTCCTTTCACCTAAAATATGGCAACTGTTTAACAATGTACAATAAAGCTACAAAAACATCCAATTTAAATAACTGGGGTGGAATTTTAGCTTGACCGATTGTAAAATACCAGAATTGGAATATAGGGAGGAAACCCTGACTAAAACATCCCTCTGCTTCTCCAAAAAAGTGCCATGGGGTCTTTTTCTCTCTACAAATGTTTTATATCTCATCCATTGACTTGCTAATGACTCTGATGGAAGAGTGCTAGTGATCCACTAGATAGCACTACTTTCTGTATCACCTTTGTGTTCTTCAAAGGCCCAAGCATTGACTGAACAAGCCTGGCATTACTTCTCTCGTGCCATGCTTCTGCAGGCTACCACCGGGTGGTATGGCTGCAGATATATGATAGCTGGTGGTTTCTGAAGCATTGGGAATTTCTTATTTTTGGCATTTTGAACCTTTACAGTGGTACTTAGACCTACATAAGACGGTAGCAGGTTGCCAAATGATGTTCACCAATTTCTTACTAAGCTTCTTATGACTATATTAACCTACTGTATAGAAGAAATCATATTGAAATAAAATATATATATATGTACTGCTGATGTCATCATAATTACCAAATGCAATCAACAAGCAAGTCACCATAGAATTTTTATTTGTGGAATTACAGAATATCCTTGTGAAGCAGCTGGAGTTATGTGTTGAATACCTGTGGAAGTCTGAAAGATATGAACTGATTGCTGAAGTTAACAAGCCTATCATTGCTGTATTTGAGAAACAAAGAGATTTTAAAGTAAGCTGGGTTTCCAATTAAAATTTCTGTCTTAAAAAAACAAAGAGTAGGAGGAAAACACAGACCAGTGTTGTTTGAATTGGCATATTTTAATTTTATTTTAATATTGGTGGGTGGGGGTTCGATCGTCTTTGGATGGCTGAGTTAAAAATATCTTGTCTGAAGCCTGTGCAAGGTTATGGAAACCCCATGAAAACACATTTTCTATGGTTTCTGTAGCTCTGAGATCCCCTAGATATAGTTTTCATTATTCAGACCTACATTAGTAAAAATTACCATATACTGTCACCTATGAAGGTAGTGACCAAACATTGTTCCATCTTCATGGCTGTTCCATAGCCTACATGAAATGAGTATATTGGCCTTTAGCTCAGTTCCAAGAGGATCGGGGTTCATATCACTATAATGACTGATACCCTGACATGCAATGAGCTCAAAAAGTAGGCAGGCTCCTGTGCCTATGTGAAGTTCATTGCAAGATTGGGGTCTAAACAATCTCCTTTTGGACAGTCAAAGCAGAAAGACTAACTGGATTGTTGGGGGGGGCAGGAATGATCTACTCTCTAACCCACCAGCTCAGGGTTTGGGTACCTTGGTGGGACAGAGAATGGACACTCACATCACTATCACTTATGCTTTACCTGTGCCATGAATGGATGAAGGGTTTTGATTTCAAATCCTGCTCCTTTCATAGGCACTAAAATCACACTTGCAAATTCCTTTGGACAAATGAGCCTGTAAAGCTCATTAAAACCATTATATTGTTGCCTGGTGAAATTACATCAAAATTCTAGCCATTTTTTGTTTAGAGATTTTAGTCTATGTGTAGCATTATATGCACCTTCTAGAGGTCTGTTCTTATTTTTACAACTCCTTTGACCAAATGAATAGGAATTGGTATATGCATTTATCCAAGAGTTGATTTTTAGCAGTGAAAGTGTTTAGATATACCTAAACATAAAAATAACCTAAATTACAGGATAAAGGATTTAATTTTGAAATTATTCCGTGTTCACTTTTGTTTTTCTTTCATTTCAAATAGAAAAGCAATTACTTAATAATATCCAAGTCATTGATTTCCTTGTTTAAACTGGTAAGGTAACTTAGCATGGGATGTACTTTGGGAAGCAGGGCCCCAGTGCAAAGCATGGCTTTTACCAGAAGTTCACACTATGATAATAAAGTTATAGAATAACTGAAACTGAGGAGTAAGGTGCAAAGGTGGTATACAGAGACCCCTGATGCCTGTCCTGAGGCTGCCCCTTCTGTGCTGTGTCTCTCAGGATGTGCTCTTCATTCCATTCCGTGCCCACTGAATCACAGCTCAGTAATCAGGATGAGTACCCTCATCACCGGCCATCCAGATGAGGGGGACCATCCCCAGATAGATTTCTTTTTCTACACATTGGGACAGACTTATACTGTAACTCTTTCCTTATGGAGCTATGCAAGAAGGCTACTACCACCCTAAAATTGTGTGGCCAGGAGAAGGCAGAAGTCTTGAAATTGACCTCTTGCAGCTGCTACTGAGAATAAAGAAGGTAGCCACCTCCACATGATTGGAAATCCCATGGTGGCAAATTTAACCTGAATAAAGCCTTTAAAAATATAATTTTACGTTGCACTTTTTCTGTTCCCTTTTACCTTAGAGACTGTCAGATCTGTACTATGACATCCATCGATCATATCTGAAGGTCGCAGAAGTAGTGAATTCTGAGAAACGTTTATTTGGCCGATACTATCGTGTTGCTTTTTATGGGCAGGTACGTGAGCCTCAGATTCCGTGTATAAGTCCATGTATCTATAGATATAAAGGTGCACATTTTGAGAGAATCATTCTGGACACACTTTTCTTAAGGAAATTAAACTAGGCAAACATGGTCAACATTGAAACTATGTAGTAATAGTAATTAAAAAGCCTGAGCTGAGCCCAGAAGTCTTTACTTTACATCAGTGTAAACTGTTAGAGTAGATTTACACTGGTGCGATTGAGAGCAGAATTTGCACCTCAATTTCTAGTCATTCCTTACTCGGGCAAAACTGATTTTGAAGTCAAGGTCAGTGATGTTTTATGTGAGTAAGAATTTAATAAAAGCTAGTATTGCCCTCAGTATTCAGTCCTATCTTTCTAATCAGCATAAACTAGAGCTGTGAACAGTAGCTAATTTGTTGCGTTTCTTCCTGACTTTCTGACCTTCGCGTTTCAGCCCCTTCTGATTCTATGCAATATGCTGTACAGTAGTTGTATGTATCTACTGTGCTTTAGCCTGTTCAGAGCAATCACAGTGGCATGAATTTATGCTTTTCCCAACTGCAAACCATTGTGGGAGGCTAGCATGTTCCTTTAAGACGTGTTTGGCAACCATGCAATTTCCATTCCTCTGTAATAATAAGGTGTGTAAACAACAGATTGATATGAATCATTCTGTTTGCTAATTAGTGTTTAATGCTCTTTTCTTCTTTTGGTCTTATTCAAGGCTGTGGTAAGTTCTCTGCTCTTTTGCATGCTTTCTTTAATTCTTCTCACTCATCCTCCCCTGCCAGTTTACTTAACCTTAACTTGTGTTTTTCACTATTCAGTGTGGCAGATGAAATAACATTGTTTCATTCATTGTCACATCTCGCAAACTAATTTTTGTTTGTTCGGTTTCCCTGAATTACAAAAACGTATCCGTCACCGTGCTGCATCCGTATCATGAGCCCTACTGCCAGTGACCTCAGCGAGAGCTTTGCTATTGTCTTCATTGGGAGCAGAACTGCACGCCATGTTTCTTCTGGTGAAATGTTTATTGTAGCGCTAATGCTGTTTAAGTGAAAAATTGTGCACTCAGTGGAGTAAGACTCCTAACTCTCTGCTCAGCTACACAGGACCTACTCCAATTACAGCTGGAACAGTGGCCCTGTACACCTGACGATCCCCTCTGTGAATCGGGGAGGGGAGGGAGGAGAAGGAAATGACCAAGAATTGGTCCCTGTTTGCTGGTCAGCAAAACTGAACTCTTCAGGTGCATGGGGGAAAAGCAAAGTGCACCTGATAAAGGACTGCAGTGACTTACTTTCCTCCACCTTTCTAAGGGTATGGCTACACTTAGAGCTGCACAGCGCTCCTGCGGCAGCGCTTTGAAGTGCGACTGTGGTCACAGCGCCAGCGCTGGGAGAGAGCTCTCCCAGGGCTGCAGGTACTCCACCTCCCTGTGGGGATTAGCCTACAATGCTGGGGCAGTGTTTACACTGGCGTTTTTTCACACCCCTGAGCGAGAAAGTTGCAGCGTTGTAAAGCATCAGTGTAGCCAAGCCCTAAGAAAGAGGAAGCAGGGGAGGGATTGTGACTCGCCAAGTCACAGTTCCTTCCCAAGGCAATTCCTGGGGCAGTGCAACTACATGCCATTCTTCAGTAAAGGATGAGCCTTAAGGTTAAAACTAGTCGTACATGAGTGTTTGAGCACAGCTCAGCTAAACAGGATTAAAATCTCCATTACAATGCAAAGGCTTTTCTGCAGCCAGTGAAACAAGGGCAACTTCGTTTAAACAGCCTTAGTGATATAAAGAGTATGATTGTTTTGCAAACAAATGCTGGTTGGTTTATACACTGGCTCACGCTTAATTTAAGCTGTAAACAAGCACATATGGCTTTAAAATACATCCATGGAATTTTTAGTTTCATTAGAAGTAGAGAGCTTTCCTGTTGTGGGAGGGGAAGTTGGCTTGGATTGTTCCTAACGAAGCCCTAGTGACAAAAGATAGGAGTCTATTGTGAAATTAAAGGTAAGTGCTTTAAAAGAACAGTGATGGGTAATTGCATTTAGCAAGGCAAATCTGAACTGATGCACGTGGCTTGGCTACACTTGAGAGTTACAGCGCTGGTGGTGGCTTTACAGCGCTGTAACTCACTCCCTGTCCACACTGGCAAGGCACATACAGCGTTGTATCTCCCTGGCTACAGCATTGCATGTACTCCACCTTGACAAGAGGAATAAAGAGAATAGCGCTGCTGCTGCAGGGCTGGGGTGCCAGTGTAAACGGTGATTAATCTTATTACTCTGTAACTGACCTCCGGAAGCTTCCCATAATGCTTTTAAGTAAAGATTACTCTCTTTGTTTTGTTGTGATGCCTCTGTTTGTTTTGTTGTGAACTCAGGGCTCCCAGAGCTGCTTATCAAAAAAAAAACAAACACAGCTACTGTTTGCTGTGAATGAGTTCCCTTTGGAATGCCCACAGCTAGTGTTTGCTTGAAGAGAGAGGAAGGAAGAGGCTTGAGGACAGAAGCAGCACGGCATGCGGGAGGGAGGGGGGGTCCATTTTGGGGAGGTTGCTTATCTGGTCTGTGAGGAAAAAAACAAAGAGGGCTGTTTGCTTTCAGTGAGTGGGAGAGGGGGTCGGAACTTGCAAGGCAGCTACTGACAGAGTGTCGGCTCCAAAAATCCACTCTCTCTGTCTGCCCCACGCTCCCTGTCACACTCCACTCCATCCCCCTCTTTTGAAAAGCACGTTGCAGCCACTTGAACGCTGGGATAGCTGCCCATAATGCACCGCTCCCTATGCCACTGCAGATGTGGCCACGACAGTTTACTGGTAGCTGTCAGTGTGGCCAGACTGCAGCGCTTTCCCTACTCAGCTCTACGAAGACAGGTTTAACTCCCAGCGCTGTACAGCTGCAAGTGTAGCCATACCCTCAGTCAGTCAAAGAACATCCTTTGGTTGCAAACGGTTTACAAATGTTCTCAGAACCATATTACCAACCATACATGACAACCTTAGAAATAAGGCCTGATCTGAAAGGGAAAATAATCAATCCATTTCCATGAATGGTTTGTGCCTGCATACTTTTCCCTCTGAAAAGTATCCTTTTTGTAATTCTCTTTGCCCCATATGCCAGTAACTTCCATTTTCATTATACACCTTAGACTTTTTCATCCATTCATTACCAAGAATATTTGAAAACCTCAGTAATGAAAGTTGATTATGATCTTGCTTAAATTAATTTAAAACTGTATAGACACATTCTTTTTCCTACTTTAGACAGGCAGGCAGACTAAGTACCCTTTACATCTAAGTGATACCACATCCAAACTTTACAAAATTAGATGCCCAAATCATTATTTAGGCATCTGTTATTTTTCAGAGGTGCTGAGCGTCTTCAGCTACTATTGACTTCACTATTGTATTCACAATTTTTTATTTCAGTGGAAGTTGTGGTACATTCAGCATTTCTGAAAACCAAGGACTTTTATTTAAGCACCTACAATGGATTTGGGTGCCTAGCCTGAGGTTTTAAAATGCTGGTCAACAATATGGTAAATATTTAGCCATATAAGCAAAAAGTTCTAATGAAAATATAGTGAAAAAGTAACTTTTCAATAAAACTACAGACATTTGGACTGATGTAAATGTATGAAAATTGCTCTATTCAGTATAATATAACTGAGATACAATATAGTGAAAATCAGTATTTAAAAATTAAATATCTATTCAAAAGTGGCAGAAACATTATTATGCAAAATACTTACTTTTCTATGAGTAGCAAGAGCGTGGTGTGCCACATTTGTATTTCTCCCCTGCAACAAAAACTACCCATAGAAGGCAGATTGGATAGAACACCCTTAGAATAGTGCAGCTCCTTGGTGTGTGTATTCTGTGTTGACACCAAGTGAGGATTTCAAAGGTTCACGGTGAAATTTTAAAATTGCACTATTTTAACCCTGTCCGAACAATGGACAAAAATCACTCTATATAATTTTCCAGTGTATCTGACAGATTAACCTGCCATAAAAAATAGGCACAATTCTGATTGCCTCTGGTGTCAAGATTATAATCAGGTTTACAGTAACTTTTCATGGGAGCTCTGGCTACTCAGTGGGGCAGACCTCTTAAATGCACCCCCAACTTCTCAAGCATAGCCATTCTATAGGAGTAAAATCTGCGCTGCACCTGAAAATCCACGCTTCTGCCTGCAAGGGCCCAGATTCTACTGGGTGTGTTGGAGGTCTCTGCAGATGGATTGCATTGCTGCTAGAGCCCTCCTGAGGAATTGTAGCGCACATGTGAAACAACAGCTCTGACATCCTTAGAAAGGGTGGAGCTCTGCAGCCCATTTGGCTGGGGTGATGATCATGATCAGTGCTCCCTTTTAGACAGCTAACACCCACAGGAGCTCCACAATAAAATTCTCACCAGCCCCTTGAAAGTTCTTGTAGGCCTCATACTTTTTGTGTACCTGTGCCAGGGCCAGCTAAATTTTGTGCCAATACCTGTAACTGCATGTGCAAATCAGCATTGGAAAGGTTAGGTCCCTACTTGCCTTGGAATAATGCAGCTTTTAACAGTGCAGAACTGCACGTTCTGATTGAACTGATACAGTTAAGAAAGCCCACTCAAGGACCCTTTAAGTCTTTTCATTTAGTCACAGCTGCATAGTACTTGCTACTACTTCAGCACAGCACAACTGTGACTGAGCAATGAGATACCCCAAGATTTGTGCCTATTTATCAAAACCTGAGATTTCAGGAATACAAAACTTGACTTCTCATCTGTATTTCAATGATGCATGTTATTTTCACTGAGCTAGTGGTTAGATTACAAAATGAATTCAGATTAATTCATCTTTTCCAGTGCAGCTAGGAATTTCTCTACTTTCCACAATGCACACTGCATGCATTTATACATTATCTGGCTTCTGCATCGGATAGACCATAGAAGCAGTTCATTCTAAGAGGGGCTGTTGTCTCCCCAGTAAGATATAGGAGTGGTGAGCAAAGTTTCATTAAACTGGCTCAGCTTGACTTTGGTTGAACAGATCCCAATGGGTCACAAATGGGGGCTGCTCTTTCATCCCAAAAGCACTTTGTCTATGACTTCTGCCACTGGCATTCAGCACTCTGGGGAGGTGGTGAGACCCTATGGCCTTCTGCACCAGCAGTATGCTAATGAGACACAGCTCAAGGTCTCATTTTCACACAGTGCCACGATTCAGATATCCTAGCACCTGTGCAAGATAAGTGCCTGGATGAATTGTTGCTAGCTCAGTCTCAATCTGGACAGATCTGATGTGTTGCTGGTAGCAGGAAAGAAGAAAATCAAGACCATAAGAAGAGCACTGAATTCTCTTACCAATTGTCAAGGTCATATGAGGTCCCTTTGTATTTGTTGCTAGTCCTTCACACCCAAAAAAGCAGCAAATGCCTGAAATCTGTCTCCATCTTTGGCTGGTTAGGATACTGTGCCCTTTTCTATCTGATATGATCCCAGCAATGACAAACCCATGCCTTCATCACCTTTAGGCTATACTACTGCAGTGCATTCTGCTTGGGACTGACCATAAAGGCCACACAGAAGATCATGCCATTGCAGCAAGCAGCAGCTAACTTGCTCTACAGACGACATTCTGTTGCTTCGTGCCCTTAACTGATTTCCCAGAATAAAATAAGGAATAATAAAAACTGCTTCAGGATCTTGGTGCTACTCTTTGAGGCCTCACTGGACGGGGCTTACTCTTTGCCTGCAACTCACTTTCAGAGACTGATCACTTGGGAAACTGAATTTGATGGTATTCAAGGTATAACTGTTGGGAGCTGAATGTCAGGTCAACTGTTGAACCCCTTATGTATGAAGATCAGGATGAGCTTGGGCCCTGCCACTTTAGGGGTGCAATCCAAGCTATCTTACAATAAAAATGACCCACAATATGCTAGGCACTGTCAGGATCTTCCCTAGGAAACAAGTGAGACCAGCAACCTCACATACCACAGAAAGTGGAGATGTCAAAGGCGGGAGAGGAAATGTGATTCTTTCAAAAGCTTTTTAAGTTGCATATATGTGTGGTATCTAGGTAATGTGGTGATGGGCTCATTACAAACACATCAGATAGATGCTTTGCCCATCCAGCTGGCTCAACAAGTCATTACACTTGACAGAATTATTTGCCAGCAACTTCTCCATAAACATTTGCCAGTGGGCTGTTGCACTTCAGCTAGTCATTTCCCACAGCTGTCCCAAACCTGCTGTGTGTTCATTTGTGGTACACTAACTCCATCTTAAACTACGTTATGTCCATTCAATTTCATTCCTTTAAAAAGGGGCAGAATTATGGTGTCTAGATTTCAGAATGTAATAAAAAATACGTATCTCTTAAATATATACCTATATATTGCCTCTGGCCCTAACATGTGTGAACAGGATGCGAAGAACTTTATGGGGCCCATGAAAGGGCCAGATACAAGCAGGAAGCCACAGGCAGTGCTCCCCCCATGAGCCCATAGAGGCGATGGGACCATGCTTCTGCACTAAAATGCATTGTTGAGTGGTCTGGGAGTGGTGAGTGGAGCAGTATACATCATCCCAAAGACACAGCCTCACTCAGAATCTCAGAAGATAAAAATTGCAGGCTGGTATTTTGTACTAAAATACTGGATTTGTCCAGCACTTCTGTATCTAATGATGACTCTTATTACTGTTTATTTGTACTGCAGTAGTGCCTACAGGCACCAGCCAGATTGGGAGCCCCATTGTGCTAGGCTCTGTACAAACACATAGTACAGAAAAAGAGCCCCAAAGAGCTAATAATCACAATAGACAAGACAGACGAAGAGTAGGAGGAGAAACAGAGGCAGCACAATCTTGTCCAAGGTCACAAACAGATCTGTGGCAGAGCTGGAAGTATTTGAATGGGAAATGTACAGTTTTCCTTTGAAGCTTTGAAGTCTTAGTGTCTTGAAGATGTTCTTAGACCAGTTTAGAAAGGTGCTGAGCATCCTTGAGGTCTGTGGGAGTTGAGACCTTGTAGGAGGTACTCAGCATCTGGAAGGGATCAGACATTTCCCTTTGCCAAGTTAATGGTCATATGGAGGCAAAGGGACTTGCCCAGAGTGCCCTTGTGCTCCGTCAATCCTGACTGGTTCAATGGTCCCTTGGGGCCATTTCAGGCAACATAAATTAGAAATACAGCCTGCTCCCTCTGGTAGACCTGACCTGCCCCGTAAACCAGAGCAGAAAGGAAGTAATGTAGGGCCATTCTTCACCACAGCCCAACTCCTTTGAGGTGATATGTTGCCCCAGCAATGCACAGAGGAGGAGATCCTTTTACTCCCTTGAGTTTAGGGGCTATGACAATGACTCTTCTTTGCATGACGAAAGAGAAGCTCCTTCAGCTCTCCCCACACTGGATAGCCATTCAACATCAGTCGCAGCCTGTCCCTAAAGGAGTGAAAATTTACTAGAAACCAATAACCAGTTTTGAGAGTTCACTTCTACCATTAGACGCAGTTGATCACAATGTCCTTATAAACCAATAGCAGGCGATATGACAACAAAGTGTTTCCATGCATTGATAATGTGACCTCAGCTACTTAATATTTTAAAACCCCCTAAACTGGAGGATATTTGACTCTTACAAATATTTTAATCTGTCTCTTAATGGTTTTTGCCAGATTTGTGGCATATGACAGACAGGATTATTATATGGTTTCCAAGTAACTCCTGCTTCTCATTTGAAGTTTTGTTAGAGACCACGCTTTTAAGTAATATCTCTCGCGTTAAACAGTAGAAGAAATCTATCTGTTATCTTTTTTTACTGAAATGATTAACACAGGTATCATCTCAAAGTGCTGGACTGCATCAGCAAGCAATCTGACACTTACATGTAAATGTTGTGCTTTAGCTAGCAAAAATGTATAGTGCCAGTGACTAAGAGGATATGCTACCACAGCTCAGAGCAGGATTAATTTCAAAAATACTTCTTTTTTTTAAGTCAGTGGTTACATAAAGCAGATGATTTTCAATCAGAACAATCCAAATTAGCTTTTTATTGGGGCTGGATAGAATTAATGGAGTTTTCATCTATTTTCACCCAAAGTAGTTTTCCATTGACTTCAGTGGGAGTGAGATCAGAAAGCAGCTTATGCTGCTGCAAACCTTTCCCGCATCAGAGTCCCATCAAAATCAACCACCCGAGTAGGAGTTTACAGGATGTAAGCTCTGCAGGGATGGATTTGTTCTTCATTTGTCTGGAAACTACCTTGCATGCCTATGATGTGATTTCGATAATAATAATAGGTTACTATTACTATTCTTTTTCTTCATTTGTTTCCAGCAACACCCACAATGTGCTAGGTACTTTCTAACCTTAAGAAACAAAAACAAAAAACAATCCTCTGGAGCATTTTACTGCCCGCATTGTAGCTGCTGACCTTTACTGACAATCTCCTCTGACATCCAGGCTAATGAAAAGGAGACAAAATGGGCAAAGAATGTGAGAAAATGTTGGGTTAATATTTACTAAATTATATGTGAAAGAATGAGGGAAATTTCTTTCACAGTTTTCTGAGTAGAAGAGGCAGATTTACATTATCATGAATCTAGTTGCTGTCTGTGCCTCTGAGAAATGTGCATGGTATGAGTCAGCTTTTGTAAGCCATAGTGGCCGGTACCATATTTTCTTTTAACAACAAAGTTTTATTTCCTATTCCCAGATTCATAGATTTTTAAGGCTGGTGGGAATTATTAGGATCATCTTAATCTGACTTCCTATATAGCACACAGCTACCGGATGCATCAGAACTCAAACCACAGTTTCCATAAGGGGATCACAAAATTTTCTTTGTATTCTATCTCAGAGGCATTCTATAATTAATGATGCCGCACAGCGATATCGACATTATAGTGTAGCATATGAAAATAGTGCCTCCCTTCATTAGAGGTACTGCGGGCCCACTTTGCTGGAGAAATTGGGAAGATAAGTCACGGCCAGATCCTTCTCTCTCTTCAGCTCTGCTGAAATAAAGATCATTTCCTTTATCTCTTTCATATGTTCTAGATGAACATTTTTAGTTAGTTTATTTTTACAAAGCTGTAACTGTCTCATGCATTTTGTAATTATTGGCCCTGCAGAAATTAATAATTAATCTTTTTTTCTCTAATTTTTCTCCTGAGGCCAAGGTTGAAATGTGATTGAGTTTTTAAAAATACTGCTTTTTGGCTGGAGCTTTCCAAGGTACCACCAGTGGGAATTAGACTCCCCAACTCCCAATAACTTCCAGTGGGAGTTCAGTGCCTTACGCCCACAGGTATCTTGGAAAGTCCTGGAGTGTGTTTGTATGCTTCTTCCTGCCAATATATCTTACTGAAGGGACTTTTTCCTCTGGTGCTTGCTAAGGAATATTACAACTTCAGACATCTGTTCCACAATATGTTAGGACTACAGGGGTTTGTTTGTCTTTTTGCTGTCCTTTTTACCCTTATCATTCTGACTTGCTGCCTGCTTTGTAGCTGCTGACCTTTACTGACAATCTCCTCTGACATCCAAGCTAAAAGAGTTATTTTCCACTGACAAGCAAGAGGGCATTTTTTGCGTACATGCTGCAATATTTGCATCACCAAAAATCCAGCAATGGAGTATGAAACCCATCTAGCTTATGCCCTCTGCTCTCCTGTAAGGGTGAGCACCACAGGTCAGGATTTAGCCCTATTTGTATTTTACATTTTACACTCGGATACTAAATAGAAAGCTGGTTTTCCCACTGAAGTATAAGATCATTGTCAGTGGTAAAGTCCAATTATTGTTAATGGGAGTGGTGCATGTGATCTGTTACATTCAGCCTGAAAAGATTTTATCCTAAACTGTCAGTATATGCCGGTTATGTATGTTTTATTTGCATATGGTGTATTTTATATATTAATTTTCTGAGGTAAACATTTCTTACGGAAACTGGCAGCTTCTTGTTTTATCTTCAACAGACCTTTTATTAATACACTGCCAGCTACGTCCAATGTTGTAAGTACATGGCTTTGCAAAGACTGTGCAGCAGTCTTTTTGTAAAAGTCGACAGTCTGTGCAATTTTATCTTTTCAGTGTAAATAAGATGTTACATTGTCTTTGAAGATATCACAATGTATTATTGTTTTTTTTAAGATTACAGCAGAATACTCTATTTAAATGAACTCAGATACAGATCAGTTCATTTGTGCTCTCACACAGTTGAGCATGCAATCCTACACCCATTGAATTTTATGGTCTTATTGCTTGAAAGATTTGTTGTGTGAAGAGAGAACTGTATTTCATGTAAATCCATGAGCCATTACTAATTTAGTCATCTGTGATTTATAACTAGAATGTACCGCTAGATGGCAGTCTCTCCACACAGCCAAATAAAAGCGTGCATTCTATGTAAATGAGTATCAAACAAATCCTCCGATATCCAAAGTTGTTTACATTGTATTTCACAATAGTTGTCCATCTGATTAACATTTAGATGCATGTTGGGTCTAATGTCAAAATTTGTGTAATGTGTTAGCTTCCTTCATCATTCACATGCTGTAGCACTCAGAAAAACCAATCAATGACTCCAATATCTAAACAATTGGATACATTAAACCTTATGTCACAATAAAGTTGTATGTGTTATTTTCTGTTTACATTCAGTTTGCCATATCTATTACACTGATTGATCTTTTCTATTTGTTTTTGAACAGGGTTTTTTTGAAGAAGAGGAAGGTAAAGAGTATATCTATAAAGAACCGAAGTTAACAGGGCTGTCTGAGATCTCACAGAGACTGCTAAAACTTTATGCAGATAAGTTTGGAGCAGACAATGTGAAGATAATCCAAGATTCCAACAAGGTATGGGAGAAATGCTGTGTTTAGATTCATGTAAAGTGGGAGCAGTGCATTCAAATTTGACCCATAAAGTTCTTTCAAAAACGCATGCTGCACTTTTGTTAATTGGTGAAAAACCTGTTCCCTTCATTCAGAATACTATGGGCTGGATTATGGAGTTACCACAAGCCCTGAGTAAGAGGCAGCACTTAGTGGCAGTGATGCAGGAGCAGAGTCCCAGTCTGGTCCTGACTCCCCCTTGATCCATGGGTATATTAAGCAGTGCAAACCTTTTACCTGGCACTGTTTAGTCTGCCTTCTGCAATGGGTCTGCTGTACTTGGTGGTAAGTTAGGGGGAGAGTCAGAGCTCCTCCCCCTTCCCATCCCAGTCTTCTCAGTTCCGGGGGTGGGAGGGTGTAGGAATAAAACCCCACGTGGGTGGCTCTCCCCTTCTAAGACTATACTTACACTGTGAGCTAGGGGTGTCTCACACACACTCACACTCGCTTGTGTACACATACTCATGCTAGCTCTCATCAAGCTAATGCAAGTATAAACAGTAGCATGGCTGGCAGCAGCCAAGTACAATCCCACCTGAAACTGGTGGCTTGAAAACCTGAGCCCCAGCCCAAACCACCACATCCACACTGCTATTCTTAGCACTCCAGCTTTAGCCCCGCTAACATGAGTCTGTCTACCCAGACTGTGTGGCTCACTCCCAGCTGCAATGTAGACATATCCCAACTATGACTCATGATGTAGGCAGTTCATTGAGGGGAGCAATGAATCTCACATTATGCCCCCTGCTTCCCTGAATGGGTGAGTGCCATGGGTCAGGATTTAGCCCTATTTATATTTAACACCCATATACTAAATAAAAAGCTGATTTTTCCCACTGAAGTGTAAAATCACATCACCACACTTTACTCTATACCACACTGGCATTCTGTGTAAGGCTGTTCCTGGGAGCCAAAGATTTAACACTGTTGTGATACCATAAACGTTTCCAAGAAGGTGTTTCTAGTGGATATGAGCAGAGTATGGAACTAGTGCAGTAGTTTTATAACAAAAATGAGCCATGCCTTGTAGTAGGGCCTTGGGCTGCCCTGGCCTGGTGATGTAACCATAGGACAACGTTGTAAGAATACATGCATCACAAATGTGTATTACCATTGCAAGGCAGAAATTGGCTATTTCCTTTCTAATTCATTCAACCCACATCCAATGTTGCCATTGAGCTCTACTCAAAACTCCCATTGACTTCAACTGAAAAGCATGCCCCATAGTCAGTTATCTAAATATTAATGTATGTGCCCAACGTTACTTTTGAAAATCATGAGCTGTGTTTACACAAATATCAATAAAACCACAGTGGGTAAAAACAGCAAACCTGTAAAAAACGCTCAGAGATTTTATTAGTAGTAATACTAAGTCAGTATCAGATAAATTGTTTCATCATGTGTAAAAATGTTAACACAGGTCAACCCCAAAGACTTGGATCCAAAATACGCCTATATCCAGGTCACATATGTCACGCCTTTCTTTGACGAGAAGGAGGCTGAAGACAGGAAGACTGACTTCGAAATGCATCACAACGTCAACCGTTTTGTATTTGAAACGCCTTTCACGCTGTCAGGAAAAAAACATGGAGGGGTAGAAGAGCAATGCAAGAGACGCACAATCCTGACAAGTATGTTGCTGCCTTTTTTCTGTGAAGAGTTCTGACTAAAAGAAATTGAATATGATTTCAAAGGGCAATGCTGCTCAAAAATCAATGGGCATAATATGGTCCACAATCTGTTATTTGCCAACAGTTTTGTTTTAAGTGAGCAATAACCATTTCATTGTGTCCATGTTTCTGTGCATTGTCTTTAATATGCCCAAATTGCAAGCATGATATGATTTTGCAGACAATTACATAACAGAAAAAAAATGATCCGTTTGTAGAACAATCAGCTGACATTATTCTTCCTTGTTACTCTCCTCTCACCCCACTTTCTCAAGAGTTACTTCTGATATACATCAGTTTAGTGAAATCAGAACCCTCATTCTTTATTCTTCTTAGCTTGCATAGTCTAAAGCAGAGTGGAGCTTGTAAGATTTACCTGTTTGAAAAAATAAACCACTTCAGATATGAGTAGTTGTTAAAAATTAGAAGGATACTAGGTTTACAGAAGTAATTAATATTACTATATAATATAGAATAAACATATAAAAAACAAAACCCTATATATCTTATGTCTTGTCAGTGGGAAATATGCCCAGAAATCCCTGTGTTCTAAGACAGGAAGGTATCCTTTTGCAAGAAGTATTGCAGGCACCAATTTCCATTGAATCAAATTAAACTGTGGTGCCGAACAGAAAATGTTTAGTTTTTATTCATAATTGAAATCTCATCTTAAAGAAAAGTGATAAACATCCATGAAATTACTGCTAAAACTTGACATATCTGAAATTTTTGATGAGTGTACGAGAAACTGTCTGAACATGCACTTGATGAGCTTTGTTCTCAGAAGCAGAAATGAATACAGAGGCTGGCATTTAAGGAAAGGCTTCAAAATGATAGAGAATTTAGACCCCATCTGACTTCAGGATATATATTCTCCCCAAAGAGCCAAATGGGAAAAGCTGCCTGCAGCACAGACTGGGTCACCTAAAGGTTTTGTGCAGTCAAGGGAGAAAAATACCTGATATCTAGAGGCATCTCTTTTATGATACAGCTATAGGGTGAGGCGATGAAGCACAGAAAATACTGGGTGTTCTTTAATGTCTGAGCAGTACTAAGTTCTTTAGTGTTGACTTTGGGGTGGGGAGGGAATAGTATTGTTGAAGTGAAAGTGCATGTTTTACAGTGTTAATGTATTAGCCTACTGGTGTGTAAAGTTTTAATCAGAAGACAGAGTTGTTTCATCATCTCCCTGATTTTCTTAGCCCTGCTGCCTGGCCAGATCTGCTCCAAAGCACGCACTCAGCCTCCATCCCTTGCTTTATTGTTCCAAGCTGGAACTTTATGTCTCTCTCCACCTTCACTACCACTTGTCCATTGCTCCCTCCACATCCACCCTTCCATCCACTGTCTCATCCTATTGCCTCATGCATGGATAAAATGGATACATTTTAGAAGTTTTTACATTTATAGAAATTATACACATAAAAATGAAGCATTTATTGTTTATGAGAACTGGATGTAACACTGAAAAGAGGAGCAGCTGTGGGGGTTGGGGCAGCAACTGATTTTCTTGGGGAAAGGGCACTGGACAATCAGGGCAAGTGTAACCCACTGGTCAGTGTGTATTACAGGTGCCCAGTCTACAAAGGATATGAATCTTTTGCAACCCCACCTACAGAGCCATGGCTCTTTAGCTCCAGCAGTAGAAGCTCATGCTTTTAGCTCAGGAGGTCCCTCATTGGTGGACCAAGATGGCAGCCATAGCATACGTTGGGGCTTGTCCAGGGTTCAAACTGATCTGTAACTGATGCTCACCATTGGGTTACATAGGGGCTGAGAAGGCTTCTTAAAGTATGCAGAAGAACCAGAAAGAAGCGTTAGGACAGGCAAGTTTTTCTGCCAAACTTCCCAAAGTCCAGAAGACAAACTTGCAGAGTCACTTTGCTGTCTGAGTTGTAAGGAAGTACATTGGATAGAGCTGGTTAGAAAATTATCTGAACTGTTCCTGGAAAAGGGGTGGTTTTCAAGAATTTCCCATTTTGAAAATGTTTTGGGGAAAAAAAATTGAAATTGTCAAATTATCCTGTTGTGATATTTTGAAAATGAAAAAGTTATTTTTCATGTTGAAATTTTTTGTTTCAAAATGTAAGTTAATTTTTAGTTTATAAAAAAAGATTTAAATGAATGTTAAAATTTATTTATTTTTAAATTTCAGTTAACCAAATATTTTTTTCAGATTTTCGATTCATGAAAATGTTCGAGATTTTTTACTTCTCATCCCAATTTGGGACAGGAAAAAAATTTGAATTTCAAAAATTCTCTCAGGATGATTTCATTCCCACTTCTTGATTTTAATGAGGCATGTCCTCTCTGTCTGCTTCCCTTTGTGAATATGACAACAGTCATGTTTGATAATTACTGTTTCATGATTGGTTACAATTAGTGAATGTAGGAGATCTAGGCCTCAGCTAAGCAAAGTGTTTAAGCTCATGCCTGACTTTCATTTTGAGAGTAGTCTTTTTGATTTTAGGGAACTGCTGAAATGTCTAAAGTTAAACACAGGCTTATGAATCAGGGCCCTAACACAGAATAAGAAATATGTGAATTTTAAAATCTAAGAGTTTTGAGAGTCACATGTTGTTGTCAGATTCTGACAAATATACGAGACAAATAGTGCTAGATCAAAAAGGAACCAGTAATGACTGCATCAAAATATCAGTTTAGACCTGCTGAGCCAATCCTCTATATGTATTAATTTTCCTGGCCCACAAAGATGTTTATAAAATGGAAAAAATGAGTGCAGTCTAAACTATGAATCCACTAGCATTGCTTCCATAATTACCGGCTTGTGGGAGTGGAATTTCTTTGACTGTTTTACATTTGTTTTTGAGCAGCCAGTCATTTATTTCCATACGTGAAGAAGCGTATTCAAGTCATAAGCCAAACAAGTACAGAACTGAACCCTATTGAAGTAGCTATTGATGAGATGTCCAAAAAGGTTTCAGAACTTAAACAGCTTTGCACAATGGAAGAAGTGGACATGATTAGACTGCAACTCAAACTTCAAGGAAGTGTCAGCGTCAAGGTATCAGTGGCTCAGTTTTATGTTTTTTATTTGAGCTTTTGCAACTCCAGAGTATTCGAGTCTTGTTCCGGTGCCCACTGAAATCAGTGGAAAGACTCCCATTGACTTTAATGGGTGTTGGATCAATGCCTGACAGTGTTGTTATAATTAAGTCTGTTAGGGTATGTTGACTTTACAATAAAAGATTCCTGGCTGCTGGACCCGGGTCAGCTGCTGTAGGCTTGGAGGGCTCAGGCTGCAGAGCTGGAGCCCTGGCTCTGAAACCCTGAGAGGGTGGAGGGTTTTTTAAGCCCAGCAGCCCGAGCCCCAGAAGCCCAAGTCAATTCACCTGGGCTCTGAGATGGTGCCGTGGTATTTTTTTTGCAGTGTAGACATACCCTTAGTGTTCCTCTAATAAATGTTAAGCTCTTTCTAACCTGAACAACCTAGCCATATTAAACTAAAGCCTGGCACTCAAATGAGCTTTCAGATACTTTTTTAAAGAGAACCTTGTACAGGTCAGTTTAATGATTTCTTACATAGAAAAACTGGGATTAGAAAGAAGAGCGTATTTGGTCCTTGTGATTCAGTGTGATATCTTTTTTGACTACATTAGCTAAAATCCAGTGCACTGTTTGCATATGAAACTTTCTAAGACATTCATTTATCTGGCACATGGGCCCAGATCCTCAGGTGGTGTAAATCAGCACAGCTCCTTTCATTTCAATAGAGCTATTCCAGTTTACACCTGCTGGGGATCTGACCTACAATCTAATTTTGGTATTTTTGTTAAACTGAAATAGCTACCATAAATTTATTTGGAAAATGGCACCTCAGAAGATAAACAGTTGCTCTTAAATCATTGATTCAGAACACGGGGAAGATAAATACCAATGTGTTTAGCTTTGGTTGGGAAGTGCTTTTAGCACTTGCTTGAATGCAGCTTTGTGCAAGGCAGAATGTCTTTAAGATGCAGAATTCAGAACAAAAGCTCTATTCATATTCACCCTGTACTATCCATTTGAAGTCATTGTCATTTCACGCACTGTAAGCACAGAAATTGACCCCAAGCCTTAAACAATGAGAATTATAAATTACAGTCAACCTGTACTGTTCTGCCCCCTAATCCAGGTTCTTTTCCCCCAACAGGTAAATGCAGGACCAATGGCATACGCCAGAGCTTTTCTTGAAGAAACAAATGCTAAGAAGTATCCTGATAACCAAGTCAAACTCCTGAAGGAAATCTTCAGGTAAACATCCTTGTTTTAAATATAAACGTTAGACTTTGTTTGGCTGGTACAAACGGAGGAGAAACATTCAGTGATAATGACATGAAATTAGGCAGAATGTTTTATGTAGAACTAGATAAAGCCACATCTTGCAATTCGTTCTTGGGTAAAACTTCTCTTGACATCTGGGTAAATCACATTGGCCTGAGTGCTCCTAGGGATTTATAACTGAGTGCCATAATTTGCCTCAGCTAGTTTATAACTTTAAATTGGGGGCTGTCATGGTATAATTCCCAACTCTGAACCTTAGTGTCCAAAAGATGGGGTACCAGCATGAATTCCTCTAAGCTTGATTACCAGCTTAGAACCTGTAGTGCTGCCACCAACCAGGAATTCCAGTGCCTGGTACACTCTGGT
>NC_133776.1:37440652-37469147 GCF_003597395.2 Chelonoidis abingdonii
ATAAGAGCCTGTATCGGAGAGATTGGAGAGAAACCTGGTTGCACGTCTGGTCACTCTCAGAACCCAGAGAGAACAACAACCAAACACTAACAGCACACACAAAAACTTCCCTTCCTCAAGATTTGAAAGTATCCTGTCCCCTGATTGGTCCTCTGGCCAGGTGACAGCCAGGCTCACTGAACTGGTTAACTCTTTACAGTCAAAAGAGATATAAAGTACTTCTGTTCTATTAACTCCTATCATCTGTTTATGACAGGGGCATAATATTTTTTTCACTGGAGTTTTTTTGCATAGATGTTCTTTGGTGTATGTTTATGCTTGTAGGCAGTTTGCAGAAGCATGTGGGCTTGCTCTTGAAGTTAACAAACGCCTTATTAAAGAGGACCAGTTAGAATATCAAGAAGAAATGAAGTCTCATTATAAGGATATGCTCAGCGAGCTCTCTGCAGTCATGAATGAACAGGTATTCTATTTTAACTTTTGGTGGTGGGGATGGACGTGGCTATTTGATTCCTATGATGAATGAATACAATTAGCTTCAGGGTTAATACAATTAACCACAAGTAAAATACTAATAATGCAGACTGCAACCAAGAACAATGCAACAATTATTGTGCAAACTTATTTGTGCAGTTTGACCAATGCTACTCAATCCTGACCTGTATAATTACTGCTATATTATGTGTAAAGCTCTCTAACATCCATAAACTGCTTTTATTCATACCTTTTGTTATTTCGGTGCTGCGTCTGTGTGTGGACTCTTTTACTTTAAATTAAGAGCATCTTGTTCTGGTTTAGGTCAAGTAATAATTTATCTACAATATCAGATTCCACACAGAAACTGGAAGCAAAATAACAAAAGGGTGAATTAAAACCAATTTAGTTACTTTGGTGCATGTTAGTATGTAAACAGCTCTAAATTGTGCCTGGAAAATTCTCACACATGAAAAGTGGCTAACTGCATGTATAAGTACCATTTGTATGCAGAGTTACTCACTTTACATAATTATCAGTGTCATAATTACTGGTATCTAACAAGGATATTTAATGAACATCCCATAGACCCTGTGACAGCTCATTTATATTATATATCTTCACAAATAGGGTGAATGATAACTACAGCTTGTTGAATAATATAAGAAGTGATTTATAAATATACATGCAAATAAACATGGCAAGTTTGCTTCACTATCATTGAGTCACATTCTCGTGTGGTGCAAATAGATGTAGCTCCGTTAAAGTAAATGGAAATACGCTTATTTGCACCAGTTGGGAATCTGGTCCATTATTTGCTATGATTTGTTATTTCAGGATTCTGATTACCACTAGTTTATTTATGAAAATGTTTGTTGAACTCCAAACATTTCATAAGTTTTATCATATTCTTCAAAAAAGTCATCCAAAAGTGTTGTATTAATTTAGAATTGTTGAATTGTTTTTTATTCATGGTTCATGAGTCTCCTGTTTTAAATAGTTTTAATCATCCAGTCACTCACCAGGCAAAATGAACAAGTTACTAGCAGTCCACAAACTGAAATTTGCATAAGATATTCAGTGAATACTCTTCTAATACAAATATGAGCCTGAGTATGATTGAGCTGTAAGTTTTTTTTAGTCAAGGCAAATACTGAGAGTCTACTATATCATTACTTGTACGTAACAAGGCTCTGATTTTTCCAAGGTGTTTAGTAACACCAAAGCCTATGAGAGCAAAAGCTCAGATAGTTGGTTATTTCCTCAAAACCAAGATGTTTTGAAAATCTCTGTTAAAAAACTAACTAAAAATGTGCATCTTCCTACCACCATCTTGTTACAGTTTGCCTTTCCTACCTGGCATGTTTCAAAAATAAAGTCCTTTTGCAGCTTTCAATATTTTTCTCCCTGCCAGTTGACCAGTGTCTTTGGAAACCATTGTATCATATTCTCACCATTGCGAAAAGATTATTTATGGGTACAAAACACCAATTCTCTGGAAAGTTCTTTCACAATCTAGTTGCTATGTTCCATTAATAGATCTCTGAGAAATTTGTCTTTTGCTGTTGCAGAAATATAATTAAGGGCGAAAGAACACCAAATATTTTGCTTTCTGAAAATCCAGCAATAAAACAGGAATTTTGCTTTCAGCTTTCCAAGCAATATGATTTTTTTTGCACAGCTTGAGTCCTCTTGCTTCCCTACTTCTGAGCAGAGAGCACCACCGCCATACATTTTACACACTGTAAATTGTAGCTGAACTATTTATTTCACATTGGGAAACCTCGAGACGCTATCATAATGGTACCATGTTCTCTACAATGACATCATGGTCTGGTGTGTTGCTCGTTGTATTTGAGACTGTTTTGATACACCCACTGACTGACTCTCTCATTACATATGCTCTTCTCTTTTTTTTGTTTTTTTTCCTGGCAGCTCTGTCATGGTCCATGCTTATACAGCTTCTCTTCTTCCCTGTCTAACATTTCCCTCAATACTGTAGACAAAAGTGGTATGTTTATTTTTCTTATGTCTATACTTTCCTTTGATGTCACATGCTTTCACTTGCTGATTTTCTGTTTTACCTACATTTTATGTCCATTTAAATGTCATGTCTAACTACTCGTGTTCAATCCAGCAAGGGGTTTGTGGGGGGGAAAAAGACACAAAATATGTGCAGTCTGAGTTCATGAACAACCTTGGCACTAATGATTCCTGCACTGTTAGTATCATGGAGCTTAGCAGAAGGTGATATCCTCCTCAGTCTTTGGTGGGGAAGTACATTGTCCATGATACGGCATGGTAACCTGCTAATATCAAATGGGTGGAGAAGGATCACATTCTGCCTTCCTTGCCATAAGGCAAGTTCTGCAATGATGGCTGGAGGAGAGGGTCAGGAACATACATCTTAGGAACTGCACAGAAAAAAAAACAGGTTTAAGCGCAGCATATCGTCTTCTGTTGCACAGGCAATGGGGAGCTCATGCACAGACAGTAAGTTTGAGTCCTGGGGGAAATGATGGCAGTTGTCTCACCACAGCCCCTGATGGAAGAATAAGCAGTATGTTTGTATATGAAGGTGATTTGAAATTCCAGAGTCGGGAGGGGAGCAGGTGGAAGGGGATCTCAGAATCCTTCTGTACTTACTTTCTCTAGAAGCCAGGCATAATGAGGAATAATGTTTGGCAAATGCCCAAGAAGTGCCAATGCAAAAGGAAAGGGGAAGGAGAAAACTTTTGAGTTGCCAAGGGGACCAAATATTGCATTAAACACCTGTTTTTCTCTCTGTGTACTTGTTCTGCCTGTGTTGTTTATTCTTTATATACATATTTATTTTATTTCTAATTGTTAAAGATAATAGCCCTGTTCTACCTTGAGACATATGTTCACAGCCCTTATTGGCTTCAGGGAGTATGTGAGGTAGAATTGGGACCAGTGATTATACAGACATGTATGCAGAGATACTGGCAACTGGTTTTAGGCAAAATATTCAGATTTAAGAAACCTATTCTGTTTAAATACTCCATTGCATTTTTGTGACGCCAAACTCAACATCTTTGTGCTACTTCTGAGAACCAGGAATGTAAGGTAAAACTGACCTATTTTCATTATTGATGCTGAGTGAAATAGAAAAAGTAAACACAATCAACATAAATGATAAATAGCAAAATAGGCTTCTAGCGCCAGATTTTCAGGTGCAATAGCAAAGTCATGCAAAATGCACAATCACTAGTATGTACAAAATCTTGCTTTGCTTGTATGAATTGTGGGTGCTGAAGTCTAGGTTTGGATGCACAGTAAACCATGTTGCAGACACAAACACCCATTTGCATGCATAGATGCAGATTTAATAATCTTGAGTGTAACACAAGTAAGGGCTTTTCTTTTTATTTATTTATTATTATTTTTTTGTAAATGTGAATGTTATGTCAAGATTGTCTCTCTTAATTTTTCTAAGCCTAAGTAATCATCATATGCTGGAGAATGCATATTTCATGAGCTCCAGGATGAGAGAAAACTCTTTTCAGTCACTCTTGTCCTCAAGATCAGTATTCATTAGGAACTCTGATGGTAGCTGATCCCCAAATAACAAATAAAGTCACAAGAAGGAGTTTAGGAGAAATTCTAACTTCTTTAGCACAATTACTGTCAATATCTTTATTTTAAATTCAGACTTGATAAAGAAGTGTTGACAAAGACAAGAAACACTGGTGATTCCTAGTGGCTTGAGCTCTGGCCTAGGACTCAGGAAACCTGGGTCCTATTCTCAGCTTTGCCACCAAGTGACCTTGGGGATAATGATATTGACTTCCTTTTCACTTCTTCATGTAGTCTTCATTGAAAGAAGACAAGCTCTCAATCTATTATTATAAAAACACCTCTACCTCGGTATAACACGACACGATATAACACAAATTCGGAGATAATGCGGTAAAGGAGTGCTTGGGAGTGGGGGGGCTGCGCACTCTGCTGGATCAAAGCAAGTTCGATATAACGCGGTTTCACCTATAATGCGGTAAGATTTTTTTGGTTCCCAAAGACAGCGTTATATCGAGGTAGAGGTGTAGCAAAAGTAAGTGTTGCTGAGACTAAAGTCAAATAGAGGTAAGTCTAATGAGTTTATAAAGTGCAGGTGACTACTCAATTTGGGTTACTTGAGAGTATTGTTGAAAAAACGTTGTTTAGGGAAGTATGCAATATGTTGATTGACAGAATGTAAGATATTCATGTTGAGGATTCCAACGAAGGACCCAATTCTGCCACCTTAATTCGGGAAACCCTCCTAATAAGAGTGTGGCCTGAGTAATAACTGCAGGATTGGGTCTCCAAATAAAGTTAATTTTTTGAACTACAAGTTTCCTTTATCAAGCATCCAAAATAAATAATGCATTATTTAATAAACAAAAATGTAAGATAAGTGAAAACAGTAAAAATTGTTGAAATAAATACTCAATGGATTCATTTTGTTTTCATCTGTTGTTTCATCCTTAATTTTTTTTTTTTTTAATAAAAAGATTATCCACAAGGAGGATTCAGCAAAGCCACAAGGAATGGAACGAACCTATTCACGAACCTTCAGTAGAACAAACACAGCCCTGCCAGGAGCAGTGATGTCAAATCCTGACATTTGACTGAAACATCTTTGACTTTATGCATACCTCTGGAGGACATTTTTTTTTTAAGTGTAAAGTGATCATGAACAATACAGTGAAAATGGATTGTGCGATATGGTTTTAATTTATTGGAAGTCTTCACAGTGATAATATATTTTAAAACTGCTAGCTTGATTATTTTTTTTGTCCAACCCTGTATTTATACATTTCCTATCTTTTTTTTATTGAGAAGTCTTTATTAAGTGAGGCTGAATATGAAATTTCCATTGAACGTTTAGCTCCACAGCAAGCCCTAAGTTTGCTGTAAATGATAATATATCTAATACTAAGTCCTAGTATACATATATTTTAAAGGTCAAATGTGGGTGTTTTATAACATTTAAGTATGTCATAATTGTAAATAGAGGATGTGTAAAATATGTCATTTTTACAAAATTTAAAAGACTATCTTTTTAGTTAATTATAAGTATACTAAAAATATGAATAACTTTTCAGATAAAATTATATTAAAATATTTGTGTATGTGTACAAAAAATGTCTATAAAGATTTCTCTTTGAAGACAATGCATTGGTTTATAGAATTTTAGAATCATAGACATTTAGGAGGGAAAGGTCATCTAGTCCAGTCTCCTGCACTGAGGCAGGACTAAGTATCTACACCATCCCTGACAGGTATTTTTCCAACCTGTTCTCAAAAGCTTCCAATGATGGAGATTCTACAGCCTACCTTGGTAATTTGCTCCAGTGCTTAATCACCTTACAGTTAGGAAGTTTTTCCTAATATCTAATCTAAATCTCCATTACTGCAATTTAAGCCCATTACTACTTGTCCTATCCTCAGCGGATGAGAACTATTTATCACCCTCCTCTTTATAGCAACCTTTTACTTACTTGAAGACTGTTAGCATGTCCTTCCTCAGCTTTCTCTTCTTCAGACTAAATAAGCCCAGTTTTTTTCAATCTTTCCTCAAAGTTTTCTAGACCTTTAATCTTTTTTGTTGATCTCTTTTGAACTTTCGCCAGTTTGTCCCCATCTTTCCTGGAATGTGGTGCCCAGAATAGGACATGGTACTCCAGTTGAGGCCTTACCAGTGCTGAATAGAGTGGAAGAAATACTTCTCATGTCTTGCTTACAACACTCCTGCTAATATATCTGAGAATCATAGAATATCAGGATTTGAAGGGACCTCAGCAGGTCATCTAGTCCAACCCCCTGCTCAAAGCAGGACCAATTCCCAACTAAATCATCCTACCCAGGGCTTTGTCAGACCTGCCCTTAAAAACCTATAAGGATGGAGATTCCACCACCTCCCTAGGTAACCCATTCCAGTGCTTCACTACCCTCTTAGTGAAAAAGTTTTTCCTAATATCCAACCTAAACCTCCTCCACTGCAACTTAAGACCATTACTCCTTGTTCTGTCATCTCAGCACTAGAACCATCTAGATCATCTCTTTGGAACCCTTTCAGTATGTTGAAAAGCTATCCAATCCCCGCTCATTTTCTTCTGCAGACTAAACATCCAGTTCCCTCACCTCTCTCCTCCAGCCTAATCATTTTTGTTGCCTCTGCTGGACTCTTCAATTTCTCCACATCCTTCTTGTAGTGTGGGCCAAAATGCACACAGTACTCAATGAGCCTATAATGTAATAGACGGGAAATCACGTCCTCATTGCTGCAATGCCCCTACTTATACACAGCCCAAATGCTGTTAGCCTTTTTGCACAAAGTGCATACTGTTATCAATCCAGCTTCTCATCCACTGTAACCCTTAGGTCCTTTTCTGCAGAACTGCTTCCTAGCCATTCGGTCCCTAGTCTGTAATAGTGAATGGGATTCTTCCGTCCTAAGTGCAGGACTCTGCACTTGTCCTTATTGAACCTCATCAAATTTCTTTTGGCCCAATCCTCTAATTTGTCTAGGATGATGGTTGCTTTTTTTGCAATAGTACAGATGCTCTCCAACTTACGCAAGTGTTCCATTCCGGAATGCCTTGCGTAACTCAAATTTTGTGTAAGTTGGAGACGTATCTCCGACCATTACACAGAAAAAAACCCCACTCAGTATACCTTGTGAACTGCAGAAAACAGCTTCAAATTCTCCTTCAAATTCTCAACCAGTTCCTCCCTATTTGTCTTGTCAAATCTAGAACAGCCTCTCCCCTACTCACTTTCTCCATCTCCTGTAATAAAAAGTTGTCTCCAAATACATTCCAAGAACTTTTTGTATAATCTGTGCTCTGCTATATTATTTTCCCAATAGATGTGTGGGTAGTTGAAGTCCCCCATCACCACCAAGCCCTGTGCTTTGGATGATTATTTTAGTTGTTTAAAAAAAGCCTCATCCACCTCTTCCTGGTTACATAGACTGTAGTAGACTCCTACTGTGACATCACCCTTGTTTTTTATCCCTTTTATTCTTACCCAGAGACTTTCAACAGGTCTATCTCCCTCTTCTGTCTCTACCTCAGGGGAAGTGTATACATCTTTGATCTACAAGGCAACACCTCCTCCCTTGTTTCCCTGCCTGTCCTTCCTGAACAAGGATATAACAATATACCAATATTCCAGTCATGTGAATTATCCCACCAAGTCTCTGTGACGTCAGTTATGTCATTATTGTGATTATTCACTAGTATTTCTAGTTCTTCCTGTTTATTCTCCATATTGTTTGTATTAGCATACAGATATCTGAAATGTTCATTAGGTTTCCCCTCTATATTCCTTATTATTTATGTTTTGTCCCTCCTATGGTAGCCCATGTACCCCCAGATTCCAACCTTTCATCCAGGACTGTGTGTTCTGAACTTATCTGTGGTCTTTTGTCTCCTACTCTCATTGAACCTAGTTTACTGCAATTTCTGTGCTCTCCAAAACAATGGAAATGAAAATGTCACATACGATCATGACGTGTTCCATACTTATTGTCATAATAGACATTTGCCACAGGTAACTGAACATTTCAAGAGATCTCTAGAGATTCCAGATTTGGAGCTGGACTATGGCCTTTAGTTGTTGGTCTGTATTAGGAACAGTGTGGAACTGGACTATATCATTTTTTAAATTCCCTATTGAATAACTCCTGTACTCCTGTAACATTCATCCCTTTGCTCATAGATGCTGGGCTGGCGGCCTATTATTTTTATATTCTTTTATATATTAATTTCGTTTTCACCCTTCTATATAGACTATCTCCCTGATATTCTCAAATGATGACCTACCTCTAGAGAACGCCCTCTCCCTTACATGTCTACCTGAGTCCCTCAGGGAGTAGAGTGCAAGAGGTTTGAAATTGATCAGTTATGATGTGTATGGGATGTTTCTGAAAATGTCACTGAGATCTTCCTCTCCTCCTCCAACAGTTCTTCTTCGAGTAACGGCTCTGTGGGTGCTCCACTCTAGGTGTGCTTGCGCCCCTGTGCCTTTGATCTAAGGTTTCTTATAGCAGTGTCCGTTTGACCCACGCATGTGTGTTACTCAGCTTCATTGGGTTAGCCCAATGCCGTTGCTCTATAGCACTACATGGGCTAACCATCCCTAGTTCTTTCTCAACTAACCCAGCTTGAGATGGAGCCTTAGCTAGTTGTCCAAGTTGAGTTTTGCCTCAACTGTGTTCTCTTAGATTTTGTTGTTAAGGTATTATAGTAGTTAGCCCTTAGTAATAGTTAGTTGTATTAGTTTTTAAAATAAAAAAGTGTTCTGTATCGCTTTTAGATAGTTGCCCCTCCCCCGGGGAGGTTTTGCCCTTTCCAAGGATATGCCTGGTTCTCCTGGGTTCAACCATTGCCTGTTATGCCAGGAGACAATCCCGATGAGCCACAGACACTCCCACTGCATCCATTGCCTTGGGGAATCTCATATTTCCACAATATGAAATTTATGTCTGGCATTAAAATACAGCGCCTGAAAGAATAGGGAAATAAAACTTTGATTCCTTTTGATCAAGAGCTTGCTGCATCCAGCTTCTGACCCAAGCCGGGAGCTCCCACCATACACCTGTCTCCGAGTAAGTCAGCTTCCTTTTCTATCTCTGATCCATACTCCTCAAGGGCATCTAAGAAGAAAACCCAAGTTTCCTTTCATAAGTCTTCCAAAAACCCTGAGTTCTACAAGTAGGATGTCTGCCTCAAAGAAGTTGAAGTTTTCAGCTCACATAGATCCCATCGGTCTCTGACATGGTACTCACAAGGCAGCTGGTTCCTCAGATACTGAGAGCTCTCCTAACCATAGAAACCCTAAAATATCAGGGACAGAGGAAACATTGGTATCAACAATAGACCATGGCAGCAAGAAGAGCTCTACTATCCTACCGAAAAAGACCATTTGGGCACCCTCCAAAATACCATGGAGCATTCAAAACTCACAGTACCATTGGATCCTTCAGCTACCATTACTTAAGCTCAAGCCCTGGACACAATACCAAAAACATATTCAGTACCACAAGAATTAGTTTTCCCAAGACCTCGCAGAATCGAAGACTCCTGATTCACCACTGCTCAGCTTGGATCACTTCTCAGTACTGAGAACTGCCAGATATCTGGACAGTCGTCCAGTACAAATGGTGGTACCTCAAGCTTCTTCTACTGACCCACCATTACCAAGTGACTTAGAGGAGGAGCATTCTGATGAAGATTTTGCCTCAGCCTCCCAAATAGCTGTACAAGGCTCTCCACTCTGTCCCATAAAAGTTCTTTTCATTAAGTCCCTGAGGAACCTGAGCTCACTCCTGACAGATGTCCACAACTACCATCCCACCAGGGCAAACACCTGTGGATTCCACTACCCATGCCATATGAACTACCCTCTTGGCCCCTTCATGGCTTATCACAATCAATTCTCTAGGGCAGGGGTGGGGAACCTCTGGCCTGTGGGCCAGATCAGGCCCACTGCTTAATTTAATCCGGTCTGCAGCAAGTCTCCGCACCAAAGGCCAGAAACCACAAGCTTCAGCGTCCCTTCCCCCCACCCCCACAGCTCCCAGTCAGAGGGGCAATCAGGAAGCTCTGCATGCTGCCCCAGCGCCAGCTCTGCAGCTCCCATTGGCCGGGAACTGTGGCCAATGAAAGCTGCGAGGGTGGTGACTGCAGGCGCGGGCAGCACGCACTGCACAGAGCCCTCTGGCCACCCGTCCGCCTAGGGGCCACATACTCTGGCTGCCTTAGCCCTGCTGCGCTGCCGACTGGGAGTCACCTCAGGTAAGCACCACTTGGCTGGAGCCTGAACCCCCAAACCCAGCTCAGAACCCCCTGCCGCCCCCTAATTCCCTCCCAGACCCCACACCCCTATCTGCACCCCAACCCCCTGCCCCAGATTGGAACTCCCTCGCACACCCCAAGTCCCCAAACTCTGCACCCTAACCCTTTGCCCCAGCCTTCAGTCCCTTCCCATACTCCAAACCTCTGTGCACCAAACTCCTCATCCCCAGACTCACCTCAGAGCCTGCACCCCCAGCTGGAACCCTCACCCTCTCCCAGACCCCAACGCCCTGCTGCAGCCCAGAGCCCACTCCTGCACCCTAAATCCCTCATTTCTGGCCCCACCTTGGAGCCTAGGGGAAGCCCCAAGCCTCTGTGCCCCTCTGCATGGCTCTGTATGGCCTGCAACTGATTTTTCAAATGGGTCAAAGACCCCTGATGGAAAAAAGGTTCCCCACCCCTGCTCTAGGGCCTCAAGCTCTGCCCTTCATAGAGAGAGACAGCCCTCCGCACCCAGCTGTTTTTCTTCCATGCCGGACTGAACTCCAAAACTCCCTCCTCCTTAAAGGGGAACTGCTTGGTAATCAGCTAGAGTGGACCACCCATAGGGACACTAATGAAAGAAGAAATGATTACTCATACTGTGCAGTAATTGCGGTTCTTTTAAATGTGTATCCCTATCTGTCCACCACGATTTGCCCTCCTCATCTGCTTTGGAGTTCTCTGTCATGGGGCTTCGTGGTAGAGAAGGAACAGTATTATATAGCAACAGCATATGGCACAAGGCTGAGTGACATGCATTTGTGGGCTGAATGGACATTGCTGTGAGAAATCTCTGATCAAAGGTGCAGGGAGCACAAGCGCACCCAGAGTAGAGCACCCATAGGGGGACACATCTTGAAGAACCACAGTTACAGCACAAGGGGTGTAACCATTTCATCCTTCTGCCCCATAAACATGTCTGAGTCCAGAACTGCTTCATTGGGATTACTGAGATTATAAAGGAGCTGCAATCCGGTGCAGCTGGGAGGAATGGGGTGGTTTCTGCACTCCTGTAGACATAAAACCCTAGCTCCCTGGGGATGGGGTGAAAGAGGTTCTCACCTAGCCTACACCTGCTGGCACTGGTGGCTGTTACTGCTGATTCTTTCCTTCCTGGGAAATTTGGCAAAGAGACCCATCCCATATGGTACACCTGAGTGGGGTGAGGAAGGAGCAGCTGAGGCTACATACCCCAGTAAGCCCCAATTCTGCTATCACCTCTGTGCAGATGTGCCACTGCACCTATACAGATCCCCTGTGAAGTCACTAAAGCTCTGGCACGGGAAGGTGAGGGGTACAGGGACCCTGTCTGTGCAGGGTTTGCTGAGGATTAGGGCCGAAGTCTTTCACCGTGGATGGGGTCAATTTAGATTTCACATAGGGGAAAAAAATAACTTGCTCTGATTCAGACTGCACTGCATTTGTTTTTAATTCAGAACTTCTGAGAGTAATAACAGAAGACAATGTAATGCCCTGTATTTCAATAAGGGTTTCAAAATTAAATACTGCTACAGTTCTTACCCTGTTTTTCATCTCTATTATCACATTCCATTTCTATTCACATTCAAAGGATTTTTATTTTAACCAGATATAGCAACTTTGGCAAATTGAAGGTCGACTGATGTGGAATTGTGCAGCTGCACCGTGCACAGAGCTAATTTCTTTTCCATTGGTGTGATGACAGCATTAGCTCATGACTGCAATTACAGATAATTGCTCAACCTTTCACCTCTATAATACACTGCATTGAGTGACGTACTTCTCTGTGATGAAAATCAGGCTGTATCTTATCAGCTTCAGTCACATCATCAAATGAAAAGAAAGACATTTGTGTTTCTAGTTTGCTCAGCTCTGCCCTTCAGTTTCTACACTGTTTGAAGTCAATAGGCTTTACTGAAAAAAATAAATCCTAGCTCAAATTTTCATGTTTTTACGCAGTTTATATTATACATAATAATACAATACTATTGAATTGCACAGTGATATGGTCTAATGGAATTAGTGATTAGTCCATAAGAATTGGCATAAATAGTGCCTATAGAATGAGTCCTTGACCATTGATCAGATAACAGAAACAGTTACCCTTGTTGTAACTTCAGTATAAGAGGTCACATTAATTTGTCATCCAGTTCCATTTGCCTCACTGTTTTTACACCAGGGATTAATTTGGTCCTTTGTGTTTATCAAGATTCATGCTTTATGGGTGAGGTTTTCAAAGGCACCAACGCGATTTGGACAAACCCAATTCCTATTCATATGAATGGGAAATCAGTGTCTAAACCGCCTTCGCATCTTTGAAAATCCCATTCTGTATTTTCGGTAGTATGGTGTTCACCCAGGGAATGCTGTAAATTGTCGACTGCCTTATCTCAAAATAAAGGTGTTTTCTGAAAAATGTACAGATTGTCATGAGATCTTATGATTATTGTCTCTCAATAACTCCCACATCAAACTCATTAAATTCACATAAGAACTGCCATACCGGGTCAGATCAAAGGTCGATCTATCCCAGTATCCTGTCTTCTGACAGTGGCCAATGGCAGGTGACCCAGAGGCAATGAACAGAACAGGTAATCATCAAGTGATCCTTTCCCTGTCACTCATTCCCAGCTTCTGGCAAACAGAGGCTAGGGATGCCATTCCTGCCCATCCTGGCTAATAGCCATTGATGGACCTATCCTGCATGAATTTATCTAGTTCTTTTTTGAACCCTGTTATAGTCTTAGCCTTCACAACATCGTCTGGCAGAATTCCACAGGTTGACTGTGCATTGTATGAAGAAATACTTCCTTTTGTTTGTTTTAAATCTGCTGCCTATTAATTTCATTTGGTGACCCCTAGTTCTTGTGTTATGAGAAGGAGTAAATAACACTTCCTTATTTACTTTCTCCATGAGTCATGATTTTATAGACCTCAATTATATCACCCCTTAGTCATCTCTTTTCCAAGCTGAAAAGTCCTAGTCTTATTAATCTCTCCTCACACGGAAGCCATTCCATACCCCTACTCATTTTTGTTGCCCTTTTCTGAACTTTTTCCAATTCCAATATATCTTGTATGAGATGAGGCAACCATATCTGCACACAGTATTCAAGATGTGAGTGTACCATGGATTTATAGAGAGGCAATATGATATTTTCTGTCTTATTTATCCCTTTCTTAATGATTCCCAACATTCTGTTTACTTTTTTGACTGCTGCTGCGCATTGAGTGGATGTTGTCAGAGAACTATCCACAGTGAGTCCAAGATCTCTTTCTTTGAGTAGTAACAGCTAATTTAGACCCCATCATTTTATATGTATAGTTGGGATTATGTTTTCCAATGTGCATTACTTTGAATTAATCAACATTGACACACGTCAAAGAACTAGCTTTCTGACAGCCATACTCGTACACTCATCTGGGGGTCTCAGAATCCAGCACAGTTTCTGGCTCTTACCTGATCACTAGTATTACGGGATCTATAGATTTGAATTTTGCAGACAGCTATCCCAGAGGGCATCTGCTTTCCTGCCGTGCTCAGACATTTGCAATATGGTTATGAGAGAGTGGTTAGAAAATGTTATTTTTGGTCCTGGTCATTGTCATCAAGGGACGAGATAATCATGTTGTGAGCTGACTGCTACTATGATAGATAGTCTTTGCCAAATTTGGGAGGGATAGTAATAGATATGCATGTGGCTCCTTCCTTCCCAAACAGAGACATGGTTGTGCAGAGTTTTAATCACTGAGGACATCAATTGGTCCTGTAATTAAAACTTTATTAACAACTCTGTTGAGGATGCAGGAGCCAGAGTTGAATCCAGCTCCCTGGCCCACAGATGTGTTGGCTGTGAAGTGCTAGGAGGACTAAAAGGTACTAAACACAAACATTTGACATTAAGCTAGTCAAATTGGACAGGATCCACACAATGAGCAGAACTTTTAAATAAGATTATAGTCACTGCTCTTTAATCTTGTGGAGTTTCCTAGTGTCTGCACTTATTCCTGTTGCCTAAGGAAACAGGCTGTCCAGTATTGGAACTCCTATTCATGGTAGTCTAGCTACTAGAAGGCAACATGATAATATATATGTTGTCGGTATTACGTATTTTTACACACGGATAATTTACTTTGTATCTGAGGTAAAGTTTACAAAAGCACCCAAGTCTTATTGAAAATCAGTGGGGCTTAGGCTCCTAAGTCATCTAGGTACTTTTGAACATATTAACCTTGTCAAAAAATTTAGCTGGAAACTAACATGACTGTGATTTATTTTTTCATTTTCTGACAAGCTGTTGTATGACGTATGAATAATGTGGATCTGGCAGGCTAAAATACAGAGAACACTAGGGTATAATTTTTAGAGAAGTATGATTGACATGAAGTGACATATTACAAAGCACACACTCAAAAATTTCTGCAGTTGGAAAGGTTCTGTTGTTTCTGGTGATGTGTCCTATCACTGGGTAATGCTGAAAACTGTAGAATCTTTGTTAATGGCGCCATTTTTTAAAGATGGCCACCATAAACGTATTGGCCAAGATTATAAAAAAATGAGATTTTGGTTCCAAGACCCTGCAAACTCTTAGATATGTACTTAAGTCTGTGGGTGAAATCCTGGCCCGATTGAACTCTAAAGGAGTTTTGCCATTCACTTAATGGAGCCAGGATTTCATTTTATGCATATGAGTAGTCAGTGAGAATATTCATAATTTAAAAGCTACACACACGTCTTAGCAGGATTGGGCCCCATATTGGTGATCTGCTGAGCATGTGGCACTTTTCTAATCAGATCACTGATTTAGGTGCACAAATAAGGATGTAGAAGTTAAAATGTAGACCCCTGTCTTGGCCTTTATATCCAAACAATACTTCACCATCAGTCCTCTGGATTGTTCCTGCGAAGATAATAAACAGCAGAACCATAATTATGTGAGCTGTATTTTAAGTTTTCTTATATCTGCTAAGAAGTTTCTCAGCACTGAATCTGATCATTTGAATCTCACAGTAATGGTTTAGAAATGAGCTGGCTAGCAAACAAGTGGTTTTCTTGAGGAATTGAATTGTCTAGCTCCAGCAGACAGATTGTGTAAGACAGTTTGTGACACCCCCTGTCATGCTGGAAAGTGATAAATGGTTTTATTTAAGAAATCAAATACAAATAAATCTTATAAATAATGTTTTCAATATACACTGTGCTTGTTTGCAGCAAATTTGGGAGCAGATGAAAAATCTAGTGGTAAGTAGTCAAGCCACGGGCCAATCAATCTGTAAGTTAATTACAGCTAGATTCTTTCATTACATTCTCATTTTCTTCATGGCAGTATATAATGCTAATATTCACAAGGTAATGAAATATTCTGCTGCCTGATTTACATCAGCATTTTTCAGATGAAATGTAAATAAGAAATCAGTATCTCCACATATTTGTATTTATAACAATATGATACACTTCATATCGTACTGTGTTTACATTGTCCAGGATGGGATGTGAGAAGTATATTTCCCCAAAACTATACATGCAATAGGGGACTGTCTCCCCTCTGCCAAACGGTAGCAGATGTTGGGGCCTTTAAGGCCAGCTTGCCTATGAAAGAAAAATCAGTGATGCAGAAACTGGGATGTTCTTAAAGCAGCTTGTTTATTTTACTTTATGTACATCAGTCATGCAACACAGATTGTCACAAACAGTGTGTAGGCAATTCCCTCTTTCAGGAATTTCAGCCAATGCCTAATTCTCAGGGTGCAATTCTGCTTCAAGAATTGCCTCTGGCCAGAGAGAATAAGGCAGAGAGCAAAACTCCTTTTCTGCTTGCCACAGATGCCCCCAAAAGAAAGCACAACACAAAACTAATTATACAGTATTGTTGCAAAGACTAAACAACAGTTGCAGGCTAAGAAAACAACTTGTAATACTAAATGTAACAGCACCATCCACTGAGTCCTGCCATAGCAGGATAAACAGTTTATTTTGCTGGGTCTTGGACCAATATTTTCATAAGAGTGTAATGATTTTGGAGCACTGTCGTTTTTGGATGGCCAGTTTGAGATGTCTTTCTGATTGTCAGAAAGTGCTCAGCATCTGACCTTTGAAAATCAACCCCCAGTCAGGTGTCTCAAATTAGGCCCCCAAAATCCCAAGTCACTTTTGAAAATATTGGCATTGAACTCTATTTTGCTGTTGTTGATACAGTTAATAATCACTAGGGCTGTCAATCACAGTGAGCAGGGAATTGAACCCTGCTCTCCTGTGAGCATCTTAACTCTTGGACCATTCTTCCTCTAGAGTGAGGTTACTGAGGTGGCTCATGTTGTGATTCAGGGCTATGTTTGGCTTACTGTGAGGCATCAGTTGCAGGCCTGGCTGGCTCTCAAGTTCTCCGAATACTATGAAACCTCTCTGACTGTTGCACATTCGTGCCCTAGGGAATGCCCCAGGAATGCACATTTGAAAGAAAGCAGTAAGCCCCGCACAACTGCACAAGAGCTGAAACCCCATTATGAACTTAGCCAGATTTTAGAAGAGATGAGACAGAGGCTGTTTGGAATTTAGGGAAAAAGAAGATGAGATCATGTAATTAAAGACCTGTATCAAAAGGCATCCACACAAGGGGGCTGAGTTAAGGTTGCCCAGGCAAGCTTAATCCTGGCATTTCCTAACTTTTGAGTGTTTGACTTTGCAATCTTCAAACTATTTTAACGTATTTTTATATAATTAGTTATATAATGGCGATGATATGCTAATTGTTTTTGAGATAGATAAGACAAAGACCTTGCCTCAAAAAGCTTTATGTTCTAAATAGATTGCAAATAAACAAGGAGGGGAGAAATAATGAAAACAAAACAATAGCAAAGGAACATAGGACACAGGAATTGCCATAGTGGATCAAACCAGGAGCCTCTAACTTGCTTCTGATACTGGCATGTACTGGCAACTTCCAAGGAAGGTGCAAGAAACCCGCTGTATACACTTATGGGATAACACTCCCCCTCCACCCACCCCTCCAAGGAAAAGTGTCTCCTTAACCCTCAGTTAATTAGAAGTTGGCTCATGCTCTTCCAAAACTCTTGTTAATTGTTTTAATTTTCCCTGTGATAACTCTGGATATTCTTGTTGTCTGTATAAATGTCCAGTCCTTTTTGGAACCTCACTAAGGTCTCAATCCTGTAGCAGTGAGTTCTACACACTCACTGGAGAATGGAGAAGATAAGCATGCGTCAGGTTAATAGCTGGATGTTGAGGTGGGAGGGAGGATGACTAATGTTTAGAAGAGCTAGCTAGGAACATTAACAGATCAGGTTCTATTAGACAGTTAAGCCCTGTGGGGCAGGGACCGTCTTTTTGTTCTGTGTTTGTGCAGCACCTACCACAAAGCAGTCCAAGTCCCTGGCTTGAGGTCCTAGGCACTGCTACCATACAATTCATAAACAGTAATAATGATCTAGCTTTGATTTTTCCTTCTGAACTGCCTTGCCCACACCTGTTGTGTATCCCTTTCTTTCAGATGGATTAATGGATGCTTGTAAGAGCACATCATGTGGTTTGTTATCACTGCCTTGTAATAATTACTAATTCTCTACACAATTCCTATTTTTAATCTATATTTCATATGTTAAAATAATTTGACTCCTATCAGTTGTTTTCACAACCTCCACCAACGCACTGACATCATTAATATCTGTACCATGTTCTTTATTCACTTGAGCTTTACTCAAGCAAAAATCCCACTGAAATTGTCCCTGGTATCATTAGTTTGAAAACCAAAGCCTTCATCCTGCCCCACTGAATTTGATGAGATTAGTTTCAGGCCCAAATTCTGCTACAAAGTCTTGTTTTCTTTTATCTTGGTTCCTTCACTGGGGATATCATCTTAGAAGTTGCCTTATTCCTCTGAAAGTTGTAATGAAATTTTCAATAAAGAAACAAGATAAAAATACAGCCTGCCATCCTGTCATAGTTCCCTCCAGCTCATGGCTGAAGCACATTTGGGGGAGAGAAGGGGTGAAGTGCATCAGGGGCCCTGCTTCCATTCTCTCAGGGCTTTGGGTAAAGAGAGGGCTTCAGGCTGCAGAGCTGTCAGGCCAGCACCTTTCACAAGCACCAAAGTCAGAGCAAAGAAAAAAATCAAAGCCTACTTTGCTGTATGGTCAAATTGCCATTTGAGTTTCCACTCACTCAGGTGACTGTGGAATTTCAAAAGTTCTGGCTTCCATGAAAACAAGAGAGGAAAAGCAGAAGCATACAACATACAAGAGGAAACCTCAAACAAAACTAGCCTAAACGAGTCTGACTGCAACACAGTATGATTGCTTCTCATCCTTCCCAGGCCGACTGTCAGCAGCTAAGGGTATGTCTACATGACGGGATTATTCCGATTTTACAGAAACCGTTTTTTAAAACAGATTGTATAAAGTCGAGTGCACGCGACCACACTAAGCACATTAATTTGGCGGTGTGCATCCATGTACCGAGGCTAGTGTCGATTTCCAGAGTGTTGCACTGTGGGTAGCTATCCTGTAGCTATCCCATAGTTCCCAGAGTCTCTCTCGCCCTTGGAATTTTGGGGTGAGATCCCAGTGCCTGATGGGGCAAAAAACATTGTCATGGGTGGTTCTGGGTACAGCCTCACCCCTCCCTCCGTGAAAGCAGCAGCTGCCAACTGTTTTGAGCCTTTTTTCCTGGGTGAACTGTGCAAACGCCATGCCACAGCAAGCATGGACCCTGCTCAGATCAAAACCACAATCGTGGACGTTGTAAACACCTCGCGCATTCTCATGCAGTCAATGCTGAACCAGGACCTGTGAAGTCAAGCAAGGAGGAGGCGGCTACGGCAGCGCGGTGACCAGAGTGATGAGGACATGGACACAGAATTCTCTCAAACCGCGGGCCCCTGCGCTTTGGAGATCCTGCTGGTAATAGGGCAAGTTCTAGCCATTGAACGTCAATTTTGGGCCTGGGAAACAAGCACAGACTGGTGGGACCGCATAATGTTGCAGGTGTGGGACAATTCCCAGTGGCTGCGAACTTTCACGTGCAAAGGGCATGATTCTTTCATGGAACTTTGTGACTTGCTTTCCCTGCCTGAAGAAACCAGAATACAAAGATGAGAGCAGCCCTCCACAGTTGAGAAAGAGAGTGGCAATAGCCCCTAAAAACTTGCAACGCCCACAGCTACCGGTCAGTCAGGATCCAATTTTGGAAGTGGGCCAAATCTCTTGGGGGGCTGCTGTGATGCAGTAGCCAAAGCAATCATCTGAAAACTGCTGCTACGAAGGGATAATGTGCAGGTCATAGTGGATGGCTTTGCTCAATGGATTTCCTTAACTGTGGTGGGGCGATAGATGGAACCCCATATCCCTATCTGGCACTGGAGCACCAGGGCACCCAGTACGTAAACGGCAAGGGGTACTTTTCAATGGTGCTGCAAGCACTGGTGGATCACTGGGCGTTGTTTAACCAACATCCACGTGGGATGGCCCAGGAAGGTTTATATGCTACAGTAGTCTTCCAGGAACACTAGCTCTTTTTAAATGGCTGCAGCAAGGATTTAACTTCCTAGAACCAGAAATAACAGTTGGGGATGTTGAAATGCCTGTCGTTATCCTGGGTGACCCAGTCTACCCCTTATGCCATGGCTCATGAGCATACACAAGCAGCCTGGTACAGTAGTCAGGAACTGTTCAATCTACAAGGCCTGAGCAAGTGCAGAATGGTGGAGAAATGTGCATGTTGGCTGTTTAAATGGCGCGCTGGCGCACATAATTGACTCGCTCAGACTCAGCCAACCAAGTGTCCCCATTTGTTGTTGCTGCTTGCGTGTGCTCCACAATCTGTGAAGAGTAGGGAGAAGACCTTTATGGCGGGGTGGGAGGCTGAGGCAAATCACCTGGCCACTGACTAACGACAGCCAGACACCAGGGCGATTAGCAAGGCAACCAGGAAGTGGTGCGCATAGAGAAGCTTTGAAAACCCTTTCATCAACTGGCCAGGGTAGCGTGTGACTGTTTTGTTTTGTTTCTCCTTTTGAAACCTCCCCTTGATTGGACTCATTCCCGTGTAAGCCACCCCCCCCCTTCAATCACATGCTTGCTTTCTAAGGAAATAAGTCACTCTCATTTAAAATCATGTATTCCTTTATTACTTAATTAAAAAAAGAGGAGAGAACTGACAAGGAGCCAGGTTGGGGTTTGGGCGGAGAATAGTAGGGAAGGAAAAGACCATAAAAAATTTCATAATAATGAGAGCCTTTTTGGTTGGGCCTGTCCACTGGGGTGGAGTGGGCGGGTGCACGGAGCCCTACCCCATGAGTTCTTTACTTGTCTGGTGGGTGAGGAGGCTAAGGAACAGGTGAGGGGGAAGTGGTTATATCAGGGGCAGCAGCCGCACTTCTGTGAATCCTCTGCTGCCATTCCTGAAGCTTCCAATATGCGGAGCATGTCAGTTTGATCACGCAGCATCCCCAGAGTTGCATCTCCGCCACTGCTGATCTTCTTGCTTGCCACCCTCTCATCTCGAAGCATACCTCCGTCTCAGTTCGTCCTCCTGTCTCACGGTCACTGGCATCTTCTGTACTTTGGCTACCAGACACGTCCTTCCACTCATATAGATGAGCTCTTTCATTGCGGGTCACTTCCATGCTTTCAAAAACATTTCTTCTCGCAAAACTTTTTTTTCCATAACGCTGTTATCTGAGATAGGCCTTCCGGGATGGAGTAGGGAGGCCTTAAACATTTGCAAGGCTGCATGAAGGACGGAAAAAAAGAGATGAGAAGTAATTTAAAAAGATCATTTTACAGACAATAGTCATACTCTTCACGTGAACACACTATTCACCTCCATAGCCACAATGTGTTTTCAGCTACAAGGTCCCATTCTTGCATCTTAATATTGAGTGCCTGCGGCTTTGGGTTACTAGATCACAGACGCAGGTTCAGGCAGCAGAATTTGCTTGCATGCTGCCATGTAAGTCATTGTCTTTCGCTTCTGCAGCCTTCACTCTATTCGGTGCCTCCTTTCTCAAATACCAAGCAAAAGCCTTGAGTGCTGCTTATTTCCGTTAACGTGCAGCACGCAGAAACCACCTCCGTGGAATGGTATCCTGAAGAAATCACTGCTAAACGACTAACTCCCTTTCCCCCCACCCCCCACCAACTGGTGGGCTGGTAGCAGGAAAGATCCTCTGCTAGCCAAAACGAGGAAAAGCTCAGCGGCCAATTCACGCCCCTCCCTCTCCCCCGCTTTGGCTAGCCTGCCAGAGGAAAGGATTTTCTTTTAAGCCACAGGCAAACAGCCCAGTAGGAATGACCATCCTGTCCCCTTAAACTAAATTCCGAACTTCAACAGGTTACATGAACGATATCAACTCTCCTGAGGATACTCAGCGAGATAACGAACGATGTTGCTTGAATGCCAAGCAATCACCGGGACCATACGCAGCTAGGCTTTGTCTGCAATAATACCACCGATTACTTGCTACATGCATGTCATGGTCAAGTGTCTACCATGGAGACAGAATAAAGCAGACGCTGCACAGCCTTCTGCCAAAGGCTTTTTGGAGTACCTCCAGGAGAGCTCCATGAGATGTCCTGGAGGTGTTCACTTCATCCCCAAACATGTTAACAAGACTTTTACAGTAACTGTACTGGCCGCGAATGGCATCCCAAGTCCCTCAGGGCAAATTAATCATTTAAAAATGCTTGCTTTTATAAACCATGTCTTATATTGACAGTCACTCACACAGAAGGTCCCTTCCAATGGCTTCATTGTCTGGATAGTTTGCTTGGAGGGCTGGGAGGTGTATTCTGTCAGGGTTGAGAAAAAAGCTCCTGGCTGTTGGGGAGACACAGAGTGCTGTGTGCTCTCTACATAGCTCTCTTCCGTCTCACTCTTCCCCATCCGCAAACTCCAGCCATGGCTGAGATTAACCATCCCGCACTCGGAATCTATGGACAGGGGTGGGTGATGGTGGTGGACCCCCCTAGATTTGCAATGCAGCTCAGCATAGAAGCGGCATGTTTTTGGCCCTGCCCCGGACCTTCGTTTGCTCTTTGGTTTTCTGGTAGGCTTTTGGGTTTCTGAGTCCTTAACTTCATTCTGCACTGTACTAGTCCCTGTGTGGCTTTCTCCATCATAGCCTTGGAAATTTTTTCAAATGTTTTTTCATTTCGTCTTTTGAAATGGAGTTCTGTTAGCACAGAATCCTCTCCTCCATATAGTGATCAGATCCAGTACCTTCCATGCTGGAGCTCTTTTTCGATTCTCAGGAGACTGCATTGTTGCCTGTGCTGATGAGCTCTGCGTGGTCACCTGTGCTGATGAGCTCTGCATGGTCACCTGTGCTGGTGAGCTCTCCACGCTGGCCAAACAGGAAATTAAATTCAAAAGTTCGTGGGGCTTTTCCTGTCTACCTGGCCAGTGCATCTGAGTTCAGATTGCTTCCCAGAGTGGTTACAATGGTGCACTGTGGGATACCGCCGGAGGCCAATACTGTCGATTTGCAGCCACACTAACCCTAATCTGACATGACAATACCAATTTCAGTGCTACTCCTCTCGTCGGGGAGGAGTACAGAAACCAGTTTAAAGATCCCTTTATATCGATATAAAGGGCCTTGTTGTGTGGACGGGTGCAAGGTTAAATCGGTTTAACGCTGCTAAATTCGGTTTAAACGCATAGTGTAGACCAGGCCTAAGATTTAAAATGAGCATGCAGGAAGGTGGCTGTCATACGGTATTGAGGCTGGAGCATACTGTTACATTCAGCATTCTCCATGAACTGCTTTCCATCCTTTCTACCTGCCACAAGGGATGCAAGATAATAAGGATATTTTATGTCTTTTATCTTTCTAAATGAGTTCTGAGCCAGAACTGATAGGGCTTTGAGACTCTAATGTTGTTAATGATCTGGCTTGACATACCCATCTCAAAGGACTGAATAGAAAGCAGATGCTTTTCTCCACTACTCACTGTTGAAAGGCTGCCATTGCACGTTCGTGGATTAAACATTTAACCCCTTTCTCACTTACCTGCCAATGCACTTGCTGTGCTGCCAAAATTAATAGACATTCCACTTACATCAGTGAAATGTTAGCTACATTAAAGGCACTGTTATTAACAATACAGGAAATGTTGCCAAGTGGCTACAGCATGGGACTGTAGTCAAGATTTCAGGGGCCTTCTCTGCTTTCTGATATCACTTTTAAACCAGTATGACCTCCTTGACTTTAACAGAGTTATTTTTAATTTACTCCAGTGTGAGAGGAGTATCATGCCCTTGGGTTCTATTCCCAGATCTGCCAATGATTCCTTGGGGGCTTTTCTAGATGGTGCATTAGTCTGCTCCAGAGAGGTGTAAATTCTAGTGCATAACAGTGTAGTGTGCACTAGAATTTACACCTCTCTGGAGCAGACTAATGCAGCAACTGGCTTGTGTAGGTGCTTCTGGCACACACTAAAAGGTCCCTAGTGCATATTAATGTAGTCCTGTTTGAAACATTAATGCACCCTAGGGAACTTTTAGTGCACCAGCTGAGTCCTCACAGGCCAGGTAGTGTGCACTAGAATTTATACCACTCTAGTGCAGGCTAATACATCTTGTAGACAAGCACTTTGTGTCCTTGTGCTATTTAATCTCCATGTACCTCAGTTTATCAATCTGTATACTGGATATAATAATAATTCTATCTCACAAGAGTGTTGTAAGGTGAAATTAATGGGGCCTGATCCTGATCTCACTTCATAGAATCATAAAAGATTAGGATTGGAAGAGACCTCAGGAGGTCATCTAGTACAACTCCATGCTCAAAGCAGGACCAACCCCAACTAAATCATCCCAGCCAGGGCTTTGTCAAGCTGGGCCTTAAAAACCTATAAGGATGGAAATTCCACCACCTCCCCAGGTAACCCATTCCAGAGCTTCACCACCCTCCTAGTTAAATAGTGTTTCCTAATATCCAACCTAAACCTCCCTCACTGCAACTTGAGACTATTGCTCCTTGTTCTGCCATCTGCCAGCACTGAGAACAGTCTAGATCCATCCTCTTTGGAACCCCCTTTCAGGTAGTTGAAGGCTGTTATCAAATCCCCCCTCACTCTTCTCTTCTGAAGACTAAACAAGCCCAGTTCCCTCAGCCTTTCCTCATAAGTCATGTGCTCCAGCTCCCTAAGCATTTTTGTTGCCCTCCACTGGACTTTCTCCAATTTTTCCACATCCTCCTTGTAGTGAGGAGCCCAAAACTGGACACAGTACTCCAGATGTGGTCTCACCAGTGCCAAATAGAAGGGAATAATCTCTTTCCTCAATGTGCTAGCAATGCTTCTACTAATGCTGCCCAATATGGTGTTAGCCTTTTTGGCAACAAGGACACAGCTTCTCATCCACTATAATCCCCAGGTCCTTTTCTGCAGAACTACTGCTTAGCCAGTCAGTCCCCAGCCTGTAGTGGTGTATGGGATTCTTCCATCCTAAGTGCAGGACTCTGCACTTGTCCTTGTTGAACCTCCTCATATTTCTTTTGGTCCAATCCTCCAATTTGTCTAGGTCACTCTGGACCCTATCCCAGCCCTTCAGCATATCTACCTCTTCTCCCATCTTAGTGTCATCTGTGAACTTGCTGAGGGTGCAATCCATCCCATCATCCAGATCATTAATAAAGATGTTGAACAAAACTGGCCCCAGGACCAACCCCTGGGATACTCTGTTTGATACCGGCTGCCAGCTAGACATCGAGCCGTTGATCACTACCCATTGAGCCCGACAATCTAGCCAGCTTTCTATCCATCTTATAGTCCATTCATCCAGTGCATACTTTTTTAACTTGCTGGTAAGACTACTGTGGGAGACTGTATCAAAAGCTTTGCTAAAGTCCAGATATAGCATGTCCACTGCTTTCCCCATATCCACAGAGCCAGTTATCTCATCATAGAAGGCAATCAGGTTGGTCAGGCATGACTGGCCCTTGGTGAATCCGAGTTCACTGTTCCTGTTCACCTTCCTCGCCTCCAAGTGCTTCAAAATGGTTTCCTTGACGACCTGCTCCATTATTTTTTCAGGGACTGAGGTGAGACTGATCAGTCTGTCGTTCCCCAGGTTCTCCTTCCCTTTTTTAAATATGGGCACTATATATTTGCCTTTTTCCAATCACCCAGGACCTCCCCCAATCGCCATGAGTTTTCAAAGATAATGGCCAATGGCTCTGCAATCACATCAGCCAATTCCCTCAGCACCCTCAGATATATTAAATCTGGACCAATGGATTTGTGCATGTCCAGCTTTTCTAAATAGTCCTTAACCTGTTCTTTCATTTAAACCAATGTAACTCAAGACCGATTCCATTGAAGTCCAAAGGATCATTTAACCCCACATAAGCAAGATCAGAATCAGGTCCAATGGGTGTAAAATGCATTGAGGACCTGGGATGAAAGTTACTACTGAATCACAAAGGAATTTTTAATATGAAAACTTTCATCTGAATTTTCCCAGAGAAGCCTGTCCTGTTATAAATGAGACTGTTGGGCCATGAATATGGAAATCCACAATCACTGGTAAAAGGTTTTCTCAGAGAGTGAGTCAGATGCATTGCTGATGATTGAAATTCAGCCTGCCCAAGTGTTACAACCAATCTCCCCCTTGTGAGCTGTGTTTATCCATTTCCCAAAGTGAATGCATTACAAATTATTCTTACTCTGAAATGAAGAATAAAAGACTAGGGAACAGATTCATGAGGTGCAGTACCGATGCAACCCCCTGCATAAATTAAAGTAGTGCTTAGAGCAGTGGTGGGCAACCTGCGGCCTGTCGGGTAATCCACTAGCGGGCTGCAAGATCATTTGTTTACATTGACCGTCTACAGGTTCGTGCTGGTTGCCACTTTCTGCAGCTCCCATCGGCTGGGAATGGCAAATCGTGGCCACTGGGAACTGCAGGTGGCATTGCCTGTGAACAGTGAATGTGAAAAAATGGTCTAATGGCCTGCCAGTGAATTACCCTGATGGGCTGCAGGTTGCCCACCACTGGCTTAGAGTCTGGTCTAATTTACAGCAGTCTTAATCCAATTGCCTATGGGACTGTTCTACAGCCCAGAATCTCTTGTAGCACTACGGGAGACTATCCCTTCCATTCCTAGCCCTGCACCACAACCTGCCAGTGTAGCAGAGCAGGGCTATGTATGGTGGCTCCACACTGCTACTGACCCAGGGAAATTCTCCACCAGCCAATTGTGGCACCTTTATGGCCGTTATATACCACTGAAGCAATGTATAAGTTCTGAGGGGCCAGAATCAGCCCCTGAGAGTTTATTTGGTCCCCTGAAGGCACTTTAAATAACAATTACAAAATGTCATGTCAGGAAGTCTGGATCAAGCCCAGAGTGACCATTGCTGCTCAGGGCTCTTTTCCAGAGAGTCCAAATCAAAACTCCCCATCTATATCCCCCTAACTTTGACAAAGATCAAATTCAGCTCCATTTGTAAATATAACCACTTGCCTGATGCTTAATTGATTTCTATTACCTCTACATTATAGGATTTTAGTGAGAAGAGTCAACACAGTACTATGGTTTCACAGATAAATGATTCAGTTAAAAGCACCAATAATAAGCTAATATCATAATAATATATTATATTATATACACAACTCCCTTCCCTTGAAAGTCCTTCCTTTATAACTGCCTATTCCCTGTTGCCTCTCTTGTCTGTCACATTTACCTTTTATTGAAGTTTTGTCCAAACATGCATCTCTGCAGCTTGCCATTTATACTTGGCAAAGGCAAGCAGCTGCAGCCCTAAAGTAGCCATTTCATAAGTGTCTGCTGCTTCTCTCTTCCAGTGGGTGAGTATTCATTTAATATTTCCCTTTTATTCCTCAAATGTTAGTATGTGGTTTCTAACTCTAACTGAAGTCAGTGAAAAACTTGGCTTCTATGAAAGTTGGATTGGGCCGCAGTCTTTTTTAACTCTCCATAACTGAAGATATATACCATAAAGGATGAGATTTTCTTCTGAGCTGAAGAGAGGAGAAGGCTACCAGGAAGCAACTCTAATTCCTTGATACTGAAGCCTCAGTTCTACAGTTCTGCATCCAGCAAAAGTTATTTTTCTTGTCCTTGAAGCCACCATAAGTTTTTGGTTGGTTTGTTGGTTGGTTGGTTTTTTCTGACTCATTCTGAAGTGAAATCTGGTGGATCTTATTAGCTATGGTCCAGATTTGGGAGACTTTAGTAACAGCTAATCTTCAGAGAAAGTTTGAGCTGAGGGTCGTTTGATTGTTCTATTAATGAAGGCAAACCCCAGGAAGGGAGTAAGCTTGGACTCTAGCCAGTGCATGGTATTTTGTTCAGAATACATGGGAATGGTACCTATTTCCAATAGACTAAGCGTCTTGGGACACTTTGTTGGGAACTTTCCTTGAAAAAGAATCTTCCCTTGCAGGGTCGGGAAGAGGAATGGCAGGGCTTGTTCCCACAGATCTGCCAGAGGCTTCAGCCCTTAAAACCTGCATGGATCATGGGCCTATCCAGGGTCCTTGCACTGTTCGCTGCAACCCCTCCTTTATGGCACTATGGCTGGATGCTGTGTGAAAGGAACATTTCCCCACCCAAAAACCCACGCTGCCTCACATTTACAATGCGGTGAACACTGCTATTCATACCCACATAGTCCAAACTGCAGAGCAATGTGGACAACCGCTGTGTTTAAACATGTCTGTTGGTTTGGGGTAGAGCTGGTCGAGAATTCTTCAGTGAAATAGTTTGGGTCAGAAAATGGCAATTTGTCGAAAGTGAAACTTTTCATGGAACTGTGTCAGTTTCAATGGTCTGGGGATGAGTGGGGCTGGGGGGAAGGGAAAGGGAAAGAGAAAGTGAGAGAAGCTGGAAGTGGAAGCTTGGACAAATGACCAGGGAGGAGTATAAAAATATTGCTCAGGCATGCAGAAGTGAAATCAGGAAGGTCAAATCACAATTGGAGTTGCAGCTAGCAAGGGATGTTAAGAGTAAGAAAAAGGGTTTCTAGAGGTATGTTAGCAACAAGAAGGTGGTCAGGGAAAGTGTTGGCCCCTTACTGAATGGGGGAGGTAACCTAGTGACAGAAGATGTGGAAAAAGCTAATGTACTCAATTCTTTTTTTGCCTCTGTCTTCACGAACAAGGTCAGCTCCCAGACTACTGCACTGGGCAGCACAGTATGGGGAGGAGG
>NC_133776.1:37470285-37531616 GCF_003597395.2 Chelonoidis abingdonii
GAGGAGAGGCTGAGGGAACTGGGATTGTTTAGTCTGCAGAAGAGAAGAATGAGAGGGGATTTGATAGCTGCTTTCAACTACCTGAAAGGGGGTTCCAAAGAGGATGGATCTAGACTGTTCTCAGTGGTGGCAGATGACAGAACAAGGAGTAATGGTCTCAAATTACAGTGGGGGAGATTTAGACTGGATATTAGGAAAACTTTTTTACTAGGAGGGTGGTGAAGCACTGGAATGGGTTACCTAGGGAGGTGGTGGAATCTCCTTCCTTATAGGTTTTTAAGGTCAGGCTTGACAAAGCCCTGGCTGGGATTATTTAATTGGGAATTGGTCCTACTTTGAGCAGGGGTTGTACTAGATGACATCCTGAGGCGCCTTCCAACACTGATATTCTATGATTCTATGACCCTTCACCCAATAGCCCAGTGGTTAGGGCATTCACCAGGGATGTGGGAAACCTAGTCCTGGCTCTGAATCAGTCTCTTTCTCTCCTATTGGAGCTGTTCCATTGGGCCCCAGGGAGAGACTGACTATATCCCACAGGACGTAGGTGCTGACTCCATGGGTGCTCCAGGGCTGGAGCACCCATGAGAAAAAATTAGTGGATGCTCTGCACCCACTGGCAGTCGAGCTCCCTTCCCTCCGCCCCACCTCCTCTTCCCACCCCCCCGAGCATGCTGCATCCCCATTTCTCTGCCTACCTCCCAGCGCTTCCTGCTGCCAAATAGCTGTTTGGAGGCGATTAGGACTTTCTGGGTGGGAGTGGGGAGGAGTGGGGACACGATGCACTCAGGGGAGGAGGCAGAGAAGAGGCAAGGCAGGGACTTGGGGGAAAGGGGTGGAATGGGGTGTGGACTTTGGGGAAGGGGTGGAATGCAGTGGGGCGAGGGCGGTGCAGGGGTGGGGCCAAGGGCATGGGGGTCGAGCACCCACTGGGAACAGTGGAAGTTGGTGTCTATGCCACAGGAGTGCCCTAACACAGGTTTATTGACTATTCTGGAGTCGGTGTTTCTCTCTCTCTCTCATGTTTTTGACAAAGCAATTCTGAAAGGCCTTGGTTTTGTTCTGCTGCAGAACAAATTAACGTTTCAAAACCTCACTTTTTTTTTTAATGAAACATAACTTTTGAATTGTAGCCAGCCCTAATTTTGAGTGCTCAATTTGATGCACCTTAAAGGGGCCAGATTTTCAGAAAATGCAGAGTACCCTCAGACCTTTTAAAAGTTTGCCAAATTGGTCACCTAAATGTCAAGGTGCCGAAAATCACTAGTCGCCTTGGAAAAGTAAGGTCATGGCCCCAGACCATTGAGAACTTTAAAAGTAATCACCAACAAACACCTGCAATTGTTGCCAGAGATGAAAAAGGAGTCAGGGCACTAGAGATTGAGCACAAATAGTGTGATCCCATTAGTCTGCACTGTGAAAGAAGCAAGCAGCCGTGTTCAGATAATGATCATCATCTCTGTGCTTTCCTCCTTCTCTCCCCTTCCCACCCACTCCTTCTCCAGCCATGGCATAAGAATTTAAAGAATCTTTTGGAAGCAATTACACTCTGTCAAGGAGCCATTCTCTGCCTTCTAGCCCTCTACTTCTATCAGGTCCCAAGTGTGAACCATCAAAACTAGCCCCCTCCATGGACAGGTCAGATGTGTTCTAGTAAGCCAGCCTCAAAACACAGGAGGCAAAAATCAGTTTGTGACATGAATAAAATATCAAACTGTTCAACCTCCAATTACAGTCCAAATGCTGATACAAGATATATTATTTCTCTGCATCCCTCAGTAGTTTCCTTAATTAATATGTCCATATTAATTTGCTTGGAGTTTTTCGGGGGGCACTTTTTAACTAAGTAAGTCTTTGTAGGTCAAATATTCCATATAGAAATAGACAACACAATTTAGCCCATTCAATTAAAGTCATTCTGGTTTCAAATCTTTAATCAGTCATCTGTGAAAAGGCAGCAATCATTCCATGTGGATGGTGATACTGTTCCAGATCACCCTTTCATCCATTATATATGGTAACAGGTTTATAAGAGAGAAAATTAGAATGTGTGACGATGTATTTCATCTCATTTTAGATTCCATTAGTGCTTTCATTTCTCCTCGCTCCTTGAATGCCTTTGATCAATGCCAAGAAACAGAAACATCCATTTTAAACCCTAGATCTATAATCACTGCCTGGCAGAGTTTATTAGATCCTCTGCTTTCTTTTTTTCTGATACCATCTGCCCCATCAAGGTCCTATCCAGATGAAAATATCTAAGGCCTTCTAAGCCAGTATTTCCAAAACTTGGGACGGTGCTTGTGTAGAGAGAGCCCCTGGTGGGCCAGGCTGGTTTGTTTACCTGCCCCGTCCACGAGTCCAACTGATCGCAGCTCGCACTGGCTGCGGTTTGCTGCTCCAGGCCAATGGGAGCCGCTGGAAGCGGCGGCCAGTACGCCCCTTGGCCCATGCCACTTCCAGCAGCTCCCATTGGCCTGGAGCAGCAAACTGCGGCCAGTGGAAGCTGTGATCAGCTGGACCTGCGGACGGGGCAAGTAAACAAACTGGCCTGGACCACCAGGGGCTTTCTCTACACAAGCGGTGTCCCAAGTTTGGGAAACGCTGTTCTAAGCCATACAAGCTGAGGATACTGGCTGAGAAGCTGGCCAATTTATAAGAGACAGGATGGCTGTTATTGAATACCAATAAACACTTCTACAAACTCTTTGCAGAAGGTCATTGCACAGCTGCTCAAGGAAGCAAGGCACTCTTTTCTCCTGCATCAGTGCTCACTACCTTGCACTTATCTCTCTACTCACACCCCTGCTGGTGCTATCCAGACTTCAGTAGTTACTACATCCCCATAAGTGGAGTTAGAGAAGGTGGAATTGGTCTGTCTAGCCTAAGAAAGGGGCCATTTAAATATCTACTGGATGGGGTATGTCCCCGATCCCAATGAAGAAACAGAAACTCCTGCCTCTGTCAATTGGAGGAGGCAGTTTTAAGCCAGAAAGTGAAGAATGTTGCATATTGGAAGAGTCTTTGGGAGGTGTTAGATATTTGAAGAAGGCAATATACACATCTCTGCCCCGGGAAGAGCAAGATAGAGGATGAGTAAAGGATTCTATTGTCCTGTTTTTTTTCAGAGCTTTGTAAATATAGTCAGTGCAGGAGAAACCCTTTATCAGAAGAGGGATATCATCTGCAGCAGAACAAAACAAACCGATAACCCTGAAAGAAACTTTGTGGGGCTAGAGAGAAATTTTTTTATGCTTGTTACTGAGTTGGTGCTATCTCAACACCCCTAAAGGAGTTGAATTATACATATTTTATATTTAATCACATCTTCAGCGACACCCAACTGCAACCAAAAGGCTTTAATTTCAATTAGAGGAAGATGCATTTAATGTTTAATAGAAATCATTCCTTACAAGGTAATTATGTTTTAACATTCACTAGAGAGATGTTACTTTGGCAACGCAAGGTTGATGCGAACAGGGATAGTTCTGGATAATTTCCAAATGGAGGAATGTGATGACAAACTGCATCGGCAGTGACTGGTGTATGCGTGTGCTTGTGGCATTGTTTTTTGTTTAATTTGCACATAACTTCATGGGTCACTTGTTCAAAATTTGAATCCACAAAAACTGCACATGCACATGTACCTGTGTGCAAAAGCTGCATTTGTGCAGACACACCAGGTATTTACATCCACAAATTCCCAACTGCAAATGTGTGTAAATGCAGCCACATATATTTTCGGTGAACATGTACTTTTAGGATCTTAGGTTTGAAAAATTAGGCCCTATGTGTACTGAAAATATCAAGTTTCATATAAGTTTTTACTTCAGTTCTTTGGGATTTTTTTTTAATATCTCCAGCCAGCTCAAGGAACACTTCTGCTGAACCTAACATATGAGGCTGAAACTTTAAGATGGATGATCTATCACAAATATTCAAAAAATAAACAAAAAAATGGCATGGATTTGATTTGTATCTATTAGTTCTCTATAAGCTCAATACACATACAAAGGATTTTTTGCAGTGGCGTTCTAACCATCATAAAAACAGTCACATCTGTCAGCCCACAACAGACTAATCACAGTGACAAAGTGAACTGTGAATCAAGAGAGTTAAAAGTGCAACACATCACAGGTTGAGGGAGAACAGAGTTTCTATAGGGGTTAACTTTGTTTATCTGCACTGAAGTTGATAGCTACATCAGGAAGAGTCCCTCATATGGCTCTACAGTTCTTCATCTCATAGTGTCCTGTAGAGAACTCCAATCATCTTCCCCTGGAGGTATCCCATGTCCCGCTATAGGAGGAGTCCTCTATATGGTCGTGTCCTCTTTAGGAGTCAACTAGAGAAGATTAACCATTAAAACTACTGTTAAAATGGGAAGATAAAGGTGGAAAGGCTTATTCAGCAGAAATCTGAGCGAGATTTTGGGCAAGAGCATATGAAAGTAGCAAAGAACAATAAACAAAAGTTATAGTTCAGATAACTTTAGTTTGATTCCTATCTCTGGGCTAATAACTGTACCTTGGGATCAATACAATCCAGTACAAAGGATGAAGAATTCGCCACCCCAGGATACACTTATTATCACAGCTAATTTAAGAGGAAACACTTTCAGATTATTATCATTTTATAATCAGTCATTTGGAAATATGCTCTCCTCCTTCTTTCTGTGTTCTGACGAGCTACTTCTCCATCTGTCTGATCGTAAGCAATGAGTAAATGCCTCCATTTCTGACCATCTCATCACACGTTCACCACACCTAACCTAGTCTTCCCAATTTGTCTTTGCCCCTTGAGGTAAGCATTGGGCACAAACTGAAGATACTCTATCACTGACAGAACATGCTATTTTGAGGGTGGTATAAATTGCTTACAGGGGAAAAACAAGTGATGGCTGTTCCAAGTTTCTTAACTCTTTCTGCATCTCTATTGTCACCTTCCTTGGCTGGCAATGGCAAGAAAGGTGGATATGGCAAATACTCCAGCTGCTCCTCCCAATTCAAGCATTAGGAAATACCACCTATCGGACGTCCAACAGAAGAGATTTCTCAAGAAAATTTAATGCAGACAACCAGAGAGCAATAGAAAGGAGATCAAGTGTATCTTCTCCTTAGATAGACTTTGTGTTAATCTCTGTCTAATCAAGTCTAGTTTGATTCTTAAGGCTCGGTACGCAGTACAGTAATGTATGAACATGTATATACATGTTCAATAATCAATTAAGCATTGCACCATTTTTCTATTAGACATAAATAACAAAGCAGGTTGGGTCTAAATGTTCTGAAGCTAGTAAGTGGTTATAAGTTCAACTATTTATTTTATGGTTTCTATATTTTAGACATTATTTTCTCAATGCTGTTCTGACCCATTAGCAGACAACAGAGACAATAGAAGCTAAAAAACTCTGGAGACAATAAGAACTTCACAAAATGTTTCTTTCATAATTGCAGCAGAGATTAGTGAACAAAAGGATGGCATTGAAGAATCAAGAACTATTGAAACTGCTGGCTCTTGGGGCTGATAAGATGCACAGAGGCGAAGAGGCAATAATTTCTCCAGTAATTCAAAGTACATTCCTATAGGTAAACATATCAGTGAAATTATGTAGCTTTTGCCAATGAAGAATTTTCCCCTTGGGGTGAGGAGAAATAAGGCTTATGCTGATAGTAAATGTATTGCATTGGCAGCTGCAAGAGCTAATAAAACCCAGAGTGTAAGAGGAAATCTAATCTTCTTAAGCATTTTTCTTTATATATTGTTTTTGGTTTTGCAATAGCACCCGATATGTGCCTGGTGATTTCCAAATACAGAAGACACAATCCTTGCCTCAAAGAGCATGTAATCTAAAATCAGTGCCAAAAATATTTCACACTCATTGACAGCAGAAATTACATTGGGTCATCTATGCTTGAGAAATGACAGAGCTCAATCTCAGTGTTTGGATCCAAATCTAACTGTTCCCAAGGTGAGTGGACGTAGGGATTAACACGTTGTAAAGGTAGGAACCTGTGGGAAGGTTCAGATCTGGAATCAAGTTTGCCCAATATGTAAGGCATGCAGACTAGGGGAAGCAGAAGGGTTGGTTCAGGACCATCACTAATTCACAGTCATTTTTAGGACACATCTTCTGTAAGACAGTCTTCATGTTTAGCATGATAACAGACAGTGTTTTGAGCATTAGGGAAACACATCTTGAAAGTAGTAATAGCTGAATCCTCACTCAGACAGTAAATCTGGGGATCAGCATAAAGATAATGGGCCAGACTCCCTGCTGCATCCAATTTACCCAAGGTGCAGCACACAGAGGGAGAACTCTCTCTGAGCCAGTTATGATGGTGTCATTCTCTGCCTTGCCTCTAACCCCAGCTCTGGAGCATTTTTGGGCAGCCTAGGGGATGCTCTAAACTGCACCAGAGGGCTTTGGTACTGTAGGGCCCATATGCCAGCTGGAGGTGGCTGAAGCATTTTGTGCTCAAGCCACTCTCCCAACCTGCCCTGCTTTGTCCTAACATCAGCCCTGAAAAGGGATGGGGAGGGAGGCCAAGGAGCTAGTTCTACTCACTCTACATCTCAGAGCATATCCCCAGAGACTTAAGGGAAGGTTCTGCTCTCTGCACCATCTTAGTGGCAGATAGGAGTGGAGCAGGCTGGAAAGTTTGGCCCACTGGGTTCCAGGATAAAACTCAAATCCGATTCAGAGGAGAAGAGGGAAAAATAGCTTTCTTTCACTGAGTTGCTCCACCTAAAAATGCAAATGACATCATTGATGTGCTGAAGTTTACCAACAATAGAGCTTAATTCTCCCAATGCTACTCTGAGCCAATAGTATCTTGGTCCATGAAGGGTCCCTCTGAAATCAATAGAACTATTTTAGGTCATGAGGTGTGAATAAGAGTGGGAGAACTGCAACAGTGCATAGGCAGCATTCTTAAATCTGCTCTGTTAAACTGTCGGCAGTTCAGTGCTCTATTTTAACAAATACAACTGAATAGAGGTGTGTGGAGGATGGAAATTCTATTGCATGAAGGATTTCAAGATTTTTAAATTTGGCTTCAGTCCAGATTAGAGCAAAAGCAGGAAATTTTGAAACTCTCTGTGAAGGAAAATTCCACCCCAAAAAAACTCATTTTGGATGGATTGAAACATTTTGTTTCAATTTCAACTTTTTAATGTGTAACACAAAATTGTAAAAAAAAAACAAAAAAACAAAAAACAAATTCAAAAGAATTTAAATAATTTTTAAAATTGCACTGGTACTTTGGAATTTTTTCCCAATGGTTTTTTAAAATGAAATTTTGGTGAAATCTACCCTATTTTGGGAAGTATCCAGATTTTGATAGAAGTGCATATTCAGATGGAATATGCTTCCACTGTAATTTCTTCAGCCAGCTCTACAAATGAAAGCTGAATCATAATACAGTCAAGACTTTTAGTATTGTTTAGTAGGATTCCAACATATACAAGATTTAAATTATTCTTTTGATGAACATGTTGCTAAATGAATAAGAAACTGAGCTGCCGCCACTGATTTCTACAGCTTCTTGTGAGGGGAGAATTACATATAGTAACTATCCAAGGAGTCCTGGGCAGTTTAATTAATCTAGGAATGGCAACAGCTGGTTTGAGAGCTGGTGGCACATGCCCTGCATTTACTGAATTATTTACTGTTGAACAGTGTTGCACTAATACCGTTAACAAATGATATGCTTGAAGGATATCATGACACGTTTGAATATGTATAAGCGCTGGATTCTAATGACATCTAGAAGTACAATCACAACAGTTTTCACTTTGAGTCTTAACAATGAATGTTTACTATTCTATGGCTTGGATCCACCAGTGCAGTCTATGGTCACTATTGTCAGCTAGGTGAGTGACAGACAATCAATATTCAGGGCTTCCTTTTTGCACTTTGTTTCTTGCAGACTTCCTGATTGATTCCTCCCATAGCTCAAAGAACAGGTTAGTCTTGTCTAATTTCCCTAACAAGAGATTTGCATGTGCTCTTTGGAGAGTATCATACTGATGGAATCAATTCACAAGACACAGTAAGTAAGAATTTATTGTCTTGTAAGTTGGTTGCCGCTTTCACAGACTGTGGGATTCTGAATATCAGCACTCTAAAATGCTAGGTGAGCAGAAGGCACAGTTATAAGGGAAATTGCAGATGAGATGATGACATTTGGCCTGAAATTACTGTAAAACATAAGAAGAATGAAGCAGGCAGACAGAAGCTCTTCAATATAGCTCTCTCTCCAAATTGTCTCTCAAACCAAGCATCACCTTCATGGAGTGGATTCTCATCTTCTTCAAGTAAAGGAGGTTAGCCAACTCAGAGACTTCTTGCAAGTAGGATCTGAGCTAGCAAATGAGCACCAATTTAGATGACTCTCAACTTTCTTTGGGAGTCATAGCAGTGAGCTAAATGACACATTTTTAGCCCAAAAGATTTGGATCTGCTCACAATTATTCCTTTGTCTTCTTGGATGGAAGATAGCGTGGGTTTCTTCGACCCTCCTTTTTATAGTCCAGTGAACCTTCGAAAGAGGTTGCCCCCAAAGTATGTCAAAGTATGTCATTCAAGCTATGAGGAAGGAGACATGGAGTCTGGTGATGAAGAAAATTCCATGTTGGTTTCTTCCCTTGCTGGTGTTTGATAAAATGGAAGTAAATTGATCTGTTCCTGCAATCTTCTCCCCGTGCCATGATGCTGAGTGGTTATCCCTTCCCCTTGTTAGCTTGATGGTTTTTATGTAGATGCATTGCCATTATCCCTTAATGCATCTCAAAAGTACCATCAGGTCAGCAGAACCACTTTCCTTTGTCTAGGGTGGGGTAACGCCAGCCCCACCCGGCAGATGCTCTTTCTGAACATAATTCCCAATATGTTTGTAATTTTGAATTTATCCTCCACATGTACGCCAGCCAATATTATTAATGATCAGTACGTTACTAGCTTTCTATTGGTATCTTACATGACACATGCAGGTTATGACATTAGTGAGATAGGGTACACTGAACTGACCAGACCAGATGAAACTCACTACCAGATACCAGTTAGCCCCTTGTCCTCTTTCATTGGGATGCTGTTATGTCACAGGCTCCCCCTGGAGTTAATAGGCTATGTCATTGTTAATACTGCACTAAAAGTGGAGCTCTCCTACAACCAGATTTGATGGATGATTTGTACATATATAGAAGTTAGCTACAGATTAAAACAAATCAAGAAAAATCTAGTTTAGTCAATCCTTTTTTAATAAATAGCATTGTTAAATAGACACTGTCAGGCTAAATAGCACCTATTTAAAAACAAAACTGCCTTCTCTCTGCTACTCTTAAATTATTAAAACCAACAATGCTAAAAATATAATTTACTTTTCCTCTTTTGGGCTTTTTGTTTACTTTTTGCCTTTCTGGAAAATGAAAACATGTTAGTCAGCTTCTAATCTGTTTCATTTTCTACCTCATATATATTAAAGCAGAATTGTAACATTTAGGTAGCAAAGGTGTTCAAATGCCATGAAAGGCATCAGATAGCTGGATTCCGAAAAATAGGTGGAAAAAGTTGAAATCTCAACAAAATTGTTCTAATAATAACCACTTTATTATTATAAACTGTTCTAGTGATCTTATTGAACCTAACTTTTGGGAGCAAGCTCACCTGGCAATGTACATTTTAAGGTATGTAACCACATTTAAATTAGTCTTATTCAAATATAAATGAATCCTGGTAGCTCTTATGACCCTAGAAACTGCATTTATAAGCTGTCCTTTTAGGTGAAGAGCACCAAAGATAAACAAAAAACATAAAACACTTCTCACAGCTGGGCAATTTCATTAATGATTACTTTTATACAAGCTTTCTTTCAAGCATAAAAAGCAGCCAGCCTTATATTCTCTCATGCTGGTTATACAAAAGGCAGCTGAATTTTGACACTTGATCTGTCCCTGCAATTCCTTCAGATTCCACTCCAAATGCTGCTTATTGTGTCAGTATCCCGTTGACACCTGCCGTCAATGTCCTCTCTCCTATCCATTTTGCTGTCATGTTGCTGTTCCACACTGAAATGTCAATGATACAGTGCCAACATAGACTTTCAATTACATTCTTAGACTGATCTTACTGATGCACTAGGTGACTTAATTCAGCCGGGAAATCACTGCCCAACAGCTCCGGCAATCAGGAACCATCTTTAAGACTGTGACAACATTCAATTTCTATTCACAGTACAAACAATTTACAGCGAGATTTTTACTTATTGGGAGACTGACTCTTGTGTGTTACATTTAGCAAGACTTTGCATACAACATCCAACTGCAGGCACTTTCCACACACCAGCACTGGTGGCCTAAGACAGCAGAGGACTTGGTGTGGGGCCCTTAGTTCTATTTCAGACTCACTCTGTGGCCTTGTGCCTCAATTTACCCTCACGTGAAATGCTTACAAAGCATGTCTCCCTCTCGGACTGTAGGACTTGATCACAGTGTGTAAAGTGCTTTGCAAAATGTTATTACTCCTGCCAGGGGAAATTACAATCTGACTACCCCAGGCAAATCACATTGAGAGGGAAATAGATTACTGTACAGTCAAATTAAATAAAATAGCAAACACCTTGTCAACCTAAATGTCCTCTGTGAATGCCCCAATTATATGGTAGTTCACCAGAGGTGTTAAGTCAATATACAGAAATTCTCCATTAGATACAGCATCTTACAAGAACAATGCAGAAGCCGGCCAGTAAAGCATCTGCTCCTGCTGAAGTCAATGGCAAAATTCTCATTGATTTCAGTGGGTGCAGAATGAGACTTTCCCAGGCTCTGATACAGTGTAGTGTGGTGACGGGAAGGTACAAACGGCCTGCTCCCCAGCCTTGAGCAGCCAGTGTAAGGAACAGGCAAAGCTGTCTTCCCTGCATCCCATAAAGAAGTGTAGTCGCAATACTACAGTAGGCAGATTCTCACATGCCAAGGAGTTTACCCAGGTGTTCTCTGTCCCTGAGGCAGAATGGCTCTGATTGCTGCCCATGGGGCAGTGTGACCCCACACCAACCCTTTGCGCGGGCTTGGCCTACAGGCCCTAGAAAGTTCATCACTCTTTTTTCTTCAGAGTAGGAATTTTCTCAGAACTGTCCCTTATTGATGTGGAAAAGCTTGAGTGAGGGAGATTGGTCTGGTGCGTAACTGAAGTTGCTCTGTAGATGCTTTTAGCTACATTTCTGCCTGATTGTTTGTGTATAGAAGAAATCCTAAATCAATGCATCATCTCAGATGAAGAATATAAGCTGCATGTAAACTTCTAGACAGCTGGGTGCAGCTATTCTTGAAAATATCTGTATGGCAACATGTCCAGAAGGAGTTTATAAACCACTTTAGTGGTACTTTTGACCTACAAAAAAAAAAACATCTACAAACATTTCAGTAATCATTTAGACAGGTTATTTTTGTTTTACACACAAACTGTAGATGGAGTCAGACAGATCTGCACCAACAGAACAATTTATAAATGCAATGCATTAAGTAACGCATACACCATATATCACATTGATGAGGGAAAGTCTTCACAGAACACATGATAGGCCAGATTCTTCTCTGTTACATCTTCCTATTTGTATGGCAGTATTACTGTAGTATCCAAGGGACCCAAAATTATTACTGGATTTTATCCTCACAATACCCTGTGAGGGAAGGAAAATTCATCCCCGTTTAACAGATGGGGGCTGAGCAACAGTGTGGATTAAGCGATTTGCCCAAAGACAGAGGGAATCTGTGGCTGAACTAAGAATTGAACACAGGTCTTTTGAGTACTAGCCTAGTGCCCCATGCACTAGCCTAGGGACTGGCAACCTTTGGCATGCGGCCCACCAGCATAAGCACCCTGGTGGGCCGGGACGGATTGTTTTCCTGCCGCGTCTGCAGGTTCGGCTGATCACAGCTCCCACTGGCCATGATTCATGCTCCAGGCCAATAGGGGTGGTGGGAAACAGCAGCCAGCACATCCCTAGCCTGCACCACTCCCCGCAACCCCCATTGGCCTGGAGCAGCAAACTGTAGCCAATGGGAGCTGTGATCAGCCGAACCTGCAGGGGCAGCAGGAAAACAAACTGTCCCGGCCCACCAGGATGCTTACGCTGGCAGGCTGTGTGCCAAAGGTTGCCGATCCCTGCATTCCTTCCCACAAACATGATGTGATATCATTGGGGTTGCACCCAGGCAACTCAGAGAAGAATTTGGCCCAACTCCTTTATCTATTTTTTCTTATACACAAAACCTACACTGAACAGCATGTGTAGTTGCCTAATTTGAAACGTCTATTCTGCTTTTTCTCGTTAACATGGATTACAGTTGGACCCTACCTCCAAAAGCAATATATCTGTTTGGTTAATAACATGGCACTTAAAGCTATTGATTATTCTTGAATTTTCATAACTTTTCATCTGCATTTTAATATTTTAACTGAGACTGTCAATGCCTACTTCTAGTTTCCTTCAAACATGTGGTATGAAGCCTTTGCTCAGAAATCCTTCTATTAAAACTGCAGGCCTCACCATCTTTTAGCCTTCTTTTTAGGGAAAGATCCCTATTGCAGCTGATCAAAAAGTTTCCATGTAAGTGGCAAGAAGGGGCTAGTGAATGGGACATTAGTCTGGTATTCAAAAGACCTGGTTTAGTCTGAAACACTTTCAGTTTTCAACAAATAAAAACCTTTTTGTTTGTTTCGTTTTGACTACCAAAATCCAAAATAATTTCAATGTTCGGCTTTACAGTTTTTTAACAATTGAATTATTCAACTAGCTCTGGTTATTATGAACATTGCAGCAGAAGAGAACTCTTGTCAATGATCTTCTTATGATGATGGACAAGGGTTAAGTGTCTGGGAGATCTATCAGTAGTCTTTGATTCGCTTGGCCATGATGTTCTGTTGACATGTCTGTAGATGGATGGAGTTGGGTTTTCAGTGGCTATCAGAGGTCTCAGAGAGTATTTTTTTAAGCAGTTACTCATCTGCTCCAAATGCCCACCTGTGTGACGTGAAACAAAGATGTATTCTATCTCCCCTCCTGTTATGCATGTGGGAACAGTAAGGGCCCAGTCCTGATCCTATTGAATGAGAATTTTCCCATAGACCTCGGTATGAGCAGGAGCAAGCCATAAAGGAGGTCTGGTTTGTGTTACAGATATGCCTCTGTAAGGATGTACACAAAAATCTTGGCCATGATAAAGTTGGTAGCACAAACCATCTGTAAAGCTGATGGTTCTGGCCCTTTATGGTGTCCAGTGCTTGGGAGGCATAGCAGCTGTGTTTCCCCCTGTCTCAGCCCTTCATCTATCCAGTGTAGAGAACACTCCCAGATCAAAGGGTGTGTTAGCTGGGCATATCTGTGCCCTGGCAGAATAAGTTAGAGCTGATTTATGTCAAGTAGCACTGATTCGTGTGAGTAGGTGCTGCTAGATAAAAAGGTCGCAGAACTGGGCCCCATATGAACTCCTGGTCATCACTTCTTAATTAATAGAAAACTATGTAAGTGTTAACAACTTAATTCTCAGAATTTAATGCAAATAGAAAAATGTTATTACTGGCTTGACAGCAATTGTAGGTTTTTGCACCTTGCAGATCCTGCTACCTAAATGTGAGATTTTGCTATTCTGGTTTTTTATTCTGCCATTTAAAAACCCTCAATTAATCTATAAATAATTTATACTCGTGAATCATTTTATAATAAACCAGGAAACTTTCTTGTCAGAAGGGCTTAAATATTCACTCAGTTGAAGGTGTTTTCAATATATTTAAATTTTTGCTACTGTCATGAGATTAGAGATTATGAACTTGAGCCTTATCTTAAAAAGCAATAATTAGTCACCAAATATTGTGCTAATTTTCTTTAACTACTTAAGCTATTCAGCAATCTTGTGATTTTTAAATGTAGGCTTTATGAACAGTGAATTCAAAATGATATAGAAGAGACATTTTCCTTCACATCAGAGAGAGGCTCGGAAGAAAATACTAACTTTCCTAACTAAGCAGTAGGATTCTAAACTAGTCCCGCTAATGGCAAGAAAGGGAATTTAATGTAATTCAGTCCATTTGGCTGTATTGAATCCCTTTAGCATGAACGATCCTTATTTGGGGCTGATTCTTTTCTCTTCTTTCACATGCATTGGTTTTCCACTGGGGTCACTCCACTGGCTGAGTGGAGTTGCCCCTGATTTGCACTGGGGTAAAGGAGACCAGAGTCAGGCACCCAGGAAGAATCACGGCCTTGTGAAAGGGGCAAGTCTCCCCACCTTATTTTCTTCATGGAAGATAAAAATTATGCCTTATCTTCTCTGCAGAGCTATAGGAGTAGACCTGGATCAGCTGGGCAGAGGTTGTCTTCTCAGAGCCTTTCTGCCTGTTCCATGCAGAATGGCTTAGTAGGAGTTCACAGAAAGGAGAAGCATACCCAGTGCCTATGGATACCAACAGGTGGCAGGATTGGGTACTCTAACTACAAACCCAGGCCAACTGTCCAGACTCCCTGAGGGCACTGCTAGGCTTATTAGCTGGTCACATTGGACCTGGTCCAAAGTCCATAGAAGTCAATAGCTTAGGTGGGCTTTGGATCAGGCCCATTATCTCCTCAAGCCAATGTTGAGTTAAAATGTTTCCTGGTTTTTACTGGTGTACTGGGGGGGAAGAGAGAGAGGTTTTTGCACCTTTCCCTCCTGCCAGATGCTTAGACAAGGCAGAATTTGCCATTTGTCACATCCAAGTTACTTGTCAAAGTAGTTTCAGTGTTCTGTGTAACCAGCAAGGAAAGCCTATAGTTAGCCTTAATGAGAGTTTCTCTGAGTGAATATAAGTAAGTTGCTGTTATATGAGTGCAGGGGATTGAACTAGATGATCTCTCGAGGTCCCTTCCAGTCCTATGATTCTTCGATGTGTGTCTCAGAAACACAAACACACATGCACACAGAACTGAAAATCTGTTTCAAACAACTTCTGCAGAGTGGTTACCAAAGCAGACATCTTGTGCTGTTGGCATATAGCACCCTTAGCCTTTAGCTGCATTACTTCTGATGCTTTTGTTTAAAGGTGCTTTAAGCCCTCAGAAAAGACACAACACTCAGTCTCTTAGGGTTCATTGCAAGACAGTAAAAAAGAGACTTTTCCCAGAGGTTCAGTTAGAGGCTTGAATTAAATGAACTCAAGGCTAACAAACTAACATTACAAAGAAGAGCAGGGCGGGGTCTCTTGCTTTTTGGAGTGAAAGGGTAGGGGAGGGGACAGCTGAGGGGAGGGACACCAGCATTTGTCAGGTTCAAGTGTTTGATAAACTTTAGCCAAACTACATAAACTCTTCAAGAACATGATCATGCTGAGGCTTGAATCTATGCTGAAATGAGTGTCAGTATTTCTGAAAGCTCAGTTCAGCTCCAGGATAATGCCACTTGGCAGGTAGGGGAGAATGTAACTTACAATGCCTAAAATGTGTAGAAACTTTATAAAAGAGAAACCCATGCAAACAGGTGTTATCAGTTCTTGGAAACAGCAAAATTGAAGTCTGAGGAAAAAAGCCTTTTTCAGAAACAAAATTACTTCTGGTTTCAGATTGAATCATGGGTGAAATTGCATCCACATCCCAGATTTGCAGCATATCTCCCTCCCTATCTGTCTCTCCTCACAAAAGACTCTAAACCCTTCACTGCCCGTGCCCACATCTCCCCTTTCATTTACTTTCAGAATGGCCATCTGGCCCTTTTGTAGGATCTTCAGGAGGCATCTGAATGGCCTACTTTCCAAGATGTAGTCTTCAAAGGGTCCAGCAAAAGTGCCTGGGCTCTTCCATAAAATGTTCTGGGGAACAGCTTTCAGGGGAGCAGGTGTTTTACCCACCTCTCCCATTTAACAATAGGGATCTGGAGAAAAGCAAATGCTGCCACTGCACAATGCAATATTTTAATTACCCCTTAAATAATCATTTGCCAGATGTTGCAACTCAAGAAGTGGCTTCAGCCTTGCTGAGTATAGAGCTTTGAGAATGTAGTGAGCCTTGCAGAGTTAGCTACAGAATAAATCTTCCATAAACTGGCTTGTAGATGCTAAAATCCCTGACTCTGTCTGTCTACCATACACAGAAGTTTTCTGCTTTCCTATACACCCACTCATGACAATATTCTACCTTCCATAAACATACAGAAATCAGGATTAGCGTTGGTACTTCAGGTCATACACCACAGTCTAAGTCTTTTTCATCTCTAACTTAGGTGACATCCATCCCCACTGAGTTAGCTTATTAGTCATGTATTTATGCCAAAGTAATCAGCACTAAATAGTTAAGAAGGTTGACATAGACATTGTCCATATTAGGCTCCAGAGTCAACAACACACTGGGTTGAATGAGCGAAAGTCACATCACATTACTTCAGGCTCTGAAAAACAATAAGGCATTGGTTGACATTCCTAAGTTTTTCTTCACACTCATGAAGAATTGCATATATTTTTAATTAAATTGTTGCATTGAAAAATTGTTAAACAATTAGCAGACTACAAGAAACACCGGAGAGTACAGATTGTATATCACAGGTGAATATATCATTATGTAAATGTATTATGTGCTTCTGGAGGATACAGACGTGCTAAAGAGAAGGTTTGAACATATACAAATTCTATGGATATGTCATGGGAAAATGCTGATCTATACAAAGTTAGAGCTTCTGTTTGTCCTATAGATGTTAGATGGCAATTAATTCTGCTGATCATTTTGATGCAGGTCAAGGCCCAGTTATTGAAGTTGCATTTGATCTTGTGCATGCATTTCAAATGAAACTTCAGGTCTCGGAGGAAAGGCTTGCTAGGGGCAGTTTGTATTATGCTGAGCAACACAAGCTGTGAGAAGAAAAAAACCCTAGCTATAGATGGGCATGTCCCTCTCACATATGAAGAAAAGATTCACTTTCAAGTTTCTGAAGAGGTGTGGTGAATTTCATTCCATCAGGAAGATGCTTACACCATCAGCAGTCTGCTTCCTTCGGCTTTGGAGAGAACACAGCTAGTAAAAGCTATTAGGAACTGTAATGAAAGACAAAATTTAGTGGACTGGATATTATTTCCTTCCATCAATAGCCATTAAAGCACTCTCAACCTTGCTGAAAAGTCTTGCCTATCAAATCCTTGCATTATAGAAATGATGCACTTATTTATGTGAGGAACAGATGAACATTGTTCAAAGCAAGATGCAATCTTGTATGACAGATAAGCATCTACCTTACATTCCAAAGCTAGCTATTTCTGCTATTGACCTCACACTGGACTTGGGTGAGCAGTATCATGTGTCATTCCAAGTTCAAGTTACAATGATTGGGAGTATGGACTGTAGCTTTAAAGGAGTGTATTACACTAGAATCTCACTATTCTTTCTAAATGTATAGTCTATTGTACTAAAATCATTATAATTGTACATGCAGTTTGACAGCTATAACCACTGTCTGACACACTATCAGGCTCTGCAGCACTGCCTTCAAATCTCCTTAACTTTTGCATTGCTTCTTCAGTCTGAAACATTTGGTATTCTTCAAATTCAGCCCTTTTAAATAACAATTTCTGTCCAGAGAATTCCTGCAAAGAGTTGTAAATTCAGTCTACCAGCATAATAGCCTTCCTTATGCAACAACTATAAAACATTACCCTGTATTAAAGACACTGTCTGAGGCAATGTTTGCAATATTACATACGCCCCCTCCATCTACTTACATTAAAAGAACATTATTAAAGTTGCAAAGCCAAGCACTCAAAAATTAGGAAGCACCAGGATTAAGGTTGCCTGTGCAGATGAACATTCCCTCCCACCCTCTGTTACTGTATGAATTATGATAGTCTTTAATCACATGATCACACACTGTCCTTCCATTCCAGACTCCTTGTCTTGCTCCTGGCACCTCATCCAGACACAGTCAGACCCCACTTTGGCTCCCCATCCCAGCTCCTTCCCTCTCCCCAGATCCCAATTACAATCTTTCCTCACCTCCAGGCTCCTTGTCCCAATCAGCTCCTCTTACCTCCTGTCCCACACTCCCTTCAACTCAGGTTGAATCCTCCTCCTTCACAGTAGTTGGGCACCAGCAAGAAGAGCACTGAGAACACAGGAGAGACAGTCTCCCTGCTCTCTGTTTTGATCCTTGCTGTAACAGTGGTCCCAATAGTCATCATCATCATCATCATGTTCCTATTACACCTCTGGCATTTAGGGTAGTGACAAAGCTCCTCCACTCCTGTCTGTTTTTGGTAAGTCTTTCAATGGTTCCCCAGCTGTGCCCCAGGTTTTTCAGCTCAGCTTCCACAGCTCTTCACCATGTTGTTTTCGGGCAGCCTCATTTTCGTTTGCCTTCAGGTGTCCATCTTATTGCTACTCTGGTGATGGGATCAGTTTCCATCCAAAGTACATGACCGATTGATTCCATCTCCAACGCCTCCTGGCAATGATAGTGCTCAGATCCTCTTGGCTGCACTGTGTCAATAGACCTTGGTTTGAGATTGTTCTGGGCCAAAAGATATGGAGGATTTTTTTGAGGCAGGTTATATGGAATGAAGACAGTTTGGACATGTCTTACTTTCTCATTCCCCAGCATTCTGCACTATAAAGTAGTGTTGAAAGTAAGCTGCTCTGATAAATCTTGAGTTTGGTTTTGGTGTTGTATTTTGATATTTCCAGACTATATTTAAGCTCCTGAAGGTGTTCCTGGCTTTACTGATTTTGTTCTAGATGTCCTGGCTTGTTTCACCATCCTGGCTGATGGTGCTGCCCAAGTATGTGAATGTTTCTACATTGGTGAGAACAGAATGCTCTACCCATACTGGTGATGATGAGGCAATATTAAGGGATATGATATCTGTCTTATTGCGGTTGATTTTCAGTCCAATTTGCTGGCTGAATGCATTGAGTCGAGTTGTTTTTTCTTGTATATGGCGTTGGGCATGTGATAGGAAAGTGATATCATCTGCAAAGTCCAGGTCTTCAAGGGATGAGAAGAGCATCCATTTAATGCCTCTTACCATGTCTTCTGTTATATGCCATATTACCCAGTCGATGGCAATGTTGAAGAGGATTTCAGACATGACACCCTTCTGATGTACTCCTGTTTTGACTTCAAAACTGAGCTCACTGTGATCAACACTGCATGTAAAATTGCAATAGAAGCTTTTGATGATGTTGATTATACAGAAAGGAACTCCATATGCCTGCAGAATGCGCCATAGGCTGGTCCTGTGAATGCTATCAAACGCCTTCTCAAAGTCTATGAAATTTATGTAGAGTTGCCATTGCCATTCAAAGCACTGTTCTATTATGTTTCGCTGAGTGAAGATCTGGTCTGTGCATCCACACCCCTTCTGAAAACCAACTTCCTCTTTTCTGAGCACACTACCAACTGCCTCTGATATATGCTGGATTATGATCTTACACAATACTTTGCTTGGCACAGATAAAAGTGTGATATCACGCCAGTTATTACAATTACTGAGAGTTCCTTTCTTTGGTATCTTTACTATAACCCCATTGGTCCACTCATCTGGCACTTTTTCCCTTTCCCAGATTGATGTAAATAGAGGGGCCAGAATAGATGCTGCTAATTTAGGATTTATCTTGAACAATTCTGCATTCAAGGTCCCAAAATGCCTAGAGCCAAAATTGCAGGGAAAGTCATGCTCAGCCACTTGAGCATGCTCAGTGCAGACAGAATCTTCAGAGAATTTAGTTGACAAATTCTAACGAGTCTCTACTGAGCATGTGCAAACTAAGATTTTTCAAAGGCTCATAACTTGGATAATTTTGTTTTTTCACAGGAACAGAAGATGCGTGATACTAATGGGAGTATTCACATCAGTGGCTGGTTCAGGCTAACCATGCTGGATGTTGTTGGGTGTTGAGCACATCCATTTTCACAGTAATCCCAAGCTTGAAAGGTGGGCTAGGGAGAAAAAAGCAAAATCTAGTTATCAAACCAAGGTCCTTCTGCTAAGTGCAATTCTGCTGCTATTCTGTTAGACCCCTGTGCGCACAGACAATGCTCCCATCTAATAGTTTTCTAAAAGGGCTTTTTAAAATTATTTGTATGTAGTAATGCCTAGGGGCCCCATTCATGGATCAGAACCCTACTGCACAAGCACATAACAAAAAGACAACTCCTGCTCCAAAGAGTGTAGAGTCTGAGAATAACACAGATCCAGCAGTTGGTAGCAATAAACAGATGAGAGGAGCACAAGGTCACAATGAAACTACTTTGATTACAATTAGCTTTAGAGTTTTGTGGACTCCCAGTGAAGTTAGTCTTTGGATCTCATTGACTGTAGGCAATGCTACCACTTTGTCTATAATAATACAAACTATGTACATGTATATTGGCTTTTTTTTTTGCATATGATCGTTTCCTTCAAGTGTCTGGGCCCAGTTAAGGATAAAGCCTGCTGCTTGCTCATCTCTAATGTCATTGGTCCTTTAGTTCAAGTGATATCAAGCCTTTTCCTTTTTGTTCTGAAGCTTCTGGGTTTTGTTCTTACTGATGGTCATGGTGCCTGCATCTTTGTGGCTGTGGTTTGTCATATAAAACACTCAAGTTAATTCAAGGAAAAGACCTATTTACAGCACAATTTCATTTTATTGGAATAGCAAAGTGTCCATCTGTCCTGTCTAACCCTTAGAAAAGCAAGAGAATGAGCCTGGCAAGCCAAACAGCTGTAAAAACTGTGTAATGATTCCATTAGCAGTGTGGATGTCATTTTCTAATATTGTCCAACTTTTATAATGTACACTCCATATCTATAAAACTCCTTCCTTTACTTATGGGCCACAGTGACTACCAGCAACAGTTACACATGGTCTCTCTCTCTCTCTCTCTCATTTATAGCTATATGCATGCAGGGATATTATATGTTTTCAAGTCATCTCTGTGCCGTTCAGAATAAAAATTTAGTTTATCCTGGATTTTTAATGAAGCTGTATTGTAAAATTGTACATTTTTCCTTGTATCCTTTCTTTTACAAATCTACTTTGTAAGAAATTCATACGCTTCACTAACACATACAGAACACATCAAAGACCTTCCTATTGGTTAAATCAAGACAATTTTTTGTGAAGATATTAAATTTCTTCCACATGCCAAGACTTCACAGTCTGTGTTTTTTAGCTATTCACTTTCAGCAGAGCAAGCTGTGACTTTGATTGAAAGTGGGTAAAATCTTGTGCAATTCAATGTTCATGGAATCTCTGGAACTGTTTTGGAAACTAGTTCAAGTTTGAAAATCTCCATCCTTTGATTTCAATGGCTCTTAGCTGTTCAATGGTGATTCAATGAAAAACACACAGCTATGTTTTTCTAGCTGGAAAAGAAGGGTGATTTATATACAACAGGATCAGATTCTGTGGTCTGTTAAGGCTGTTTTTCATTGAAAGGGTTTGTTCTCTTAGTGCTGAACATTATGGGTCCAGCCTCACTGAGGAATATGGTGCCTGTATTCATGAAGCCGTAGTTTGTTACAGGAGCAAATGTTGCTTTTACAGACAATTGGAGCTTTGCCAGCTCTGTGCGTGGTAGAAAATTCTAGAGCACACAAACTCTAAGAGAAAACTTGTCAAAACCATCATGTATGTGGTTCCAGATCATGGAAAAATTCTGTAGACTTCGAGTACAACACAAAGTTTATACCTTTTACTCAGCCTAGTTCCAGTACATTGGTTAGTCAACTTAAGCAGTAGGTTGCATCTGGCCCAAAGATCTTATTTTCCTCCGAACATTCCTTAGCCATAAAAATTAGAGGAGATGCAGAATTATCTCAGAGCAGAAGGATTTTTAAATGTTTTCATGCAGGTTTGACAGTTCTCTAATGTTTAAATATTAATATAAAATTAGGGAAGGAAAATTGATGTTTCACAATGCGCTTTATGAGGTTTTAACTTTTTATTTCCAGCAGAGAAACAGCTTTAAGGACCAGTAATGAAAGCAGAGCAAAGTCTTGTGTTTCTTTTCTCCTGCAAGATTCATGTTTGATCTGTCTCTCCTTACATTGCCCTTGCCTTGTTCAGGCAAACTTCCCAAAGCAAACAATAAGGAGTAGCGAGGGGGTAGTGAAATACAGACTATCCTGTCAGGAATAACTTTAGTTTGCCTGCTGTTTTATCACAGCTCGTGGTACTTTGAGTTGGGAGCATTTTGTTTGTTTTATTGTTTTAATTCTAAGCGGGAATTTTAATTTAATTCTCTGAGAAGTGAGAGGTTGCCAAATGCTGAAAGCAGAAATAAATAATTCACCACGTGGCAGTAAAGAGATTAATTGTTTTGATGCACAGACAAACCCCTCCTGTGTGTATCTGAAGCATTCAGTGGCCCTTAGAAACCAGATGAGGAAACAGATCTCCAGGGTCCTACTGGAGAAACACCCCTGTCTTGGGGGAAAACTTAAAGTGATGGCTTGAAGTAAGTGGAAGGGAAAGGAATCTTGTTTGGATCTTACCCATAAGTTTTTCTAATAATGCTGCAATATGGAAATGTAATTGACTTGCGTAAAAGTAAATGACAAAATGAAAAGCTCAGTCATGAAAAATGAAACCCTGAATGAATAAATCATTTGGGCTCTCTGAAGAGTTTGAGAGCTTAATCCAAGCTCTCCTGGTGGTGAAAGATGGCAAAGAGGGATCCTATTGTTCACATGTATTTAAGTACAGGATGAGCCTGCCACACTGGATTAATGGTTCCTCCTCTGTACAAGCAGCTGTTGCCTTAGCTGCCTGGGGAGGAGCTGGGGACCTGCTGCAGGGAGAGGGTCATGGAGAGAAACACGCAGCTCATGCGGGTCATCCGGGAAATGCGCTCTGAGATCAACAAGCTGGAAAGAGAAAATAGGGCCCTTCGGGTAGAACTGAAATTCAGCGGACAGAGGGCAGCTAACTGGGAGGAAGGAGCAAGTGGAGAACATGGACATGAGGAAGCCAGAAGCCTCACTGGTTCAGGGGAAGAGAGGGTCACTTCTCCAGTGGCCCTGCGTAGGAATGTCTCAGCCAGCTCGGCTCTGGCATTGCAGGAACAGAAAGGTACTGAAGAGTCACGATTACTATTGATATTATTACTTTGCACTTAGCTTTCATTCAAGGATCACAAAGTTCTGCAGTTATTTACCTACAGATATTGGCAATCTGCCATTGTTATGTACTTTGCCAACGTGGGTGAAACCCTCTGGCCTTCATCAAGACCCCGGTCTAGCAAAGCACTTAAACATGGCCTTAACTTTGAGCCCTTCAGTGACTGCCCAAGTACTCAATGTCAAGCACTTGGTTAAGTGCTTTGCTGGATCAGGGCCCACTGAATAGCTCCACTGTCTTTGAGTAAGATTTGGCCTAATATTGTGCTTTCTCTGGGGAAGGCTCTGTCTGTGTGGTATTTATTAGTTCCGTGTCTAGTACAATGGGGCCCTTACCCCTGACTGGGGTTCTTAGGCACAATAGGATTAACAATATATGCAGTGAATCTGACTCTGACCTCACTTACCCACTGACAAATCAGGTATAACTCCACTGAAGCCAGTGTAAAAAATCAGTGTGAGGTTAGAATCGTGCCCAATATGTGTTATGCTTGATATGTTCTGTGTGCAACTGAATGCAAGAGGGAGAGAATGACAATAAGAACACTTCATCCTGTCTCATTTCATCAGAAAAGAGCCCAAATATGCCTGATTCTCTTTATCTATAGTAGTCTTACTGATGTCAGTGTGTGAGTTAACTCACCTGTGTGACTTAATTGAGCAGGATTTACTGCAAAAGACGGTACATTTGCTGACATACAAATACGTAGAACTGGATACTGTACACATTTACGCTTGGGTTTGCAGGAGCAGGTCCTTGTACAAAAATATCTAATTAAGGCCTATCATCTTTTTATTATATATTTGCACAGTACTTAGCCCAGTGGGTCCCTAATCCATGACTGGGTATAGATAAATAATAATAATTGTGTCACCACATTCTCCACATGACCCCTTTCAGAGGTCGCAGTCCAGCAGGGTTTGTTTACCACCTGACGGGCTAAGATCCAGGCCCATGATGAAGCTCCCCTAGAGAGCACAGGTTTAAGTTAGGAAGAACATATATAAAAATAATATAAGGAGATAAATTGATGGAAAGGTGTGGTGTAGATGGTGGGATCAAAGGATATTAATGTGTTTAAGTACAACTGGTGACTGAATGGAACTGAATAACTTAAGATCTGATCCAAAGCCCATTGAACTCAATGAAAGACTCCTAAGTATATAAAAGGGCTTTGGATCAGGCCCTTAAAAGGGTACATATTTGGGAAAGAGCTTGGGAATAGCTAACTGCTCTTTCAGGGGCTTGAATTGGTGAGCAAGAAGTTTTCCAGCTACCCTGCTTCCCCACATCTATATTTCTTGAAGGCAGGGAGTGTTTTCAAAGAAGTGTGTGTTTAACCCCTTTGGTCCCCCTCAAATATTGTTAATGTTGAAAATAAAATCTTAAACTTTGTTAATAAAATTTACACACAATCAGATGGCATCATCATTCCAAACATCAGGGCTCAGGGCCTGCTCTTGTGCTTAAACAGCTGTGTATCTCTGGGCCAGATTCTGAACCCCATACTCCTACTGATGGCCAGTTACTCATATGAGTAGTCCTACTGACTCCAGTAGTCCCAGCGACCCAGCAATAGCACAAATAGCACATAACTCTCCATGATCAAGTGCTCCTAACTGCAACTTCTGCTTAGGAAAATCTTCCTCAAATACATATTTTTTTTATCATGCAGGACTTAATCATTTTGCTATTGGTTTTTAGTTTCCATATGTTAAAAGACTATGAAGCAGGTGCGGGTATTTGATTTTAACTCTGATTCTGTATCTGCTACACAGGTATGATTGTTAGGCGTTATTCCATTTCTTCCTCTGTGCAATCTTTTTCTGGACACAAACACCACAAAGCTGAGAAGAGACATCCAAGTAACAGAATCCTGGAGGTGCAGGGAATTGTCAAACCACCAGCAGGCTCCTCAGTGATGCAACTAACCAATGAAGAAGAAAAAGGATCTGCAAAAATTCCAGCCAATTGCTTCTCCAGCAATAATTCTAGCAAAAGGAGATCTTTTCAAGAGCATGTTTATAAGTGCAAGTAGGTAATATTTACCTTTAAACAGGGTGACCAGATGTCCCATTTTTAAAGGGACAGTCCTGTTTTTTGGTGACTTTTTCTTATTTAGGCACCTATTACCCTCCAACCCCTGTCCAGTTTTTTCACAGTTGCTATCTGGTAACTCTACCTTTAAAGTATAGGTAGCTTAGCAGTGTTACCTCCACTTGATTTGATAATAAATGTGGGTATTTCTTTGAATTCAAAGTTCTTTATTCTGGGGATAATTTGTGAAATGCATGTGAGGCACAGGGGGAAATTCTGTAACAGATAAGGGGCCTAGGCCGTTCTCAGTGAGGTCAATGGCAACACTCCTATTGGTTTCAATGCAGGACTGCCCGCCTAACTAAAAATACAAATTGCAAATAAAAAAAAAGGTGACATTTTGGCACCATTGAAATCAATGGGAGTTTTGTAGTTCTGACAAGATAAGCCACATTTTTCTATTTCAATGAAAAGCTTAAGGAAATTTTTTAAAACTTTATAATATTATACTTCCCTGTCATGTGAAGCATTATAGGTTGACTTTGCACCTTAAGAAGACTACTCGTACACTTTGCTAGGTACTAAATGAACTATAATTGCTCAGAAACAAGTCTTGGGTGTCACTATCCACTGCTCAGTGAAAACCACTCCAATATAAGGCAGCAATCAAAAATGTACACAAAAGGAGTTAGGATAGCTCAAGAGTACAATAAAAAATAATACTGGAAATATTATAATGTCATTATATAAATGCATTCAGCTAGAATAACATGTTCAGTTCTGGTCATCCTATGCTAAAAAGAATTAATAGTAGAACTAAGAGTCTGGAGGTGAGTAACAAAAATACCTACCAGCACAGAAAGCCTTGTGTATGAAAGGCTGAAAAAGTCTGGTGGTAAAATATACAAAGTGCATAAGTCCCATTTTAAAATGTCACTTAAGGCCAATTTTTTAAAGGTATTTATGTACTGTGACGGGGCAAGGCCTGATGGCTATAGAAAAGTAGTGGGAGATAGAGATATTAGCTCTAGGTTAAACAAATCCCTGGTACCAGGATAAGTAAATGGTAGCTGCTCCAGGTCAGTTAAAGCAGCAGAGAATCCTGTGGCACCTTATAGACTAACAGACGTTTTGGAGCGTGAGCTTTCGTGGGTGAATACCCACTTCGTCAGACGCAGGTATGGGAAATTCCAGAGCAGTAGTATATTGCTAGCACAGCAAGCTAAATACGATTCGTTCAATCAGAGTAGCCCTTTCTGAGCATAGGTGAAAACCAAGGAGGAGAAACTGTTCTAACACAGTTTTGTTTAGTCCAAGCGATGTGGTCAAATTTGCATGAAACGAAACTCAGCAGTTTCCTTTTTGAAGTGGTCCTGAGTTTTTTCTGGCAGAGGCCACCTAAGTCTGCTATAGTTGGCCAGGGAGTTGAAGTGCTCTCCTACAGTTTTGATATGCCATTCCTGATATCATTTGCTGTTCCATTTATCCTTTTCGGTGACTGTCCAGTCTTGCACGATACATAGCAGAGGCAATTGCTGCATTATCGAAGGGCGTAATAGTACATTGTTGGGACGGCATGGGTAGAAACAGTGATGGTATGGTGCATTGGTAGTCCTGTAGTGGTGTCACTGTGTAGATATGTGGCAGATTGGCAATCAAGGTTTGCATGGATTGGTTCCGACGGAGAGTTACATGGTGCGGGTGACATGCTGCTGAAATACGTTCAGTGGCAGGTTGTCTGTGGCAAGGATTGCCTCCCCCCAAAGGCCTGTGAAATTGGATCATTCCAGATGGGTGTAATTCCCTATGACGCGTTGGAGGGTTACTGGCTGGTATGTGATGGCCAGAGTGAGTCCTGTGTTCTTTCTTGGTGTCTGCTAGTAGGAGGCTTACTGGGACATGTTTGGCTCGTTGATCGTCCTAATCCTTCGTGATTGTGTTGAGATCTTGTGGAGATTTGTAGCGATGTCTCTGTCTGGAGGTTAAGCGAATTGCGTTACCTGGCTTGCTGTAGACAATCGGATTGTAGTGCCGGATGGAAGTTCTGGAGCATAAGTAGGCATACGTTGAGTAGGTTCGTATATAGGGTGTATTGGACCATGCACTAGTTACCTGGGGTGTCTAGAAAGTGATGCCATCTGTATGCACCGCATGGCCCCACAATACACAATATTTTGTAGACCTGATGCACAGCTCTCAGCTCTCACCATCCCGCCCTCTTTCTACCTCCGTACATTGATTACATCTTCCCTCACGACCATGGAAGGAGACCCAGAAACATGTTACCAACATTTCAACAACTTCCACCCCACCATCAAACCTACACCTGGACAATCTACATGGAGGTCCAAATTTCTAAACACCACGTGCAAATTAAGTTATGGTACATTACACCACCTATATCGAAAACCTACCACCCTATCGCTGCCTTCAGCCTCCAGCTTCCATCCCGCACATCACACGATCCATGTCTACACCAGCACTGAGTACAACCGCATCTTGTCTAACCCTCAGACAAGACCAACGCCTACAAAATCTCCACACAGCATTCTCAACTACCAATACCCGCCGAAAATTAGAAACAATCACACACCAACGTCTCCAGAAGCCTCCTACTGCAACAAACCCAAAAAAACAACAGGACTCCACTGGCATCACATACAGCCCCCAGCTAAAACCCCTCCAACGCGTCGATCAGGATCTTACACCCATCCTGGACAATGATCCCACCTTCACAGCCTTGGTGCAGGCCAATCCTTGCCCACAGACAACCTGCACTGAAACGTATTCCCACCAGCAACTCACCTAGTACTCTACCTCAGAACCAAATCCAGCAACAAACCTCGATGCCAACTCTCCCACTATCTACACCAGTGACACCATCACAGGACCTAACCAGATCAGCCATACCATCACTGGTTCATTCACCTGCATGTCCACCATTAATATACGCCTTCATATGCCAGCAATCCCCTCTCGATGTACATCGCCAAACATGACAGTCTCTACGGAAAAGGATAAATGGACAAACTCAATATCAGAATGGCAATAGACAAAACCTTAGGAGAGCATTTCAACCTCCCTGGCCACACTATACAGACCTAAGTGGCCATCCGCAGCAAAAAAACTCAGAACCAGACTTCAAAGAAAACTGCTGAGCTTCATTCATCTGCAAATTTGACACCATCAGCGCTGACTAACAAAGACTTGATTTGCATTCAGAAACCTATCTCCTCCCTTGTTTTCACACCTCTACTCTATAACAGGCCTCATCCTCCCTATGAACTAACCTCGTTATCTCTAGCTTGTTGCTAGCATATATATACCTCCCCTGGAAATTCCACTCTGCGTCTGACGAGATTGGTATTCACCCACGAAAACTCACGCTCCAAACGTCTGTTAGTCTATAAGGTGCCACAGATTCTCGCTGCTTACAGATCCAGTAAATGCTTTCCCCTCTGATCCAGGTCAGTAAGACACCTGGGGCCTAGCTCTTTTACAAGGCTGGAGATTGCTAGTTTTGGACACCTGAAGCCAACGGGTGGCTGAACTAGCTAAAAGCTCCAGTTGAGTCAGGTGGCTTTGCATATGTAGAGCTGTGAGAAGTTGTCTTGGAGAATAGCTGTATACACATACTAGTGTACATAGAAGGTAAGGCCCTGATGGTTAAGTGAGAGCTGACGGAAGTGGAGCTGTCTGGGAAGTAGCCCAGACATGTACATGTCTGTTGCTAAATCAAGCTACCATAGTCTATTAGGGCCTGGCTGGACCAGAAATAGAGGAGGCCAGCTCCCCCTCCCCCACTTTTGCCCCCTGATTAATCACTGAACTGAAGACACAACTGTGCAAGGGAGGATCGCTTCTCCTCACCTCCCTTGCTGGCTTATGATGAAAATGGCTCAGTAGACTGTGACCCTTGTCTCTAGAGAGAGAAGGGTTAAGGGGAGGGTCACAGTGAGCCTCTGAGGCTAGCGAAATCCATCAGGAAATGCAGGACCCATGGAGACAAGGACAGAGCTTTGTCACAGTACCTAAAGATGCACCTAGGCACCTATGGGATTTTCAAAAGTGCCTAGGCGTCTCCCATTGATTTCAGCCTAAGTCTTACTGAAAGTCAGTTGTGACTTAGGCTCTTGTCAGTGGGACTTTTAAGTGTTTCTGAACTGTTCACCCTGTGGCTGTTTAGTTTAGAGAGGATATGAATACGTGGGTACATGAAAGAGGTGCACAAAACAACGAATGGCATAGAGAAGATATTTACCCTTTCTCATAATCCAAGAAAAAGGGAACATTTGATGAAAGTGAAAAGGTAAAAGATGAACAATATATACTTCTTAACAAATGCTTTGGGGTCCATGGTTGAAAATTGCTATATAACTAATTGTTAGTCAAAGTAGTAGTACTGACTATTTTATTACTGCTTTGGAGAACATAGGAACTTCTATACCAGCTCAGAGCAATGGTCCATCTAGTATAGTATCCTACCTCTGATCAGTAACCCATGCTGACTATTTCAAAAGAAGTCACAGGAAACAATTGGGTTGTAGGATGGGAAACGGAGTCCACAAGTCCACCCAATTTAGGCTTAATCAATTTTTAGCCTTTATTTATAAATATTCTGACAAAGTTACTGTCACTTATCATTTCTGATCATATACATATGACAGACAATAAGATAAGACGGAACAGGTAGGGGCCCAAGTTAATGGATTCCAGGGGATAGTGAGGATCTCTACTTCATAATGGTCAATTCTATCTCTGGGCCAGCGTTCTCCAGTTTGGGCTCTTGTCCATTTGGTTTGTATACATTAATTTGTCCTTTTATGTCATCTATCATTCCACATACCCACTTACAAATTTACCAAAACTTTCATAGTTTGTTTTTCATTCTCCATTCTATGTTGTTACAAATCATCAACACAACTCAATTATCCTTTTACCATGCAGCATACATTGCCATGAACTAGTAACTTTAAACTAACAAAATTTAGCTTCATTTTTACCATTCAGCACTTGTCCATCTTTTCGTATCATAGTTCAGTACACATGTAGCATCCTGAAGTACTTTTTTTATGTGAATAGCAAATTTATGAGGAACAATGTGCCCTAAGGTCAGCATATAATTATTTTTTCCAAACATATATTTTTGGGGATTTTTGCTCAAAGTTAGCACATATGTTTGTAAATTATTAGAAAGCACCGTCAGCAATTTTGCCCGTTGCATTTTGAGGGGCTTATTCAGGTAGGCCTAAGTCTTTAACTGTACCTCCAAAATAATTGTGGAATACCTTAACTTATGAGGAAGTTTCTTCACAACTCCCATTAGTTTGGTGATTGGCTTATGCCCTGAATCACAAAGCTTTGTCACTTTTTTTTTTTTTAATGTTTTTGCCATGATTGTAGACGTTCCCACTACCCATGTAAATGTCTAATACTTTCTGTAATCCTAGTACACTCATAGTATCAATGATATTGTGTGGCAATGAGTTCCACAAGCTAATTATGCATAATTTTTGCAAGCTATTTCATTCATTGATCATCATGGGGGTTTCTTGCACTTTCCTCTGAAAGTATGGTCAGAGACAAGATGCTGGACTGGGGAGGACTAGACTTTGTCTTATCTGGTGTGGCAATTTCTTAAAGTCATTGTAAAAATTAATAATACTGTGACTAAACTTTAATATTTGGCATGTAAATAGTGCTTTTGATCTACAGATCTCAATCAGTACTGGAAAATAGACATTTTACAAAGCAAATATGATAGGTTACTGTAAGAAAGCAAAAGACTCATTGGAAGATGTTTTATTGATTCTCATGGCTCTTGGATTTATAGCAAAACTACGAAGTATACAAAAGCCTGTTTAGAATCATTCCAGGTGCCATTCTGCATGCACGCATGTGCAGATTTTCCACTGACTTGCAGCAAAGTGCCACACATGGAGCAGGTTATAAAAATGGTTCCCTTTATTAAACTGCAGAAGCAAACCTTGACTTGAGGTCCAATCCCATATGCACACTGCTCCAAAGTGTGTGGGGAAGGACAGAGCAGGAAGAGAAGGCTGTATCATGCTAAAGAACGGTGCGGTCTGCATACTGTCCTGCACTCCAGAGATTGGGGGAGTGATTGTACATCCTGTGGTACAAACTGTGATCAAGCAGCATCTGGGTCAATGCATCTACACAGCATCCCATATTCAGGGCAGTGCCTAAATGGCACAGTCCCTAGCCCTTAGCATTCATCTTGCCATGATATATGTATTTTCCATCTGTGTACAAATTACAGGAAGGGGGTTAATACACAAGTTGAAAGATCACTCTAGCTTACAAGTAATAGCCATGTGCTTTATACACCTGGAAATAGCTATTTGCATAATGCAATATAGCTTGTATGATCAAAATTACTCTTTAACTCATGTAAAAGCAGCAAAGAGTCCTGTGGCACCTTATAGACTAACAGAAGTTTTGGAGCATGAGCTTTCGTGGGTGAATACCCACTTCGTCGGACGAATGTCATGCATCCAACGAAGTGGGTATTCACCCGTGAAAGATCATGCTCCAAAACTTCTGTCTATAAGGTGCCACAGGACTCTTTGCTGCTTTTACAGATCCAGACTAACACGGCTACCCCTCTGATCTTTAACTCATAAAATTGACCTGAGTGCAGAAGGCTCACATGAGACCTTTTGCACCACTTAAAGGTGATGTAAGCCCTTAGGGTAACATTCAGGTCTATGCATAGGGCTCACACAATGACTATAACCACATAAGTCCTATTTTGAAGACTTAAGTAAGACTTAAGAGGTTCATAGGTGTGGATGGTATCCTCCTCCATAGAGATGAATTTCATCCATAATGCAAGGCTTTGGTTGAATTTAAGTAGAGTAAAGGGAGTTGTTCAGGACGTCTGCTCTGGGGCATATTTTATCCTACAATAACTACTGGAGAAAAAACATTTTACGGTTTTCATTATTTTCTTTTCTTCTGTTACCTTGAAGGACAGATGAAAGGTGGCATTTGCAGCAAAGGACTGGGGGATGGGGAGAGAGATAACTTGATCATTTATTCTCCAGATCTCTGATTTCTGAACATTTGAAGGGGTATGTTTTAATTTCTACCGGGTGTGATACTGGATGGCCAGAGGGCAGCAGGAGAGGGTTAGAAGGGAGCCTTATTCCCTGTAAGAGGAATGAAGTTTGCTATAGATTAACTAGAGCACCTGACACCAATTAGAGCACCTGCAGTCAATCACATGATAAAAACCCCTGCTTCAATCAGACAGTGTGGGAGTTGGAGCAGAAATAATTGGTGTTGGAGCAGAGAACAGTTTGAAGGGAAGCAGAGGACAGTTTGGAGAAGTGCTGTGGTGGGCTAAGAAGTCCTAACCCTAGGTAGGGGCACCTGCTTGTGCGAGGGAGGGGCGGAACCCACAAGCTGAAGGGCAGGAGAGGGAAGTACCAGGGGAAGGAACGTCAGTTCAAGTGGTTCATCACTATCCCGGAGCCCCTGGGCTGGGACGCTGAAGTAGAGGGTGGGCCAGGTCCCTCCCTCTCCCACTAGAACAGTAGTGGGGGCAATTAATTCCAAATTTAGGGGCAAGAAATTGACCCTGACCCCCCAAAGAAGAGAGATACGAAACCATCAATAAGTGCCAGCAATTTGCACCACACATGGTGTCAGCCGTGGATTTGTCCACTGGGGACTTAAAGCAGGGTTGGCCAAAACCTCTCATCCTTAAGATGGACGACGTGGTCAAGCCCTAATACAAGCCCCGCGGCCAGCAGGAGGCTACCGGACCAAGCAACCGCTCAACAGGAGGCGACTCGGATGCAGCAGGAGACTAATCATCTTGTTGATGAGTCAGGCGCCCAGGACTGGGCCTGCTGAAGACCTGGTGAACCAGATGAAGGCCCTTTGGAACTGAACTGCAACTGTGAAGGGACTCGAACCATACAGGCAGCCATAGTCTACGAAAACGACATGGGAGGATGATGTGGAGGCATACCCCTGCTTTGAAAGAGCAGCTCTGCGGGAGGCCTGGCCCAGGGAGATCAGTGGTCTGGTTCCTCGCCCCCATTCCTGTGTGGGGAGGCCCAGAAGGTTGTCTACGATATGCCGCAGAGACTGCTGCACATTACCCCCAGCTGAAGGCAGAGATCCTGGCCAGATCCAGAGTAACGATGGATTGCAAGTCCAGAGTTCCATGAGTGGCAGTAATATGGAGTACAAAACTCCGATCACATTGTTTGACCTGATCCACCTGACAACACGTGTGGCAATTGCCAAGCACTATTTATTGATGGGTCTCGCACTTTCTCTTCTTTGAGGGGGGGTTCAGGGCGGCCATTTTCTGCCTAAATTGGAATATTATTGCCGCTACTAGTGCTCTAGGAGGGGGAGTGGAGAGGGAGGGACCTGGCCACCCTTACATCAGGTCCGGCCCAGGGGCCCTGAGGACAGCGTGACAACGTTGAACTGATGTTTCCTTCCCTGGGACTTCCTTTCCTGCCCTCAGCTTGTGGAGGTTCTGCTCCCTCTGCACAAGCCAGGTGCCCTTACTAGGGTCTAGGACTTCTTAGCCCACCACAGCACTTCTCCAAACTGTCCTCTGCTTCCCTTCAAACTGTTCTCTGCTCCAACACCAATTATTTCTGCTCCAACTCCCACACTGTCTGACTGAAGCAGGGGTTTTTATCATGTGACTGACTGCAGGTGCTCTAATTGGTGTCAGGTGCTCTAGTTAATCTATAGCAAACTTCATTCCTCTTACAGGGAATAAGGCTCCCTTCTAACCCTCTCCTGCTGCCCTCTGGCCCTGCTGTATCACACGGGTATTCACTTGTGTGAACAAAATTGAGGATGCACGATGTAGTTGGAAGTTCAATCTGTCTGTGTACCTTAAAACATTTTATACCTGTCTGCACGCTTTCAGTAGCTGGACCTTTCTGTGCACAAGTGTACGACCATTGAAAGAGTATGCAGATATATGAACACACACAGGTATGAGGAGCACACACCTGACAGATGATGCAGTCATTTGTTCACTAAGTCTGTATGCCATTTTGTAGACATACAAGTGGTACGTAGCCTTGGGGAATCTTCCCTTTTCTCACTGTTTTCTGCACACCCTGTACATTCACAGTGACTCATAATTCTTTCTCATTTTCCTCTAGGGGTAAAGTAAAGGAAGTTAGGTTCTTGTTACCAATGGACATGTCATCTTATTCCGAAAATCAAGGGTCTTTCAAATGCTCACAAAATCAGGACACAAAACAGTTAAGCACCATTATTGAAAAGGATATCTGAGCTGGTGAATTTTTAAAGGCACATTGATTCTTGAAATAAACTAGCCTTAAATGATAGCTGTGTGTCAGGTTATGTTTCTGCAAAGTGCTTTGGCAGGATGCCTTCAGAGACTCACTAAGACTATGTTCCAGGTCACTGACCTTTTCTTTAGGAAGGAAATGGAAGCCATGACAAAACCTGTCAGAAGCCTGTATACTATGTTGAAACCCTTTGGTAAGATATATACCACCACCAAGTATATTTTTGCAAGATCCACATATCTCAAGAACTATTTTTAAATAGCATTTGTTGCAGTGTCACCATTACCATGCAACAGTATTTCTTATGTTTTGTTGTTGTTCCCATTGCTAGAAAAGTATATATTGCAAATCACAAAATAGAAAGAGTTAAAGAACCTGTGAGTTTTTCTGTGTATGAAGCTGTAAAACCTTATAATAGAAATATAGCTGGGCTTCTATGTTGAGAATAATATGTTAACATTCATTTGAATTTTTATAGACCTACACCTTGACTGTCAATATTCTTTTTGTACTCATTTTCTGAGAATATTCTAGCACATGAGGTACTGACAGGAATGTTCACTGAAATTGCATTAAGTGACTATTGAGAGAATAGAAACCATGTAAGATCTTAATATGAAACTGCGATCAAGAGCCCAATTCTAAGTTATGCTCATCTGATCAGAGACCAGAAACATACCATGTGTTCAATCAGAACAGCTGGAATTCTGAATATCAAATGCTTGCAGTGAATTACTTATGAACAAGCTCCAGATCAAGAATTATTTGCTGAAAATATTCAGCAAATAACTTCAAATACAAAGAAAATGTGAGAAAAAGAGAACGGGGGACAATTCATGACAAGGAAAAGAGGAAAAACTCATCAAGTAAATTATTTATTGTGAACTATTCACCCAGCTCCAGTTATTTAAAGAAATAGACATTGCCAAAGCATTGTTTAATTTGGCTACAAATATTTACAAACTGGAAATATTGCACATACATTCCTATTTCTCTATACACTGTCCAGGCATATGAATATCACAAACCATAAGCACGAAGAGGAGGTGTTAATACACGATTAATATAGTATGTGGCTTCAGAAGGAATTTATTCCAACTGACTGCACTTAAACAATATACTTATCTGAATATTTTAAGAGTAATGACAGAGTTTACTCCATCAATTTACATTCAGCTAAACGTGTTCTTGTAAAAAAGTTTCTCACCATGTCTCATTTCTGAAATTTTAAAGTTTAATTTGTCATTTTTAGAAAAAAATCTTTTATATTCTCACTGGGATGATATTGTGTGATCTCCTTGCTCATGTCATTTTTCATGTTCCGTTTGGATCAAGTATAGCTGCTTTGTAATGTTGCCAGTAGAACTAGGTGAATAGCTCAAAAACTTTCCACAGATAGTCACTCTAATAAAAAATTGATTTCCTTTTGGCTCCATTTGTTCATGATTTGTGAATATGCCTGCAAATAAGTTTAGTGGCAGGATGAACAGCTAGTTTTAGAAAATATTTGTTGAAAGTGAATTGTTATATTTGCAAACACAAGCTTTCTCTCACCAGAAACTAGATTCTAAGTGTACAACCAGTCAGACTCGGAATGTGGAAAACATCCCTAATCAGTGAGACTTTAGGACATGCTTAATTGCTTTCCTGAATCAAAGCCACAGAGCACTAACAATGCCTCATGACCAGTGGGCTCAACCAAAGTTAACCAACACAGCTTGAATTTAAATGTCAGATCGTGCATGCTGACAGTGATTTGCACGTGAATAAGCTAAAAACTAAGAATTATTTGTATAAATTATTTGGCAAATGATTCTGAATAATGAATACATTTGCAAGAACCGTGGGCTGCTCATCAAATATAAATGGAAAAAGTCTAAATTCATCAAACAAATTATACAGTGTGAATTATTTACTAAGCTTTAGTCACTGGCCCGTTGAAAGGGGCTGTATTTCTGGCCAAGAGTTTCACGTAACTATTGCAAATCTTTTGCCTAATTATTTGAGCAGTTCAAGTTTGACTTCTTTAGATCAATACAGATTTCTACTTCTACAATTTTTTTTTATTATTATTCATTTGAGTGTTCCCTTCTCCTGTATATTTAAATATAAGTTACTTGAAAATGTAGGGTGATGCTTTTAAAAGAACTCAGGCTGGTTGAAAAATAGGAACTATTTTGCACAAATTACAAACAAATAAAAATTTTTGTTTCAGTTCAAATGTTTCACTGGTTTTCTGATTTTTTTTTCGTGAATCAATTAGAATTTTTTTCTTTTAATGTGGAACCTAAATTAAAATCTTTGTTTATGAAAGTCACTGCCTGTGTTCCTTTTGAAACTGGAATTTAGACTCCTATGTCACTTAGGTATTTCTGAAAATTGTATCCTTGTGATCTAACATCCTTAGATTCCTTTGAATATCCCAGGCTTAATGAGAACTGGGCATCCAAATCCCTTACACAACTTTGAAAATCTCATCCTTAATCTCTCTGTACCTTGGTTTCCTATCTGTAAAGTGCCAATCAGATTTCTTTTCTCACTCTTTTTCCGATGTCTATTTAAATTGTAAGGTCACTGGAGCTGAGACTGTTTCCTACTATGTGTGTGTTCATTTGCTAGCACAATGGGGCTCTGTTCACAGTAGAAGTAATAAATAGTATGGCTGCAACCTAGAAATTAAATTTCCTTGAACATTTTTGCCAGTATAAAATTTTATTGCTTCAATGTTCATAAGAAGTGGATAGAAAAGTGGGGTGGAGTGAACAGAACCAATGAAAAAGTTACTGAATAATGGAAAGGTTTTGAGAGTTTAAGACTGTTTTCCCCAGTTCTACTTGAAATTACAGTGTTAATTATGGGTAAAAAATGTCAAAAGTGCCTAACTCCTCTAGGTGCTTTTGAAAATTTTACGCCAGGTTCTTTTTTAGCAATAAGTTTTGATTCTTTTGTAAGACACTATGAGTGGGATTTTCAAAAGCACTTAGTTGATTTAGGAGAACAAACCTGCACTAACTTTCCATAGTGTTTGTAAGAAATCATGAATAGTGAAGTAAAACCCAAAGTATTTATTTTGTGTGTCTAGTCCCCTTTATTTCAACATCTTTGGCGGTATTTGTTGCTTTAAGAACATGTGATGATGTGCAGCTATAATTTATTTTTAAAAAGCAGGTGTCCATAGGATATCTTGGATGGATCTCTGGATGAGAGACATTAGAAGGACTTTGTATAAGAGAATACATACTGAAGCCATTGCCCATGTACATTTAAAATACACACAGAGAGAGACACACACACACAGCATGAAATAAAACTTAACAGAATAAATCATCCATTCTCAGACTTCATTACACCGTGATTCCCTTCTGACAACAAAAATTACTACACGACCCCAAAAAGGGGGACCAAAGCCTGAGCCCAGCCCCGTCTCCCCAGGTCTGGGGGAGAGGGAGGAGAGGCAAAGGGCTTCAGCCCTGGGCAGGGGGGTGTCTGTAAACTGAGCCCCACCACTCAGAGCTGAAGCCCTTGGGCTTCGGCTTCAGTCCTGGTCCCCAGCAGGTCTACCACCAGCCGTGTTTGCTCAGAATTGAACTAGTTACTGGCATTTAAAATATTTCACATCTTAAACATTCACAGTGTTTTCAGTGGAAAATGACCTAGTATATATCAAATTTGCCTTACTGGCTGCTAGTCTAGAGGGTCTTCATGGGTGATGCAGTTGTGTGATCTTCCAAACTGGAGAAGGGGCAAATGACCTTATTCACCCATTCAAGAGCTAATTCCTTTCCAGAGTGGAGCCCTGTACTCTGCCCAGCCCCCTTGCTGCTGTGGGATGTACTGACCCTTGCATCCTCATGCCTCTTAGCAAGGAGATGACTGATAGCTGGTTACCTGGAAGAAAGATTTTTAAAGGGCTACATAGCATGAAGGCATCTTTTTGATAGAAATCAGTCAGGGAGAGCAAGGCAGCCTGCTCCCCTAACTCGCATCTCTTTTGGGACATCTCTTCCTCCACCCCCATTCTTTCCTCTCTCTCTCTCGGGCACCTGTGATGTCTTCCCACTTCCTTCTCTGCCAGCTGTGGTGGGTTCCCTTTCTCTCTCCCCTGCCAACCCTCTGTCTCTTTCTCTTCCTGTTAAGCTGCCCATCCCTTTCTCCACTCCCTACTGGAGGATCTGTCCCTTCTCCTGCTGGATAGTTGCCTGTGGGATCCCTCATTCCTCTTCTGTCCATCTGTGGCCTCCTTTCCTACACCAGGGGGACCTGAAACTGTTCCAACTGTCTAGACCCTGATCTTATGGGGTTTGGGGAGAGTGCATCCTCTTTTCTCTCTCTAGTGAGGGACTCAGAGCAAAGGGAGCTGTGAAGACAGCTGAGGAACAACAAGAGAGACAGCTGCTGATGGCTGCAGCCTCAGGATCCTTTATTTCTAGTGGCCAGAGTGGAAAATTGCCAGCAAAAGGAGTTTCACTCCCAACTGCCCAGGGAACCCAGAAGGGTTAGCAAATCTTACAGCTGTCTTGTCCAAATTGGGATAATTGGCAAGAACGCTGTCCCACCACATGTGACTCTTTGAGAAAGGCTAATTAAATCTATTTGTCTAGTAGGGCAGATCAGTGCTTTCAGGGCAGGTTGTCCTCTTAGACCGACAAGACACCTCTGATTTCACTGCCGGTCCCTCAAATTAAGTGTCAGTGAGAGTAAGTGTGAATGAGAAAAGAGTCAGGCTCTATGTCTCTTGAGAGATTTGTATATAAATACATGAGCAGTTTGTCCACTCTCTGTGTGGGGCTCCAGGGTATCCGGAGTGAGAAGGAATTTAGTAAGATGTAGCTTGGAATGCAGATGTCACAGTGCCTAAGGAACAACCCACCACAAAAGATCGCCCAGTTTCACAATAACAAGACTTAGGTCTGTAACCTATAGCGGGTGTGGCCATCACCAAAACAGTACACAGTTCTCAGAGAGCAGGGGGCCCCTGCTTAGAAACATTCCAGTAATAAAATGGAGTTCAATTCTGACCCTCCCATAGTGCTCAGGTGTAGCATATAAAACGTTAACGTTCTAGGGCACGTGGCAGGCAAGTCATATGACTTGAGATTTAACAGAAACGTTTAACCTGGTGAAATACCATTACTTCCCTCTGGGTCTTCTGTAGAGGGAAGATTCCTTACAGAAGTCTTACATTCTTCTTTGGTATTTAAAGGAGATCTAAACACTTGCCTCAGATGCACCTGTATACAGAGGTGGAATGCTTATGTCCCAGAGCATGTCAGCACGGTAGCCATATTATCCACCCTGGTGCATACTTGCTTAAAATGCATCAAACTGTATTCACGTTCACACACTCAATTAAGGAATCCACATCTGCAGACCTTAAATCAATTTGGGGGTGGAGTCTAAAGCCAACTCTCCCCCCCTCACTGGGGGCTGTGTGTTACATCCATACTAGGATGGCTACAGTGCAATAAGAGGAAAATTTTTGCCATGCACTATCTTGGTCACAGTCTATATGTCCATCATGGCTCCTTTCTATGTCCTAGGTCACAAATCCTTTTTTGGCAACTCTACCTGTAGTTTCCCTCTGCCATTTTTGATCAAATGTGGTCTGAGGGGGTAAATCATCTAGTTAGCCTGAATCTCATTTTCTGCATTAGGAAAGTGAAATTAAAGAACCACTTGTCTGGAGCAAAGTCATGTCCCACTGCTGGGCTCCAGATCTTTATTTATCTTGTTTAGGTGGGGTGGGATGCTCAGAAATAAATTGAAATCCACTTATATCCCACTTAAAACTGTATTTAGAGGACTCAAATGGTGCATAGACCTTGTACTGGCCCTCTGCACAGGGGTGAACTGGGCTCAAAATGTTTTTATTTTCAGCAGTGTGTGTTTCCTTTCAAGACCTTCTAAGTGCAGCACAAATGCAGGTATGAAAACTGTAAACTGAGGAGTGTCCCATAAATACTAAAAAGCAAAACCCATCTTTATTTTGAAATGGAAATACTGATTGTATTAAATCCAAGTCCATCCCTGCTACCAGGACATGATATATCCCCCTGCAGAGAACATGTCGGTTATTAAACTGGTATCAAAGTTAGGATGTGGGCCAAATGCTGCTCACCTTGCTCGGGCAAGTAGTCAGTTCTATTGGAGTCAAGGCAGGTATCACTTCAGGGCATTTCTCTTTTATTATGAATGCTCATTAGAGCAAGGATGCCACTAGTCACGCGAGTCCATCCTTTCCTGTCTCAATGTACTTGGATCACTGGATGGGAACCCAAGACATGAACACACTTGGTACACGGGGAAGGAGAGCTGGAGAAATATGGCACTTGCTGAGGAGCATCCCATGTCCAAGGCATTTTGTGTCATCTCATATTTATATATTAAAATTAAATTATGTAAACACCATAATAAAAAAAACCTGAGATCCTCCAGTGTTTTGTATTTTTTGCAAGCACTGAAGAAATCTCATTTTTACAAAATCCCTGTACTAATTTCTATACAAAATCAGTACCCAAATAGAAAATGAAGTGGACTGTAATGTACTTACCCTGTTTAACTTTAAAAGTTAGCAGCTTAAATTAAATTGCAAAAATTGGATCTGACATTTCTGTTCTGTGGTTCTTCAGATGCTGGTTTGATTCTTTCCTGGTTGGGCAGATAAGAATCACTGCCTGGCTGCTGGCCAGCATGGAGACGTCTGTAGCTTTCAATGTCATGTGTTTTGCCTGTAAAGAAATGTTCCTCCTGTGTGAGTTCTTAATGACCACAGATGGATCAGTATGGCAGGTGTGTGGATGTTATATTCCTGGTTACACATGAGCAGAGCAGAGGTAAAGGGAAATGTATCTTTTTTAGTCTGTTTAAGAGCCATAAAATATTTTTGCTCTGTACGTAGGATTGCAGGATTAATCAAATCTGATAATACTGCATTGGCCAGAACCTGCAGCTTCACAGGAATATGAACCTCCTCATAAAGCACCTGATAAACTGTGTGATGCTGTACATGAGGGAATAAATCCTTCCTAACCACAGGTGAGTGGTTTGTTCCTTAAGGCATAAGATTTGATTAACCTTACCACTCATAACCAAGAAAAACACCAACAAGCCAGTTTCCAGAGTTTAGAGAATGCACAACTGATGGGGGCACCAGATATGCGGAAGACTCCCATGTTTGAAGAATTAATCTTGAGTGTACTTGGGTAAAAAGAGACTGAGGAGATGGGGCCAATGGATAAAATTCCAGGAGGTTGGGATGGGAATCAGATCTCCCTATCCTCTCTCTGGCAAGGGTGACTCATGCACTCCCATGAAGCCCTATTCTCTCTTGGTTTGGGTTAGCGGCTCCTCCTCCTCGGCTGGTGCAGTGAAAACGCCCTTTCCCACTTTACTCGGCTTTGACCACGGCACGGGATCCCAGAAACAACTTTATTGGGACCTTCAAAATATTAAAGATAATGGTAGTCATAATAGTCTCATTGTGACCTCCTTTCTCCCTAGCCGATCCCTGAAGCCTGGGATTACTGTGAAGATGGATATGGTCAGCCCCAAACAATGTGCAGGATGGTTAGCCTTAAGCAGTCACTGATGTGAGGAGTCCCATTGACATAATGCATCTGTATGTAAGCAATGACTGTTCGCATGAGTAATATGATCAGTTTGCAGGATCAAGTCTCAAATGCTTTCTAACTCCACTATTTGAATATTCAGTAACAAAGAAAATACCTGTAAAATCCATAGTTATTTCTTGACTTCTTCCTTTGTAACTGGCTTGTGTTTCTGTGGGACTATCAATGTACTTCATTGCTATGGTTGGCGGCTGATCCTGGTCTGAATTGGACAGCATAGCTGAGGGAAGATGGGAACAAACATTTAATTTAATTGGAATTAAAAGACTGTGGAAATAATTGGTTTTCTGTTGTGCCAACTCTACCTTGCTGACATGAACTTTGTATCATTTTGATCCTGGACTCATGAAAAGACTGAACAGATTCATGGTCAGAATCTGATTCCTTTATTGGGTTTCCCATGATCTCATTCTCAGTTGCAGTCCTGTTTCTAATCAGGAAATACGTATGCATTTTCCCTTTGCCCTTCACTTCAATCTCTCCTCTTTCAGTCATCTCAAAACTTTTGTCCTTTAGGCAGCTAGAACAATAATAACAATTACAATAAAAGGGGCTTATACAGAGCAAAAAATATCAGATTCTTAGCCTTCTCCTCTCAGAATAGCATGGTGTATATCAGCAATTAAACTAAAACAGGTGGGGAAACCAGGGTAGTAGAATTGCGATTCCCTACAAATAACTGAGAGAAGGATTTTGTTCTAAAACTGTTTTCTTTATTCAGAACAAGGCATGGTTTGCTTATGTATGTATACACAAAGTGCCTGATCCAAAGCCCACTGAAGTCAATGAATTTAATCAACTTTGTCTCAGACTCTAATAAGGTTTAACAAATCAAATTCTCACTTGATATGTAAGGTTCTTACTGTCTATGAAGCTATGGTAAAATGTACATTAATGGTTGAGGTGGGATTCACCTGCCAATTAGAGCTTTATATAGAGCAGGTATAGGATGATATGCAATTGTCCATACCACAGGTTGGACTAATTCTTCTGCCCTTAGAGTGACCAGATGTCCTGATTTTAAAGGGACTTTTGGGTCTTTTTTGGGTCTTTTTCTTATATAGGCTCCTATTATTCCCCCCACCCCCCACACCATCTCCGTCCCAATTTTTCACATTTGCTGTCTAGTCACCCTATCTGCCCTAATGTAGTTTAACTAAGTATTTCTGGTGGCAAACTTCATATATTACATACCAGAAGTTATCATTATGCTTCAAACTTGGATGAACAGACTTTAGTCCTTTATTTTTAGAAAACAGAGAGCAAAAACTAGGGAAAGGGGTCAATTAAGTGATTCTTAGGTGAACAAAAGCTCTGATTTTATGGACAATATGGAGGTGTGGTATAAAGATTTTATTGGCATTGAGAAGTCCGTATTCCTCATGGGTGGAAAAAATACAGTGGTTTATGTAGCTCATGCTAAATAAATCCCAATAAAACTGTTATGTCACAAGTTATCAGGCTCGGTACAGGGATAAACTGATGAAATTCTATGGCTTATTTTGGCTCTGTAGGTCAGCCTAGATGATCTAATGAGCCTTTAACTCACACCATTATGTATTATGTATTCACATGAGATATGGAAAAGTATACTTGAAATGTTTTATTTTAAAATGTAGAATCAGAGTAATCTGTCTTTTTGCAGGGACCGTAAATTTCACCCTAATCTAATTGTCTCAAAATAATTTGGACAAATAAAATTGTTTTACAAGAACTGATTATTGTAATGAAGGATTAGTTAAAACTGAGTAAGTTATGGAAGACAGTGGGATTTACATCTAAAACGCAACGCACAATTTCCAAGCAAATCTGTAAAGAAGGAGCATTACTCACTAATAGGCAGTGGGGCTAAGGTGAATTTTACTTGGAACCCCATGGCTCTCCATCCGGGAAGCTATATTCACGGTGTCTCCAAACAAGCAGTAACGAGGCATCTTTTCTCCAACTACTCCAGCCAGGACAGGACCTGTGTGTATCCCAACTCTAATCTTTACAAAGACACAAAGAAACCCAGAATATCACCTATTTAATGTCCGTTTAAAATGTTAACCAGCCATCTATCTATTAATGCTAATACAGTGAGGCGCACCTCTGAAAAATCAGGCAGCTCATCAAGATGTGGCTCTAGGGACTTGCCCAAGGTCACACAGAAACAAAACACAGCTCTGTTGAATCCCAGACCAGTGCATTTACCACACAACAACGCTTTCACACAAACAGCCCGTGGAAATATGTACATCTCTGTGGTATTGACTCACTTGGATAGGTTTTCCAGAAACCGGATTCGTCACTTCTTTGGCTGCTATGATTATTCCCAGGGCAAAGTTGGCAACTCGCTCAGCATGAGTAGATACAGGCACAGGGACACCTCCTACCACCATGTAGGCATCACCTATTGTCTCCACCTTTAATATTTAGGGAAACACAGATGAGTATTCTAAATACTTCTAATTCTGAGATTTTTTTTTCAAGGGTAGAGACTCTCTTTGCCTGCAGCTGCCCCATTTTCCCTTTGAGAGGTTGCTTTCAACTACTGAGAGGTCACAGTGGAGGGAACCCCCAGTCTTTTGTCTTCCCTGATTTCTACAAGGCTGATGTTGGGTCTGATGTGTCCCTTGGTTCTGCAGTGAGAAAATTCCTGACCCATCTCTGCCCCCTCAATCCTGGTTCTACAGAGGGCTCTTTGGGGGGCCTGAGGAAGTGGAGGAACAGTGCTGTGAAAGCATTCCCCTACGACTCAGGCTGGCAACATCCATACACACCCCCACACATGAATCACTGAGGCAGCAGCTAGTCTAATGGATTTACTGAATGCTATTCATAGATGGTTTCCCTGTGGTTCTGGAGACAAAACAGGCCCACTGCTCCTCCTGCATGTCGTAAGATGCTACTAGAAGGGGGCTGCCTGGAGAGGGATGGGCTTTGCCAGGTTAGAAAATTGCCCAAGACACACCATATGATGAGCAAGTCAACCATGTTTGATCGCAGCCAGGGGTTAATAATGACTGTGCCATCCGTCTCCCACCAGGGCAGACATGACAAGTATACTACTGGTGTAACCCAAACAAAGAGGATCCGTGGAAGAGATAACATCACCATAGTCACATGGAATGTAAGGACATTGTGACAAATAGGGAGGTTGAAAGAACTCATGTATGAAATGGAACAATACACCTGGCACCTCCTAGGAATTTCTCAGGTCAGATGGAAGAACTTTGGAGAGATACCAATGGAAGAAGGCTATGTACTCTTTTACAATGGAAAGGACAAACATGTCAACAGCGTAGGATTTCTTGTGCATAAAGATATAATGAATTCAGTATTAGGATGCCACCCAATGTCCAGAAGGCTTATTTCCATCTGTCTAAAGGCAGTACTATTTAATATTACAGTGGTACAAGTATATGCCCCTACAACAAACTATAATGATGAGCAAATTGAAGATTTTTACAATCAGCTCCAAGACATCATAGATAAGGTGTACAAGAAATATATCCTGATTGTAGAGGGAGATTGGAATGCTAAAGTGGGTACTGACAAACAGGCAGATTGGCGAAATTATTGTGGCCCTTTCTGTAATGTGGTAACCAATGAGAGAGGATTGAAAAACTTTTGGACTTTGTCAGCTATAGCAATCTGGTTCTTGCAAACACATTAGGAGCACATAAATTATCCAGATGATCAACATGGCATGCACCTAATGGTCTATATCACAGCCAGATCAACTACATCATGGTGCAAAACTGATTTTGTTCCGAGAGTAACAGAGCTAAAACAAGGAACTTCCCCGGTGCTGATATTGGAAGTGATCACAGCCTTGTGATGCTAAATTTTTGGCTGCATCTAAGGAAAATTGTCATGCTAAAGTTCACCAGAACCAAGTTTGACTTAGAAAGACACAAAGACTGAAACATTGCAGAATCATTCCAAGCAATGATCGGCAGAAAATTTGCCCTGCTGCTTGCTCAAGAGGAAGACGTAGAAACAATGATCAACGATTTCAACACTGTAATGAATGAGGCAGCAATGGACATCCTTGGGAAACACCAGAAGAAGACAAAACCATGGGTCACAAATGAAATACTACAGATGTGTGACATTAGAAGAGAACTTAAGAGAGACAAGAACAGTAGTGAGGGAGCTGATAAATACAGAGCAATTGGCAGAAAGATCAAGAAAGGAATGAAGGTGACCAAGGAGATATGGATTGAAAAACAATGCTCTAAAATTGAAGAGAGTATCAATAATAAAAATAGCAAATAAGCCTTCCAGGTTGTAAAAGACCTGATGAAGGAAAGAGGGACCAAAGCTAATGCATTCAAGACAAAGGGATCAGTCTTACAGAAGAAAGGGACATCATCAACAGGTGGACAAACTACTGCTTTGATCTATACAACTACCAGACAAATGGCGATCCTAGCGTCCTAGACAGCCCAGATTCAACAGAGAAGGGTGACTTTCCAATACTGCATGAAGAAGTGGAGACAGCTGTGAAATCACTCAAGAATGGAAAGGCTACAGGTATTGACAACATCCCAGCGAAACTGATGAAATAGTAATATAGATGTGCTCACCAAGATCTGCAACAAGATCTGGCAGACCAGTGAGTGGCCCTCTACGTGGACATAGTCACTAATCATCACTCTGCCAAAGAAAGGCAACCTGCAATTGTGTCAAAATTACTGGACCATAAGCTTAATTAGCCATCCCTGCAAAGTGATGTTGAAAATCATATTGAACAGATTGAAGCCACAAGCAGATAATATCATTGCTGAACAACAGGCTGGCTTTCGTGCTGAAAGAAGTACCACAGAACAGATTTTTAACCTTCCTGTTCTATGTGAGAAGTACTTACAACACCAGCAGGACATCTACCACGTCTTTGTTGACTTCAAAAAGACGTTTGACAGAGTATGGCATGAAGCTCTCTGGGCAGCCATGAAGAAGTACAATGTTGGTTGTAAGCTTAATCTTATCCTTAAACAACCGTACACCAAGGCCAGCAGTGCAGTTCTCATCAATTGACAATAGGAGAGTGGTTTTGCAACACAGTTGAAGTCCAGCAAGGCTGCCTTCTTTTGCCCACACTGTTCAACATCTACTTGGAATGCATAATGACTGATGCCCTAGAAGATCACATATGCACAGTCAGCATTGGGGGCCAAACAATCTCAAATCTTCGGTTCACTGATGACATTGACGGCCTGGCAGGCAGCAAAGATGAACTTGCCAACCTTGTGAAATGATTGGATGAAGCCTCCACAAAATACGGCATGGAAATCAGTACAGAGAAAACTAGTTGATGACAAACAAACGTGATGGGATCAGCTCACATATCACTGTCAGTGGACAAGAGCGGAAGACAGTGAAACAGTTCAAGTATTTGGAGGCAACCATCACTGATGAAGGATCCAAGGCAGAAATTCTGGCAAGACCTGTGCAAACAGCAGCAGCAGTGGCAAAGCTAAAGCCAATTTGGAGGAATAAGAACATCTCCCTGGAATCCAAACTGAAACTGCTGCACACATTGGTCATTTCCATTTTTCTGTATGGATGTGAGACATGGACCCTTATGGCAGAACTTGAATGGAAAATACAGGTAGAAGAGATGATATACTTCCATAAAATCATGGGCATCTACTTCAGCCAGGTCACTAAATGAAGAGGTCCGCAACATCATCATCCAATGCGCTGGGTCACATGAAGACCTCCTGACGAACGTGAAGAAGTGCAAGCTGAAGTGGTGCGGCCATGTAACAAGATCATCTGGCATATCCAAGATTATCCTCCAAAGGACAGTATAGGGGATGAGAAGAAGAGGTAGACAGAAGAGATGGATTGGCAACATAGTGGCAAGAGTGGAGAGGAATGGACTTTGCAGAGTCTCAAGCATTGATACAATCATCAGGAGTGGAGACAATTGGTTGATTGCTCATCAATAATGGTGTCCAAATGACCAATGCGGTTATCGAAGTGATGACGATTCATACATGGCTAGCTAATTCACAAATTGGGTTTTAAAAGGATAGTTTAGGGAAAAATGTAAGTTCGGGGCTATTCTTCAGTGACAATTACTATTAAACTTGTCAAATGATAGTTCAGAAAAACTATCCAAACATTAGGAACATATTAAAATGCACTGTGAAGCAGGCTGTGTGGTGCTGGTCTGTCCTAACCTTCCTTACAAAAGGACCAGGTTGTCTTCAAGCAACCTACTGCAACCTAGGGATTTTCTCATAATCTCTATTATAGGCAAAGTCAGTAGTCCTTACTCAGGCATAGATCCCATTGTAGCGAGTGGAAGTTGTGCCTAAGAAAGTGCTTTGGGATTTGGCCCTGGAAAGAGGTTATGCAGAGCCCTTGCCAGGAATATAAAAAGGTTGCTTGAACCACAGAAATCTCAAAAGAATTAAATTCATTATACAAAGCCATTATGCTGTGAAGAAATTCTCTAAACAACTCTGAGGAGGTTTCAGTATTTCATTCAGTATCATTACATGAGTGATTAGCTTAAATTGGATTTACTGGTGGTTTTTTCCTGAAAGCAAGTAACATAGCATGCACTCAATTCCTAATGAGCTCCCCATTAACATAACTACTTAAAACAATATAGTATGCTAGGCATGAAAACTGTATAGCTATAGATAGTTTCCATCAAGGTAGTCCACTTAATGACAATGCCAGTTATTTTCTATAGTAAATTAAAAAAATTAACAGCCAAAGTCACTAATGCAAATAGATATTCTAATTATATTTATGCTGTGCCAAGACATTTTCTTTAATTGGATTTAGTCATAACTTCTGACATTTATTAGCTGGGGCGAGGTAAGAGCCTTTGAGCAGTTTCAATAATTCATTTCCTCTTGGGAACCTTGGAACTGTAACCTACTCTTCCCAAAAGCTCCCATGGGTTTAACTGGGAGTTTTGCCTGAGTAAGGAATGAGTAAGGACTTCAAAATTGGGATGTACTTGCGTAGCTATTTGCAACTGTAGGGGGAGGGATATACATTTCAGGCAGATGTTCAGACTTCAGAAGTCCATGAAGCTAAGCCGATTATGCCAGCCAAGATCTGACTAAGGAGAAAATACCCACGTTCCGTTTTAATGAAAGTTTCATCTCTAAGATGTTAATTGGATCTAGCTCAGGGGTCAGCAACCTTTCAGAAGTGGAGTGCCAAGTCTCCATTTATTCACTCTAGTTTAAGGTTTTGCGTGCCAGTCATACATTTTAATGTTTTCAGAAGGTCTCTTTCTATAAGTCTATAATATATAACTAACCTTTTGTTGTATGTAAAGTAAATAAGGCTTTAAAAATGTTTAAGAAGCTTCATTTAAAATTAAATTAAAATGCAGAGCCCCCGGACTGGTGGCCAGGACCCAGACAGTGTGAGTGCCACTGAAAATCAGCTTGTGTGCCGCCTTTGGCACCCGTGCCATAGGTTGCCTACCCCTGCTCTAGCAGATAATGTTACTGCCAGAGAAAGAGGATACTTAAAAAGACACTGCAGCCCCCCGCCCCCAGCCACAGGGACAGCTTTATCTGGACTGGTAATGGCTCCTGGTGGGCAGGCCAGTGGAGATCAGCTAAGTCATTGGCCCCTGTGCACCTGAGGGAGGGTATATAAACTCTGCCCTCCAGCCTGAGCCCAGGCCACTGAGTTCCTTGGTCTATTGTGAGCATTGCATCAGTTGCCTTTTTGGGGGCTGGGTGGGAATTTTTCCCTCACCACCAGGCTGGCCAGGGTGGGGTGAGATTTTTTGCCTTCCCCACAGCAGCTCAGGGACCCAGTGGGGTAAGGTTCAAGTGGTCACAACTCAACAGGTGGCATGTATCCAGTCCAGGTACTCCTTTCATAGGGGACTGGTTCCCTGAGAAAGCAGAGTTGGAAGACATTCCTTAAAGAAGCTGGGAAACAGGCCTGAGGCTCCCAACACCTGATACAGCAAAGAAATGACCCCCTTTTCCCAGCCCATGTACTCTCATTAGAGGGGAGTGCAGTGGAGTCCCAGCAACAGGCTAGGACCAGCTGGGTGAGGGGGAGCTGATGGCAGCCCTCCACCAGGTAGAACCAGCTAAGAAAGTAGTCATGACTTGCACTGTATGAGTTACAGCCAGTTAGTTACCAGATGAGTTAAGTATAAAGTTGTGGCCTAATTAAGACACATCTCTTGCATTTTGTCTTTTTTTCTGCATGTTCAGGACAATGATCTAAGCCAGGTTGGGCATAAAGTGAACAATCCAAGCTATCCAAAATGGGCAACCCAACTAGTTTTACCACTTTGGACTGGTATCAGAAGGTGATAGAATAAGTGTCCTATCACCTTGGGTTTATAGGTAGGCCTTTCTGCGGTAAAAAGAGAGCAACTGTCCTTACCCCAGTGACGGCAAAATAAGGAGTGAGTAACTGCTGGAGTACCAGGTCAAGGACAAGAGAGATTAAAATCTGCCACTCTGAATAGCTCCAAAAGGGGAATGGTGGTTCAGAATGAGCTAAATGAAGTCAAGGAAATGAGGCAGGCCTGGTTCCACTCATGTTTGAATCTTTTTAGCACATTTAATTACAGTCTCTGCATGTTGGCTAGTTTTCATTACAAAACTGTGAAAAAAAAATAATTGCTTTAATTAAATATAGCAACATTGAAATAGCAGCAACAGTTATTAACAACTTACATTCCTCTAGCTTCCTGAACTCCTCCAAGCTCACCATGAACTCCAATATTGCATGCTTTCCTGAAACCCTTTGCAATTCCCAAAAATCATTTTCATGAAAATAGCTGCAGCCTTTGTAAATAAGTAATTACCTTGTAGACGTCATGCACTGTGGTTAGTCTGTCAAATCGTAGATACATTGAATTTAACATGAGGACTATCTGAATAGGCTCACACTGGGTACAAATGTTGGTAAAGGTCACAACATCACTGAACAATATGGTGCATTCTTTAAACTCTCCTGTGAACAGAAAGGTCTGTGTTAGTACTCCTTCCATTTATAAATAATTCTGATGAGCTGGACCAATCAGTAGCTGTGGCTATTATGCACACACGAGACTTGTTTGCTGAGATTGCTTTTCTCACCAAATTTTTAGCAAATAAGATGATTCATTTAAGATCCATATTGGTAAGGGAGGATCTGATTTAATAATGTATCAAATGTAAGAACAGCAGCATGTCTTAGACAATCCAGGAAGCTGTCTACAGATGCTTAAGCACATGAGCCTGATTCAGCAAAGCAGTTAATCACATTCTTTACTCTATTCCTACTCAAGGCAGCACTTAAGCACATGCTTAACTTTAAGCTTGTGCTTAAGGCCCATTTACTTCAGTGGAATTTAAGCATATGCTTAAATGCTGTCCTAAATAAGAATAAAAATGCTTTCCTAAATTAGGCCAGTGCTGGGCTTACACATTTTTTTAGAGGAACAAAGCATTGTAGAGGTACTGTACGGCCAATTTGTTCAATCTTTTTCCTATAGCTCTCCAGTCACCCTCACACCTCCCATCTTCTACATACGTCAAAACAAAGCCTGCTTTATTGGTGCCACTCAGAGCACCAGTATTGTGCTGGCAGCCACCAGAAAGGGGGGTATCATTGAAGCTACATAGTTTGCACATCCCTGGAGCCAGCTCTGGGTAACAGCACAGTTCCCAAATCTAATATTAAGGACAGGGCTGCTCTTTTAAATACATGTATCATATTCATTCACCTGCCTCAACTCGTTTCCCTTCTTTTAGCTGGTTGGCCACATGCTTTGGAAGCATGGCATAGAGCAGAGCTTCTGTCTTTTTCTTCTCTTCCTCCAGGTGCTTTGAGAGTATCCGCAGTTCTTCTTTCTTCCTCTCCAGCTGGTTAGAGAGCTCCATCTCAGCCAGTCTTTGCTGGTTGAGAAGAATCAAATCCCTGGTAACATCATGAGGTGCTATGTCCGCAATGTGCATCTGTCTCTCTTCCAACTCATGCAAGGTGCGCAATAAAGGTGAGCAGAGATAGAGCATGCACTGCAGAGACTCCATCCAGATCATCTGGCCTGTTTAGAACAATTGGAAAAGAAACTGAAAACTTTCAACAGCCTAGTTTTAATAGTATAGGATTCTTAGCCCTTAGGACAATGGCTTATCTGTAGGTGTATGTCACCTTGGGGACTGTCAGGGTTTGTCCACACTGCAATTAGACACTTGCGGCTGGCCCATGCCAGCTGACTCAGGATCTTTCTGTGGGGCTCTTTAATAGCAGTGTAGACGTTTGGGCTTGGCTGGACCCTGGGCTCTAGGACCTTGCAAGGTGGGAAGGTCCCAGAGCCCAAGCTGCAGCCCGAGCTGGAACATCTGCACTGCATTTCAACAGCCCCACAGCCCGAGCCCCGCGAACCAGAGTCAGCTGGCATGGGCCAGCCGCAGGTGTCTAATTGCAGTGCAGACATACCCTCAGTTTGCTACAGTTTCAGTCAGATTCCTAAGGATGCTGTGCTGTGCTGTGCTGGGCAGGAAGCGGTGGCTTTTTGCAATCTCTAGAAGGTGCCTAATCCTGACCCACTCTATCTTCTCTATACTAGAAACTACTCTTCTTCCTCACTCATTGCTTACAACATGCCTGTCAAAACTCCCATTGACTTCAGCGGAGCCTGGATTTTCACCCAGAAAGTCTATGGCAGAGTCAAGCATTGAACCCATTTTTTTTTTTAAACCCAGTGTAAGGGAATATGATTACTTTTCCTATGAGAGTTTCTTTCCCTTTGACAATATGCCTGATATACGATATGTTTTTACTTCATCTATGGGCACAGGAGAGAATTACTGAGTTTTAATGGTGACTTGCAAGGGGAAAAATTGAGTTCGTGCTCTTTTTTGCTTCTTTATGATATATAAAGAATCCCTGAAGGATAGGTAGACTTATTTTCTTTCTTTCTTTCTTTCTTTCTTTAGAAATTCAGGTCTTATCTATTGTGTTTTTCTTGAGAAATTGTATGGACAACTGGAGAACTAAAAGATTTATGACATAACAGATACCACACAAATTAAATGTAAATAACTGGGAGGAAATGTAATTTTAACTCTAACTGTTTAGAATTCATTATTTTGTTAACATTTTTTTACTCAATACACTTCTGAAACCTTCCAAAAGATCTCCAGCAAAACCAGGGAAGACCAGATTTGACATGCATGATACTTCTAAGACAAAACATGATAAAATAAAATTTTCAGGTTGCCTTTTTTATCTATTAAAGAAGCAAAGTGAGGGCACAAACACATTGTTCCTTTCCTTTTAAATATAAACTCTGTTGCAACTAAATGGACCAATCAGAGCACCACTCGATACCATTTTCTCTGAAGGAAAACCAATCAAATAAAGTGATTTCTTTGTCACTGTAATCTAAACTGTTCTGTATTTTTAAATAAAGGAGAAAGACAGACAGAAATGAGAATCAGAAAGTATAAATGACTATAAACAAAAAGAGAAACTGACTAGATCACAGCGGGTGGGAGGGAGAAGGAGGAGCAGATTGGCAAGGCTGCCAGTGGGCAGGAGGTGCAGGAGGGAGGGAAGCTGGCTGTCAGTGTAATTTTTTACCCTATACCCTCACTATACAAAGTGTTCCAGCTCCCCTGCAAGTGGTACTGACAGCAGAACTGAGCTCTCTGGGCCTGATCTTGCACACCCCAAACTGCCAATGAAGCAGATGGTCTTGGCTGCATGCTGGGGATATCCACCGGGACAAGTGGGAGGGACCATGGAGTGGCAGCAGAACTACTCTCTAGAGATTGCCTCAACTTAGTGGCTAAAATAGCTTCTATTTTATCATCCTACCGCATACACAACAAAGAAGAAGAACCAGAGGGTTTATGTAGGGAGCTACCTTCTCATTCTGCCCCCACTCACTGTCTGCCTTGCCCCAATAAATCAGAAAGCCCCTAAAGGGATGGGTTCCATGCTTTGGGGTGAGCACTTCTATGCATCCCCAATACCCCAGCCTTCCACAAATGGAATCTTATTGGTTCTCTTGCCAGAGAACCCACAACACCTGCAGAGGGAGGGGCAGGATTTGTCCATGAGTGTATTAAAGTATCACTCATCTTTCCTATACTATACAAACAACTGCCATTTATTTGTCTAATGCAGTGAGGGAGGAGAAATCAGCCAATTCAACTCTATTGTTATTCTTGATTTAGCAAGAGCCGTGTATGTTCATTGAAAAAATTAAGTACCTCTCAGCTCTAGCATTGGACGTTGTTTCCATGACTCTGGCATCATCTCTCTCCTAGTCCGGAAAACAAATTGACTGTTGATAAACTTCTGAACGCTAGAGATGGTGAATGTCACTTCTGGGTGCACGATACTGAAGTAATGATCCAGGCGAATGCCCATGGTCTGAAGGCCAGGGACAATCTTTTGAATGCTCACCCCAGCTTGCTTTACTCTGAGCTTTAAAACAATATGGGCCACAGGTTACATTTCATGTCCTCTTTGGGATCAGCTACTAGTCATCTGAACCATCACTTGCAATACATGATCGCTATTTTCAAATGGACTTAGCTTCACACAGAGCCAGTCAACCATCTCACCGCCCAAGTACATGGCTTATTTCTCCGCATTGCTTCTCTCTTATAGAATAACATAACATAGAATGTTAGCTTGGAACTAGGAAATAGTGTTATAATCATACAAGTGTCCTTGATATATATTGCTGATTCCAAACATTAATCTTCAGTGAAATATCAATTATATTTAAATAATGAGTATGATCTTTGTTTTGGTTACACCAGTAAGTCCCGTGTAACTCAACCCAATCCCAATTCAGCTTAAAACCAGTACAAGTGAGAGGAGAATCAAGTCAATCTTCCATCAATGATATGCTGTAGAACATCAACGATTAGTAATGAGAAAGCACGGAGTGATGTTCAGTTCAGTTCTGTAATGTTATATAAATCATACTTTTTCTAAGATTCATTAAGCTCCTTCCTTGTCTCCCCACAATTGCCAGCTCCCTAGGGTGTATAGCAATGTCATGGTGACTTTGGAGAAAAACTAATTCTAACATTAAAGAGGATTATATTATGTTTGTTTCTACAATCTGCCATGCTATGATCTCTTTTCTGTTCCTCATATGGCCACGGTTTCATGATTTATGGCAGTGGTAGCAGATTTAAGCTATTTTCTGTGATTTTCAAACTCATTGTTATAATCTTAAGTTTTGTAAGGGACATTCAGCATTTGGGATGGGTGCTTCTAGAACCTTTTGAAAAGATGTAACTTAGATAATATTTTTACTTCAAGGTCCCAGAGACACAGACAAGGTTTTCATCTTGAGGCTAAAAGACCAAAAACATCAAGACACTTGATCACGGCCTTGGATAAGCCAAAAGACTACTCACACTTGATCTTAGCTCATCATTATAGTTAAATACTATAATTACAAAAACAAATTAACAAGTCAGCCTTTGCCAGCAGCTACCACAAAGGGAGATCTGAAAGAGATCACAGTATTGGCATACACTCAGAAGAGAAAATAACTGTGGTGGCAAATACTAACTTTGTAATGGGCACCATTGACCTATGGTTTCTTTCTTCAGGACATATCTTGTATCAGTTTTTAAGAGTTTGAGAGATGTCTTTGAAACTGATGATAATATATGATCCTAATTTCAGTAGGGCCTGGGACTTTCTCCTCAACAAGCAATTCACTTTCCATGACTAAGTTAATTGCACCCCAGCTGAGGACCTGCCCCAGTTGATGGGACCAAGACCTTATTCGGCACAAAGAATGTGGCTGCAGTGGTATTGATAAGATGCCTTAAATGGCTTAAACCGCCTGATTTTCATTTACCTTTTACTACATTATGAAGTGAGTCCCATCAACATTTTGAAACCTCTTTATCTAGCTCAGTTGCAGGAACACTTCCCATAAGTGGCTAATTTATTTGCTTTGCTTACCCACACTCACGCTTTCTCATCCATCCATCTCCTGTGTGAAGCCAACATTCTCTGCAGAGCATGAGAGTAGGAAGTTGAGGAGCTTGCCAGGGACCAAGCAAATCTGGGAGAGTTCCCCAGCACTTAATCGCTGCAGTCAGCGGGAAGGGAGAAGCTGTCATACCAGTCCCCTTATGGCAATAGGTTTGTGAAAGAGAAATGGCTCAGAGTTCTGCCACTAGGAATGAAAAGAAGCTGGGTTCCTCTTCCCAGAAGATGGGGTGGTGTGCCAGTCACATGGCTGTGTGTCTGGATTTTCCTAGAAGAGGAAACCTTTGCTGCATGCTGAGTCTCAATGATCAGCCAGCTGCATGCACAGTCTCAGTGATCCCCAACTCCCAATCCCCTGCTCACCCACAGAAGTCATTGGGTGAGCAGGGGATTGTGAGTGGGAGATATAAAAGGGAAGCCAGATGCAAGTGCTGGGCTGTCAGGGGAGAAATCGCTTTGCTAGGGAGTCCAGGAGATGGGGGAACAATCCAGTGCTGTTGGAGAATCCAGGAAATGAATGTGTTTGATGATTGAGCGACTGAGAATGATGTACTTTGTTAGCATGTGTGCAGCCACTTCACGCTCAGAAATCTCAGTGAACCCCCTTGCGATGTCGGAGACCTCACTTCAAGTTCCCCTCTGATTGATGAGAAGAAGGGATTTGATCAGGTATCTGCCACCTTTCAGCACTAACCACAGGGCCATGGGATAATCTGATGTGGGGCTCCCTCAATCTCAACTAGTGAAGATATTCCACTGTAGTTAAATAATTAAATATTAACTGAGTCAGAGAGAAAGTGAAAATCACTCCATAGCCAAGTGGTTAGTGTAACAGGTGAGCCCTAGGCTAACGGTTATAAGGAGGTTCTCCCTGCCACCCCGGCCATTTTGTGTGGAACTAGATGGCCTCTGAGCACATCTACTGGATCAGCCACCCACAAGAGTTAGATAGAGGAAAGCCTATCTTATCACAGCTCATGGATCGCTAGGATAGATGGGCACCTACCTCTATGAGTGGGATAGGGCTTAGGATGCACCCCTTCATTGCTCAGCATAGCATCACAATGCCTAAATCCCTTTGTGAACCTGGGCCTATATGGCTTGTGCGTGTAAAACTTACTTACCAGGTGCTTGCCTTACCTCTTCATCAAAAACAACATGGAAAGGAAGTCCATTGCAAAATGTTTTTGTATCTATCCAGAGGGTTGTAGGATAAGCAGGATCAAATCCTCTCAGAAGTTTACCTGCAGTAAGATAAGTCTGAAGCTTTTGATCATATTGTAGCTCAGAAAAATAATTAGCAGGATGATGTGAAATAATAAGGTAAACCAATATAAATAACATGTGAGTATAGATATGTGCAAATTCTAGGTGTGGTACACTGTAGGTAAATATAAAGCAGCTCACCCATTTCAATTTTATTTGGATGAGAAAATCTAGGTTTTTAAATTCCGAAAAATATGAATCTTTATATGTGTGAAATTATGCAGAAAATAGATAGGTAGCAGTGGGACTTTGTGAATATTTCAGATACTATGGCTATTGCCATTGCGATATTCACACCAAAGGGTACATAACAAAGGTGTTCAGTATAGTCTGACAGCTTCTAATGAACACTCGTAGTGGCAAGGTTTAGGGACACAGTTCTGGTCCAAGAAATGGAGAACAAAAGGAGTGTGTGTGAAACATTCCTTGAGCTTTTCCTGAAAGCAGTCACTTTATCTGTGGGAAGGTAGCAGCTTGCAACCAGAAAGGTGATGTTTTCATATTACATGCTGAGCACAAAGCATGTAGACTAAAATGTCAAAAGTGCCTACATAAAACATGTGCTCAATTTTGTTGCTTTTCAACAGGACTTAGGCACCTCAGTCACTTAGGATACATCTACACTATGATTAAACAACTGCGGCTGGCCCATGTCAGCTGACTCAGACTTGTGGGGCTTGGGCTGAGGGGCTGTTTAATTGTGGTGTAGATGTTCGGGATCAGGGTGCAGCTACCCATCTCTTTTCTATATGAAGGTAAATCTCCAATGCAATTAAACAGCCCCCGAGCTGTGGGTGTTTAATTGCAGTGTAGGTGTGTACCTTTTAGGCAATTTTGACTATTTTACCCATCTAACAATAAACAATCTCTGGGAATGGGAAATGCATGATTATTACTGCATGGTTTATAGCTAAGCATTCTCCAGTAACCCGTAACTATTAGACTGCTGATTATTTCAAGTGATCTATTTTGAAATGTCTGTCATTACGAGCAGAGGAACAAAGGTAGCACGTTCTTAGGTGACTATGGAGAGAAGGAGGCTAGATTCAGAATTCAAGGCCTAATTTTCAGAAGAATTGAGGTTCTGCAGCTTTAGCTGAAGTCAGTGGGAGCTTAGTATCTTTGAAAATCAGACCCTTGGTAACGCCAACAGTTGATGAGCTGTTACAAATTAACACAACGAATCAAATTCTTTGATTTTTAACATGCAGTCCTACTTCAAAAAGTGATGAATGGCAATTTTGTACTCCGCAGACCTGTATTTAGAGTCATATAGGTTGATGCTAGATTCAGACATAAGTTTTCACTCCTATTACCCCTATTGAACCAAAACAACTATGGAAAAGTGAACGGGATTCTAATCCTTGCGGATGACCAACAGAATTCAATCAGCTACCCTTGAGAGAACCTGCTGTACCTGTTGATACACAGGTGTCACTTAGGGCATTAATCAGACAGCATTATACCCTCAGCTGTAGCAGAGGGTGTAATTTGGCCCACAGCACCAAGACAGTTGACAATGTTTGAAAAGGAAATAACCCAGTTTCAGATCTCAGGCTGAGCTCGCAAGGCTGGCAGCTAGAAAATCTTTCTTATTCTTTTATTTTGTTATTTGTAAACTGAGACTACTTTATCTGGAAATCATTGAGAGTCTTTAAACATGAAACTCCACGATGCTGTTTTTACAGCACTTTTAGGGCATGGCTACACGTGCAGATGTAGAGCTCTGTGAGTTAAACCAGCCCTCGGAAAGTACAGCAGGGAAAGCGTTGCAGTGTGTCCACAGTGTCAGCTGCAAGCACACTGGCATGGCACTTGCAGCGACATTGTGGGTGATGCATTATGGGCAGCTATCCCACAGAGCACCTCTTCCCATTCTGGCGCTGTGGCTTGTGGGAAGGGAGAAGGGAGTGCGAGGCATTCTGGGTCCTGTCCTAATGCCCTGTGATGCATCACTTCACATCCCAACAAACCCTGTGCTTCCATCCACATTTGGCGCCATCTTTCAACGTTTTTATACTGTGGGTTCTGTCTTCCCTTTCAGTCTGCAGGAACGGATCCCGAAGTGCTGAGGAATATGTTGATGGATCTCACCAGCACATCACGTTTGGCAGTCGAGTTACTCCTTAAGATCCAAAGTGACAGTGAGGACTCCGACGATGATATCGACTCAAGTAACGCATATGACACAAGATTACTTGTGGCATTCATGGACATGCTCACCACTGTGGAACGTCATTTTTGGGCTTAGGAAGCAAACAGTGAGTGGTGGGATCACATCATCCTGCAAGTCTGGGATGACGAGCAGTGGCTGCAGAACTTTCGGATCAGAAAAGCAACTTTCATGGGTGATGATCTCGCCCCCATTCTGCGGCACAAGGACATGAGATTGAGAGCTGCCCTGCCAGTGGAGAAGTGGGTGGTGCAATCTGGAAGCTGGCAACTCCAGACAGCTACCAATCGGTTGCTAACCAGTTTGGCGTGGGAAAGTCGACCGTTGGAATCGTGTTGATGCAAGTTTGCAGGGCCATTAATCGCATCCTGCTCAGAAGAACCGTGACTCTGGGTAACATGCATGACATTGTGGCTAGCTTTGCACAAATGGGTTTCCCTAACTGTGGAGGGGCGATAGATGGCACACAGATGCCAATTCTGGCACCAGCCCATCTACCCTCCGAGTATGTTAATCGGAAGGAGTATTTCTCAATGGTTCTCCAGGCACTTGTGGATCAACATGGGCATTTCATTGACATTAACGTAGGCTGGTCCAGAAAGGTGCATGACACATGCATCTTTCGGAACACTGGGCTGTTCAGGAACCTGCAAGCCGAGACTTTTTTCCCAGACCAGAATATCACCATAGAGGAAGTCGAAATGCCCATTGTGATCCTTGGAGACCCCACTTACCCTTTAATGGCATGACTCATGAAACCCTACACAGGGAGCCTTGACAGCAGCAAGGAGCAGTTCAACAACAGGCTGAGTCAGCGCAGAATGACTGTGGAGTGTGCTTTTGGCCATTTAAAGGGCCTCTGGCTCTCTCTGTATGGGAAGCTGGACCTGGCTAATGACAGTATCCCCGCGGTTATATCCATGTGTTGTACCCTCCATAACATTTGTGAATGGAAGAGTGAAAGATTCACTCAGGCATGGACCTCGGAGGTTCAACATCTGGAGGCTGAATTTGAACAGCCAAAGAGCAGGGCTATTAGAGGGGCCCAGCTTGGGCTGCAAGGATTAGAGATGCCATGAGGCTGCAATTTGAGGCTGAAAGCCACCAGTAATGTCTGGTGCCCTGCACAGGAGTGAAGTGCAGTGGTTCCAATATTAGTAGGAATCTGTGTTTGCTACACTGACTTGCAGTGCCTGTTGCTTTCCTGGGCTAAGGTATCTTTTACTTTATGCAATAATAAAAAATGTTTTCAAAGCCAAAAAATCCATTTATTGAAAAGAAAATTCATGTATTGAAAAGAAACACAACTGCTTGGAAAACAGAAGGGGTAAGGGGGTGGGGTGGGGTATGAAACAATCACAGTTTTGCGTATGTCCTGTCTGGAGTGCTGTGCAATCACTGCTGCACTTCAGGATGAAAATGCGGCATGGTGATGGGGGTTGAGTGCAGTGGGTAAGGGTCATAGTTTTCAGAGCTGGGTGGTGAGGTTACAGGTGTTGGAAGCAGAACCTGGATGTTGGGGAAAGTGGGTTGGAGGTGACATGGGGGCACAAGGGAAAGAATTTTGGGGACAAGGGCTGCAGGAGGGTGCGGGCGCGGTAGTGCTCCGCCTGCCTGTCTACCAACACCTGGATCGAGTCCACTTAGACTCATAGACTCATAGGTCAGAAGGGACCAATATGATCATCTAGTCTGATCTCCTGCACAAAGCAGGCCACAGAACCCTACCCATCCACTTCTATAAAAACCCCTAACCTATGTCCAAGTTATTGAAGTCTTCAAATTGTGGTTTGAAGACCTCAAGCAGAGAATTCACCAGCAAGTGACCCAT
>NC_133776.1:37532964-37658157 GCF_003597395.2 Chelonoidis abingdonii
TTCCTAATCCATCATTCAATTTTCATATTCATCCCCATCTTTTCCAATTTAACTAACAATTCCCCATGTGGAACCGTGTCAAATGCCTTACTGAAATCGAGGCAAATTAGATCTACCGCATTTCCTTTGTCTAAATAATCTGTCACCTTCTCGAAGAAGGAGATCAGGTTGGTTTGTTACGATCTACCTCTAGTAAAACCATGTTGTAATTTGTCCCAATTACCATTGACCTCAATGTCCTTTACTACTTTCTCCTTCAATATTTTTTCCAAGACCTTACATACTACAGACGTCAAACTAACAGCCTATAGTTACTTGGTGCTCCATGATGGTTATCAGCTGATCCGTGCTTTGGTGCCGGTGCTCTGCATTCTGCTGACAGATTCTCCTTTCGCTCTCCCTCCACTCCTGTGCTTTTAGATTCTCGTTAAGGGACTACTGCATTACTTCATGCAGCATGTCTTCTTTGCTTCTACATGGCTTCTTCCTAATTCTTTGGAGTCTTTCAGCCAGTGATAACACAGATGGCTGAGATCTCAAGGTTGCATCTATAAAGGCAAAATGTAACACTTAACAGAGGCAGCATTGTTCACACCAGACAGAGCAATGATTCACCCATACTTAAAGACAAGCACTGTCCAATGATAGCAGAATTTGCCCGTCCCAAAGTGAGTGCACATAACCCCCAGGAGCCCCAAAATAGTGAGTAAGCACAGGGTTGAGGGGACTGATTGTTTTACAGCCATACTGACCTCTGGGTTTCTGTGCCTTGGGGAGAGCCAACAGCGGCAGGGGGCCCCTATACTGAACATTGTCCCCCCATTTTCCACAGCGGTTCGTCCTGGAAGATATCTCACTGCTGAGGGTGACCTGGGAAGCAAGGGAAGGTCTTTACTACAATGCGGTTCCACCCTAGCCAACATGCAGCTTGCCTGTGTGCAGCAATGGTCCCCCCACCCTTCACGGCACAGTGGCGCGGACATGTTAGCCTGACTGGAACAAGGAGTACAGTAGCGGTCCCAAGGAATCTGGACAAGTGCATTGCACAGCTTCTGGATGAGACCTTTGAAGAGATCACTGAGGCCAATTACCGCGATGTGAGAGAGTGCAACAATGCCCTATTCTACATCTAGGCATCTGTTCAGCCCTAACCCTCCTTGCCCCAAGAGCCCGCACCGAGTAACTTCCTTCCCAAAATAAAAGCTACTTACTGGGCACCTCCTCTGATGTTTGTTCTTCCCCAAGCACCGGCCGCTGAGACTGGCTACCTTCCTCCTGGCTTGAGAACAGCTCCTGGTTGTATGCATCTAGGGATGCCAGAGTGTCTTCCTCCTCCTCAGCACCCTCGGTCCCACTTTCCTCCTTATCCTCCCTTGTTGAACTGGGCTCTGAAGTGTCCATGGTGGTCCTCAGAGCAGAGGTCATTCTCAGAGCAGAGCAGTATCGCATCCAGCTCTTTGTAGAAACAGCAGGTCACAGGGGCAGCATTGGAGCAGCAGTTTGCCTTGCAGGCTTTGTGGTAGGTATTCCACAGCTCCTTCACTTTAACCCTGCACTGAAGTGTGTCCTGGTCATGGCCCCTTCCCATCATGTCCCTTGATTTCTGCCTGAAGGTATCGTAATTCCTATGACTGGAGAACAGCTGGGACTGGACAGCTTCCTCCCCCCCCAAACACTGATGAGGTCCAGCATATCGTCATTGCTCCGTACTGGGATCGCCTGGTGTGTGGAAGCATAGTCACCTGGAAAGATGCGATGGGAATTTTCAAAATTCCCAGAGAATTTAAAGGGTGGGTCTGATGGTTGGTTCCCTGATGGCAAGGCAGTAGAGTTCAAAGTGATGACCAGAGTGGCTAGAACAGGCATTGTGGGACACTTCTGGAGGCTGATCAGAGCACATTAACAGGCCAGGGCATCCACGCTGGTGCCGCGGTGGTCCAGCCGTGGCGGACCAGGTGTTATGCCTCTTGTGGAGGTGGATTACCAGGAGCATTCCAGTTGCAGAGTCAGTGTGCTCCATGTGCCTTGTCAGTGTGGATGCATCGTGAGTTAGAGTGCCCAGAGCTGTTTTAATGCGCTCTAGCTCACAAGTGTAGCCAAGCCCTTAGTGTATAACCACCTTCTAAAGATGAGACACTTTAAAGCCTGAGAGAGACAACAACCTGCTGCTCTTGAGTATGTGCTGTCAGTAAGCATGCTTCTTTGTCTGCAACTTTAATGGAATACAATATTCTACTGAAAGGATACACGGAAAATATGAATGGTGAGTAGTTAATGGCAGTGAAGTTATGTACAGCCTATACAATACTAAATCGACAGTATTAATAGATAATGTCAGATTCCCTTTCAATGATCTCCCTCTTACCTCTTCCTAGTGTAACGATTCCTCTGATTGTTTCCCAGTGATTTTTCTTGGCAGGACAAACAGAAACAAGGCTTGTTCTGTCTCTAATCTTATTCATGTTTTTTTCGATATCCTGTGGAATAAACCCAATCTGAACATTCAACTCTATTTTCAGTTCTTAAAACTCTAGCTCTGTGGGCCAAATCCTTATCAGGTGTAAATCAGTATAGGCCCACTAACTTCAAAGAAGCTATGCCAATGTACACTACCTGAGGATCTGATCCAAAGAAAATATAAAGGGCCAAATTTTCAAAATTCTTTGATTCTAGCCTTTGAACTTAAACTGAGACATGCAAATTTGGCAGTTCAACATACAGTTGTCTGTGTTGTACAAGATGTTACACACCCAGACTGTCACACATTTGCACAAATGTGCAAATCAGATACTTAGCATCTACCTGATATCCATGTGCAAATTCCATTTGCACAATCCAAATTTAGGACCTCAGAAATACATGCCCAAAAATGTGGGTACGCACATGAGGTATTGCAAGCTTAAAGGCAGTTCTGAAAACTTGGTACCTACATTTTTTTTATACTAGACTAAACAAATAACTGCAAATAAATCATGTCAAACTTCCTAAGTTAGTTCCCAGAGGCTTAGGGCCTGGAACTATGCAGTGATTAGCCATCCTTACTTCTTATTAAAATATTTAATTTCCTATGGACTTTAATGGGAGCTGAAGCCATTCAGTAAATTGGAGATCGGACCTGCAGGACCCAATCCTGCAGATTATTCTGTAGTGTCAATGGGATCTGTCTACATGAAGTAACTTACAGGATCGGAGCCTTAAATAGTAGCAGCAGATCCATCTAACATATTTTGGGTAAAAAAATCCCAAGTACAGTATTTATTAATGAAAGCTATTTATCTCCCTGACATTTATTTATAGGAGGAACATCAAAATACCTCTTTATTCAGTTGTTTCTCAATTTGCCTTCCAGAGTCAGCAATGTATTGTGGTGAGGAAGAGAATTTATTTCTCTCTTTATATGAAAATACAGGTTTTTGAGTGACAAGGAAAACTATATGTTCTTTTTTCCCAGTTCTTTCTTCCTCCTCTGTTTGATTGACTATTTCCATTGAAATTTCAGTGTTGAAAAAATCCAGGGCTGCTGCACCAATGATTCCTGAAAGGGAATAAAAGACAAAATTCTGTAGCGAACTAAAACTTTCTACTGTAACAAATATTTGTGCAATGCTGTGTACTAGTTCAAGCATTTATAGCTGTCTTATGCAGTTTTGAGTGTTTATATATAAAAAATCAGAAGTGCAAGATGACATATGATGAATTCATTCATCATATGTCATCTAAGACCAGTTAAACTAATGTGTACATTTTGGGCTAAATCCTCCACTGGTGTAAATCAGCCTACCCCCACTCATTTTATACAGGTCACGGGTGATTTACCACCAGCTTTGATGCGACATACACCTTGGGATGTTATGAGACATATTTAATTATCGACATAGCCAACAAAGTTAGTGCAGAAGATCTGTAGAATCAGGACTGAAATGAGCCTTTAGACTGAGCCATAAGTGAAAAGGGGTTTGTAGCTGCAGCACACTGAGAAGGAATGTTTTTTGCCCCATTAGGCACTGGGATCTCAACCTAGAATTCCAAGGGGCGGAGGAGACTGCGGGAACTATGGGATAGCTACGAGATAGCTATCCACAGTGCAACGCTCCAGAAATCGATGCTAGCCTCAGTACATGGATGCACACCACCACATTAATGTGCTTAGTGTGGCTGCGTGCACTCGACTTTATACAATCCTGTTTTACAAAACCGGTTTATATAAAATCGGAATAATCCCACAGTATAGACGTACCCAGAGATACTTCTCTGATTCGGAATCCCTCCAGAGCTCCCATTTGATGTGGGGAGTAGAGAGGGAAGAGGGATAGTTTGCATCGTTTGCTGCTTTGGCTTTTCATCAGACACTGCACTCTGCTGGCTGGGCCATGGAGGGTGCAGGGGAGGTATCTTCCCTATAGCCTTGCCTCATCCTCGCTCATATGGCCCCAGGAAAACAGTATGGGGCTAGAAGGCCTTGGTCTCCCACCCTCTTTCATTCCATGCCTAGAATCAAGATCCAAACAAGTCCGGTATTGCTGCGTTGTAGGGTGCTTTGAGGCTTTACTTCTCTTACTGTCCTGTGCGGGCTAGTCTCAATCCAGCTGATTGTCATGCATGTACAAACTGTTTTCCTTTGTAAAACACACTGCAGCTATTTTCTAATATGTATATTTAGACAGACTATACAGTTTTACTATGATTCTTCCTTTTTATTTGGAATAACATTTTTTACAGTCTGACCTTGATTATGTAGTCAAGAGGAATTTTCTCTCTTGAAACAAGACATTGCATCAACATGCATTATTATTGCTTCAATTTGTACTTAGTAATATGTGGTGGTTGAGTGCAGTATTCTACGGTGACAATGATCTGAAAAATCACTCTGCATTTTGAGAGACTGGTGAAGCCTCAAATCGCTATGCATTCTGAAATATCAAAAGGCAATGGGTATGCATAAACGGAGAAGCTTTGATTCCCATTTGAGATTCCCAAGTTCCTTTGAAGAGGCTCCACTTAATCATCTAGAGGTTAAGAGTGGGGATCTATTTTATCATAGCACAAATATAATTGTGAAATATAGTGATTCTCTCAATGTTCACATGGATCAGCTTCTGAGTGAAGGTATGGATTCTTGCAAATGCTAATGGAGGGCCTAGTGCTGAATTGAGTCCAATGGCAGTTTTGCCTGGATATTCATTTCAGGATGTCTCCATGATGTGTTTTTAACATCTCTCCTCATACTCCATTTTAATGATTTTAGGGATATGAGATATAGAGAACTAGCACACAAGTGGACTCCATAATGCATATCAGCTGTTTCAGCTTCTTCCACCATAAAAATCTGTGTGTTTTAGAAATGCTATGGCAGGACAGACATTAATGGCCTGCTTTTCAGAATTGTTGTGCACCCCCAAATCCCACTCAAGTCAATGAAAGCTGCAGATGCTCAGCAGCTCTGAAAATAAAACCATAACAGTAAAATATTTTAAAGTCAATCAAAATTCTGTTGGCTGTCAATTCTCGTCCAGAGAATTTGTGAAAACTAAGCAAAGAATAGCGGCAAATGTATGAGTCTATAGATGTAACGCTCAACTGCATTATTACCTGGAACAATATGGCACAGACCTCTTCTATCTGAGTAATAATGCAAATGCATTGAGCCATCTTCATTCTTTTCTACCCTAAAAGAAGGTGCATTCATCTCCTGAAAACAATAATAATAGTTAATTATCCTCTATCATAAGGAACACTAGTGCAATAGCAAGCTCTATAAAAACAATAGTTATACTTTATAACGCTGATCTCGTTTCATTTGCATTTATCAGAAATGAAAGATCTTTATGTTGGAAGGAAACTATACCTTTTATTTGATTCAAAGTATTGAATAAATTAACATCTAATATTAAGGATAACTTTGAATAGCTGACTTCTTTCCCTACTAGTGCATCAGAATAATTAATTTCAGAGCACAAGAGGGACGGTTGTGGCACAGTATTTTGTTGACATGTCAGTGTGTAAACCCTGGCAGGGTACATCCATGTCGGCTCAGTAGTTCTTACTTCAACTTGCCTGATAAGAAAGAGACAGGTAGCTATGTAATGCATCCAAGTTTTCGATGAACTCGTAGAGATTTCCACCCAAAGTTCTCAGCATATGGTCATAGCCTGACCGTTTGCAAAATTCAAAGAAAAACTCTCCAAACTGCTTCAGAACCATATCAGGGGGAACATCTGACAAAATAAAGATACCTTTATTAATTAACATGACAATGCTGAGAAATGGACTAACAATAAATGCAAAATGTTTGTAGAAAAGGTAGGGAATGTTAAGAAATGTGTGCATTACACACAGCAGAGGTCAGGGGAGGTGGAGGTACAAAGGTGGCACAGAGGTGTGCAGGCCCCATTCCTGGGCTTAACTGGGAGCATCCTGAGAGCAGCTCTAGCTCACTCTAGCTATTAGCTCCAAGGAGCTGAAACCACAGATGGGGGATCAGGGTAGCATAGAGGCATCCCATCTTACCCTGCTTCCCTCAGCCATGACCCGGTATGTGACAGGAAAAGGGTGGTGTAGGAGCCCATAGGGCGCTGGAATATCCACCTTTCACTGAGTTGTTCTTCCATCTGGGGCTTAATAGGTTGGGTGTATGGCCAGAAGCTGACGGCAGCGCAGTGCAAAGCAACCATGCTACACCCAAATATCCCAATCCACAAGTCTAACTTGATTAGTCTTTTGAAATGTGTTGATCTCCAACTAGCAGCAAAAACCATGGCTATGTATTACGCATCTTTACTGTATATAATTTTTAAAGAAAAATTGGAAAAAAAATGTTATATGACTGTTAGAAATGGAAAAACATATATTTTCTCTAGCTGTCTCATCATCTAAAATAGAAAACAAAAATGTCATCTCCAGTACCTGTCTAAAATTCTAATATTTTCAATATTAATTCTTAATACTGTTCTCTGACTCAATTCTTCCCATTGTAGAACTGATAAATGAAATTGTTTTTAATTGTTCACTTTATTAATGTAAGTTCTGTTCACCATTCACTACACTTGCCTGCACTGTAACTTCTGTTCACTGTTTGCCATATTGTAATTCAAACCCCATTTTAAAACGCTCACTCCATTTTGTAAAAGCTTCCTTCAACCTTCATTTTTTGCAAACCCTGCTGTAATCTTATTAGTTAGTTTAGATGTGTGAATGAGGCATGTATGGATGATAAAATCAACCTCCAGCCCCAGCCTGTCCTGATGAGGTGAAGTTCAACTACCAACGGCTGAAGACCTAGACAACAGTGAAACAAAGTAAAAAGCATCCACCCTAAAAAGAAAAGGACAAAAGAACAACAGAAGGAAGATCAAAGCCAGGTTCAAGGCTGAAAGTCACGCCTGCAATTGACGGGTGATCAATCCAAACCCAAAGGCAGCGTGACACACCAAGACCTATAGACTTTGAATCCAAACTAAAAGCCTGTAAAAAAGAAGGGTGAGATAAGAGACTTTGGGTAACATTCTGCTGCCAACATGGAGCCAGCCACCTGCTGATTAATTTAACAACAGCAGAATGAAGCAACTCCCATGAACTAACATAGGGAAAAATCCCTATAAAGCTGGACTCTGAAGACTGAGGACTTTGAGTCTATGGTTCTGCTGCCAGCCTCCAGGAGCATCAGGTGCACCTGACCCGGACTCGGCTCCACTCTTGTGTACAGAGTACCTGGCCAGTATTCTGTCACAAGCAACTTTAGGCTGGTAACTATAATATCTACACAGAACTTGTATGAATGATTGTGTGTATGGATATATATATATATATAATCATAGGAATAAGTAACCAAACAACATTGTTTGCTGTTATCTTTTATTTTATTATGGTATTTACAATAAATGTGACAAATGTCTTGTCCCCTTTAAGATCCTGCTAGTTTTTATTGGTATAACACCATTGGTGCCTGGAGATGAAAACTGCACCTCCCTGAGCCCTGGTTCTGCAGTGGTCTTCTTGGGAGAAGGTCAGGCAATGTTTTTACTATTGTTTTCCCCCAAAAGGGTAGATGGGGAGGATAGTCTTAAACTGAATTCAAGTCCCTGTAGGACCTCCCACTAGTGGAGGGTGTCTGGTCAATTAGTCCTAACTAACATTACCTCTTTTGGGAGCTCCAAACAGTGACCTGCTCCAAGCACTTTTAATTATGAGCTTGGTGCAACTGCCTTCTGGATGGACTTCCCAGCTCTGACCCTGCTCCAGCACAAGCAGCTATAACCCAAGATCAGTTTAGTCCCTGGTTTATAGAAAGCCCAATTACACTCCTGTTGAACTCATTTGGAAAACTCCCATTGACTTATATGGGGCACAAGATCCTCAGAGGCTTGGGCCCAGGTATTGTTTTGTATTGCATTGACATACCTAACATTTTGCAGGCTTTGTCAATTAGCTGCATTGTGATCTCATCTTTGTAAACTTCAAACGTCAGAAATGTGTCCTGAACTCCTGCCTGGATTCTGTAACAAAAATGAGATTCATGTTGCAATATCATTCTAAACAGAACACGTTTAAGACCCAACTGGTATCCCTTAGTCACAGTTCTCCTATTTGCACTCCTCACTGTGGTACCTGAGAACAACTCTTCCCTTCATTAACATTAACTGGATAGATGAGTACCTGTTGAAGACGGAATCTAAACTTAGGGCTCAAACCTGCAACCTTTGCTCATGTGAAAAGTCACATTGACGTTGGTGAGACTTAAATATGTGCCTAAGTGATTGGCTGAATCAGGATGTAGGTTGTACAAGGCTGATACTATTATTTATTACTGTAGTGCCTACGAACCCACCTGGTATTAGTGCCCCATTGTTTTAGGCACTATACAGATGACAGTACTGCTTTTGCTTCTGTTACTGTACATTGTGGCACATTCTGATACGTTCCTGGTTCCCTGTGGGCCTGACCCCAAACCTATTTAAGTCAATGGGAATCTTTCCATTGGTTTCAATGGGCTTTGGGTCGGGCCCTGGATCACTTGGTATCTACATTTGCTTTATTTTTATTTCTTTATATTATGTAAAATTCCATAAAGCTTTTCAAGTTTTAAAAAAAACCCCAAAAACAAAAGAGAGCAAAATCAATGTTTTCTATTACGTTTAATTACTTTTCCCTGAGGCTCCAAGATGAAATTGACTTCAGAATAAGGTGGCTTCTTTTCAGTATACGGTAATTACTTTTCAATAACGATACAATGAGCCAGTGTGTCTATTGCACACATGTCCCGCAGACAAAATGTCATCCTTCATTATTTGGTCTAATAAATGAAGCAATTAATGTCCTAGGACAAAATGTTGCAGTATAAAAGGCTTGACTTTAACTTAATAGGTAATTTTAATAATTGCTTCCTGAATAATGAATACTTCAGCATTCATTCAACAGTGAGAGATTGGTATTCTGTGGTACTATGTTCCTTATTATACTTTCTCTTAATTTATTCAATTCCTTAGGAATGAGTTACCTTAATTTTTCCCATGTTTCTTCACCATATTTTTCAACCACCAAAGACTTCAGACATGTGTTTATAAATCCATACTGCAAAAAGAAATATAGGAATACGGAAAATTGTTTACAAAAGTGCTCTTGAATCATGCAAGCCCATAATATTTTAAATTCCACTGTGATAATATAATACAAAATTGTAAATAACACTTTGCACTCATCTAGTTCCTTTCAATCAAGGTTATTAAGTCTTTTACAAAGTCGTGTATTATTTAGCTGTACATTTAAAAAAAATTATGGTAAGAAAAATTCTTAGTCTTGTTTTATAGATTAAAAAACAGGCAAAAGCAGGCAAAAATCTGCTCTGATGTGGAGTGAATGGAGTTAGTGCAGATTTACATCAGTGTAACAGAAAGCAAGATTGGCCCACTATTGGCTCAACTATTGTGTACATATTTATTTAGGTACACATAAAATGGAGATGACAGAGGTTGAAAAAGGTGAATAAACATTGTTATACAGATAAATAGTATCATAATAGCAATAATTACCTGAAGTTATGGGGCAGCTTTTGCAAATTGGGGACTCACCCACATTCATATGGGCATGATCCAAAGCCCCCTGACATCAATGTTAAACCCACCTGTGAGAGGTATGCGGTTTGGTGTAGGTCTATGGTGATTTGATGTGAGAATGGGGACTGGAGAGCCCTGTCAGTCCTCCAACCCCACTGCTGCTATATACAATTTGAAATCAATATCAGAATTTACTTAGAAGAAAAGGAAAGTCCTCAGTAAGCATTTCTGCCACATTTTTAAATTTTCACAATGAAGGCCTGATCCTGCATTTCTTCAGTATTATCATTGTACAGCAGGCATAACCTTCAGGGAAGTCAATGGGAATTTAACTTGCTTCCAGGAGTACTTCACTGCTGCTGTGCAGTTCAATGGAAAAAACCCCCCATCGTTTCTGGATTTGATAAAATGGATGATATTCACCAGAATGATCAAAATAGGGCTTTTCATGGAAACACATATTTAAAGAAGATATATATTCTTTAACCTGTCAAAGTTAGGATCACATAAATTCAGCCCAAGAAAGCTTGTAAATCCACAGAAGCTACTCTGTTTGACACTATTCCCTATAACAGTTATGTAGCCTATCAGTGGTTAATATGCAGTCCACAGGACATCCAGGCAGACATTTGCGTCTTGCTCAATGAATAACTTTCTAACCTTAATAAAGTGCACGTCACTCTTTTCGAGGGACCTGCTCTAAATGTCCATCTGTGACATTTAGATTACACCATCTCTGAGGTTTGGGATGGTAGAAATGCAGCGTTGGACACGAATACAAATTCCTATCACAAATTGCCTTCTCCCTATCCCCACGCTTTTGTGTGCCAAGTTTCAGCCCCCACCGCCCTCTGAAAGTGGCAGGTCGTTAGGGCAGGCTGGCAACTCGCGGGGAATCCGCCCATGGGGCCGGGGGTGGAAAAGGACCCAAGCGCCACTCACCATCCTGGCACCGAAGGCGCAGCGCTGGATCCCGCTGATTTCACCAGAGCCGGGCCCCTTGCTCAAAGAGGCGAAATCCCCCCGGTCTCTGCGCCCCAGCGCGGAGAGGGCTGCCCCGCCTCCATGGTACCCCGGGGTGCTCAGCGGTTCCCCTGCTCCCCACACGCAGAGAGAAAGGCTTTAAAGCGCTACCATTGGCGGGCAGCCGTCCCTTAGCAAAGCCTCAGCAACGCGGTTCCCGGTGAGTCAGGCACCGCGATGGGTCTGTCTTCTCCATCCTCCCTCCAGGGCAGTCAGGAGCCGCCGGCCATCCGCTGCAGGGCGGGGATCATCTTCCCCCAGTGATCCGGGCTGGAGGAGCCGGCTCAGGCCGGAACTGCAGCCCCTCTCTCCCTTCTTTGCAAAAACGCAGCCCCCATCCCCGGCTTTTCGGGCTTGCGGCCCCTCCGCCGCCGGGGCTGGGTGGGTGCCGATCGCTTGGCGCGGCGCTGGGCGGCGCTGGGGAGCTCCGGTCGCTGTCCAAGGGGCGCGGGTGCTGAACTCCTCGCTGCTCCGGAGCGAGCCCCGGTCATTCAGCCCTGCTGCCAAGGGCTTGGTGCCGCTTCTGGGGTGCCCAGCAGAGCCGGGCCGGGGGGAGCCCCAATCTCCCAGCCCTGACTGCGGCTGCTGCAGAACAGAGCCGAGCTCACAGGGGCGCGTCTCACTCTGCCCAGGTCCCGAGCTAATTCGCGTCACTAGCGGTATTTGCAAGCTGAACCCACAGAAAACCCCACACTTCTGCTTCAAAAGCAAACACGGAAGCGTGGAAGGCGGAAAGGCTTCGGCAGCGTCCTTCACTGCGCCTTGCTCTCTAAAAAGTGCTTTGTTTTTCCTGGCCTACGGATTACGCAGAAAAGGAAATTTACCAGCCCTTGCAGGAATGACAAGTGAGCCAGTAAAACGCAAAGGAAGGCCCCATACCATGGAGTTTTTCCAATGATGTTTTTGTTTTCCGGATCGAAGGTATCTTGTCGCAAATTCTGGCAAACACCATTACTGAAATTCTAAATTACAAGCTAAAATACCCATGATTTCATTAACATAGCTAAGAAAATCACAGGGCTTGCAATGCTTTTTTAATGACTCATAGGTAATTGTCAGTAATAAACCAAGCATTGTATGAAACACATTCACAGTGTTTTCATTCAAAGGATACTCAGATTTAGACCGGAAAAATATAATTTAAAGCTTCTGCATTGGATTTATTGCTGCAGCTACATGCTGAAGGGTTCGTGTAGCATTTATACACGCATACACATGCCATATTTCCTGGTGCAAAATCAAATATTTATTTAAACATCGATCTGTAATAGAAGGTTGTTAATCAGTGTAACAGCTAGAACATCTATGCTGAGCTCCACTGTCAGCGGTACAGAAGCGATCCGGTTTTTGTGCGCTCAAGCGCTTTTTCGGTTAATTTCATGCCTTGCCTCTCACGCCTTTACTTCACCCTACAGCTGCCTTACCTCGTGTTGACGGACCCATAGATCCCTAGTCCGGAGGTGTCAGTACTGCTAGCTGAGAGCCAGCTTCCTTCCAAACAACCTCCCGCAGGGGCCCTAGGACGGAGCACCATGTAACCGATTCATGTTAGTTGTTTAACGTTATAAAAAGGGGTTGCTATTTTGCTGCTAAGCATCTGGGAATGATCAGGCTAAGGTAAGTGTAACAAGACGTTCTAGTGTCATTACACAACAGACTGAACGGCTACTCCCGTTATTCTTTTAATCACAAACATTACTATAAAGGCAAACATAGCATCTCTGTCCCGAGTCCTTTAAAACGTCCACTGTATTGTAAGTGAGTTTTGAATCAAAACCTTGGCAGTTAGAGCACACCAAACGGAAGAGCTGTAAAACGGAAATCAATAACATTTTAGTGTAAATATAATGTAACTACAAAATCCGAAGTGAAACGGGTTCTGTGCATTATATATGGCTGGTCTCTCGGGTTACATTGATCGTACGTTCGATTTAGGCGCTGTGTATAACAAATACAAAACATGTTAGAATTACAAAGACTTTAAATTCAACCAGCTGGGCCAAATTCAGCTCTGGTGAAGCTCCAGTGAAATTAAGTTTGGCCGTTATATTTTGTTGTACATGAACCCATTTACGCTGAGGATTCCTGCATTCAAAGTAAATAGCCTGCAAAAGGAGAAGAGATTTTATAACCCATTTCAACCTACTGAAGGGGGTTTCAGCTACGACGAATACAACCGTATCAGTGAGGCAGAATGTAGAGCAACAGCATATCTGGGTGGCAGTGCGCTTGAGCATTTATTTCCCTTTTGTAACTTGTCTTTTAAAAGCATAAGACTTACTTATTTATGATGTTATTTTATTATGTATTCAGTTCAATGGTTGCTCGTTTCCTGTTTAGCAAAGTAATTCAAATGACGGAAAACTCCACAGGACATCAGTCTTACTACACAGTTCCAGCCAAGAGAGTCAGTTTCTATTATTGTCAACTTCTTTGTAACTTGACCTCTAGAGGGCGCCCCTTCCCAATTTTAAATTTAGAAGCCGGCTACACAGGAGTAACACAATCTGTATTGTTCTAGGAGTATTATCAGATTCTTGACTACGCAGAGGAATGAATATATTCGAGGTAAATAAAGAACAAAAATATATTAAATAAGATTTTTTACAGTTAATATGCATCTCTTTATATACCTTAGGTCCTGTTATGCTCAGAGGAACATGACTAAAATATTGAGATCTAGGTGCCTAAAATCATACTCCTAAATCCATTTTGGGCCTCTACTTAAAAGTAATCTGATTTTCAGAACCAATGAACACCCTGAAATCCCATTAAAATCAACAGGACAGCAGCTGCTCAATAATTTGTGAAAATCCGACCCCTTCCATTCAGCTGCTCAAATATGAATTTGAGCCTAGATTCTCACAGAAACTCAAATTAATTTTAATGAGAGTTAAGCACCTAAATTGCTTTCAGGAGCTGGGGATTCGTAACTTTCAGTGTGAAAAAAATCAGTCTAGGTCTTTTAAAAAAAAACAAAATGAATGAATACGTTACCACCAACCAAATGGATGAATATGTATGTAATATGCAATGACTATGTCACCATCACTAAAGCCTTTCAGTAAAGAGAATAGCGTTATAGTGCAAAATTCTGAAAAATCCAGTTCTGCTAATACAAGCACAAATCCAGTAGTACATTATTCACATGAAACACTGTTACCAACCCTTATATCTTAGATTAGAATGAGTGGTTAAGGTCTAGGCGGGACACTCTGCCAGAACAATTAATGTAGGCTCTTGTGATTTGGATCAAATACTCAACTCCTGATTCCATTTTTAATTAGGCTTTCCTGACAACAATGTCACCCTCCTGTAGAGCTGGCTGGAGAACAACAATTCATTACAACCTCTGAGGTTCCAAAATTTGTTTTCATTCTGCGCTGGAACAAAACCAACATCTTTAAAATGTTTTCAGAAAATGAAATTGTGTCTAAATATCCTTTTTTTAATCAGATTTTCATTTTGGGTCTCTCTAGCAGTGACTGGGGAGTCCACTCTGCACTGCAGAAACCTTCTGAGTGAAAAATTCACCAAAATCAATACATGTCCCCCTCTGCCAAAAAAAAATGTTTTGGCTTTGATGAATAAACATATTTCAATGGGGGTGGGGGTGGGGAGAGAGAAATGGTTGGTTGACAATGTTCCAATCAGCTCTACCTTCCTTGCCAATCATTCCAACCATACCACTCCCTCTCCTCACACACCTGGTCCACATACACACATGCTCTGCTTCACACATCAAGTTTCTTGTCAATGTCTTTAAAATCCTGCATAATTGTCCCTTGTCAATCCTTGCTAATGGTGCTAGCCTTAATTACCCATTTGTCAGTTTATCATATACACATCTCCATGCCTTCTTCCACACCACCTCTGAGCATGAAATGCCTTTCTTGAACTCATCTACAAGGCCTCTATCATCTCTGCACTCAAGTCTCTCAAGAAGATCCACTACCACTGGGACACCTACAGGGAAACTAGCTGACTTACATTGACCAGTCTGAGGAATAACTGAGTCTAAGGGTACGTCTACACTGCACGATTATTTCGAATTAGCTTAAACCGATATTACAAAACAGATCTAATAAAATCGGTTTAGCGCGTCCACAGTGGGATCCCGAAATCGATTGTTTGCGTCCATGGTCCAAAGTCTACAATCGATTTCAGACGTGCAACTGTGGTAGCTGTTCCTCAGCTATCCCATAGTTCCCATTCGGGTTGAGAGCACAGTGCCTGATGGGGCAGAAAACATTGCCCCGGGTGGTGCTGGGTACAGCCTCACCCCTCCCTTTGTGAAAGGCAGACAACCCCTTGGCGCCTTTTTCCCGAGTGCATTGAGCAAACGCCATAGCACACATCATGGACCCTGAGATCACAAACGGTATCCTGACCATTGTCAACACCTTGCGTACTCCTGCCAGCAGCATTCATACACAGAGGGTGACATTTACAGTACTCAAGGAATTATTTATTTTACTTCTCTTTCACGTGCTGGGGGGGGGGAAGAGACTGACGAGCTGTTCCGTGAACCACGCAAGACACCGTGTATTAACTACAGACATTGGGCGCTCAGCCAAGAATGCAAATAGTTTTCAGAGACTGCTGTGAGACTGGTAGCTGTAGTCCTCATTACCCCCCTCCCTCCCTCCCTCCATGAGCATCCGTTGAGTCTCTGGCTCCCGTTACGGTTGTCACGCACCGCTGTGTAACCTGGAGTTTATTTTTTCAAACGCTTTGGCTATTCCTGTTCTTTAACGGAGCTCTGATAAAACAGATTTGTCTCACCATACAGCGATCAGATCTAGTATCTCCCGTAGGTTCAATGCAGGAGCTACTTTTGCATTTGAACTGCATCGCCACCAGTGCTGATGCAAAGCTGGACACGTGAAAGCAGGAAATGTCATTCTAAAGGTCTCGGGCTTTTTCCTGTTTACCGGCAACTACCGCATCCGAGTTCGGATTGCGGACCAGAGCGGTCAGTGGTGCACTGTGGGATACCTCTAGGAGGCCAATAATGTCGATTTCCGTCCACACGAACCCTAATCCGAGTTATCACTTTCAAATTTAGTGCTACTCCTCTCGTCTGGGAGGAGTTCCGAAATCGATTTAAGGAGCCGTTTAACTCAATATTAATGACGACGTCGTGTGAACGGGTACAGCGTTAAATCGGTATATCGGCCATTAAACCGATTTAAAGTCGCAGTGTAGACCTGGCCTAATTTATACATTGTTTGGAGCAGTGGATGCAAGAGCTATGACAAATAGAACCCTATGTGAACAAGATGCAGTTAAGCACCATCTTGAACACTCTCCTAATAAGTTCTGCCTCTTTCACCTACTCTTCTTTGTCTGTTTTTAGGTTGCAAGCTCCTTTAGGCACAGACCATGTCTTCTTTTCATTTTGGAAAATGTCTAGTACATTGTGAACACAATCAGAAAATTATTTCTATTTCTGTTAAGACTGCAACTTCGCTGAACAAATTAATGGCAGAAAAAGTGAAAGGATTCCGACATCCCAAAGAAACACCTCATCGAGGAACCATCTGAAAAACCCACAGAAAACATGGTTCACTTTGAATTGCATCCACATGGCAGTTGCAACCACTTTGTCCATAAAGGGGACTGAGACACAATCAAATTTGTGACTGAAGAAATGGACCTCAAACTACAGAACATCTCATCAGTCAATATCCCATATGAACATATTCCAGTAGTATATCTGTGATCCACTTCGTGTCATCTGAAGCTATTCATTGGATTGCCAACCTAGACTTGGATATTTAACACTGCTGGGTTTTTTAAGTCATACAAAGAAGAAGACCATTAGAAAATAAGAATGAAAATTAATTAATAAAAATAGGAATGAACCACATTTAGAATGCCTGATATGTGGATTCCAGAGTTTTGTATATTTAGACAAGAATGCCTCAAAATCTAAGATTTGTTTATCTTATATCTAATATTAACCATAGGTCCAAGGCAAAGAAATCTTGGACTCCTCTTTTATATAAAATTTACAATTCTTTTTCCTCCAGTATATCCCTTGCCTGCAAGCAGAACACTGCCTAAATCCCATTTTTAATGAGTCAGACCCTACCAAAATTACAGTCTTCCTAATTTCCAGATCCCACCATCTAGGGAATCCAGAATCAGCCACACTCAAATAATTCTATTATTCCAAGAAATGAGACCACATCAGTCCTCCTCTGTCCTCTCCACTTTCAAGTCTACTACATCTTTACTGCCTAGATTTCTGCAAAATTGTTTTATGTGTACAAACTACAATTATATGCATAAATCATGGCCTCAATCACCTATCTACCATTCTGCATGCTCAAATACAATTATTTTGCACATGTGAAATCTAGCAATGTACATTTTTGTGTAAACAATTTTGGCCAGAATTGTGCTCCCTTTTTTCAAGACTGTGTTGAGGCCCAAATGGGGTCCATTTTGTTGTTATTGCTTCAGTAACACTTTGCAGCTGTAAATTGCCTTTCTTTTAAAAATAACTTTCACCTGGAAAAGCTGATTTGAGTTTCCCTCAATTTTAAATATTTCTTTAAAAAATCCCCTCTGTATTTTTCAGTGTTTTTGTTTTATTTCTACATTATACGTTTTTTTTAAATAGCATCCCAGCAAAGGACTGTCAGCATCTAGAAACCAATTTATCCCACCATTAAAATTATTTATAGCGTGAGCAGCATTTGTTTTGACAGAATTTACGTGTTGTAGCATTTGTTCTTATTTGAGATAATATGTGTTTTTGTATAGAAATTCCAATCTGCCTTAAAATGGGCATGGTTCGATATTATAATTGTTAGTTACCTTATGGGATGGGCATACAATTTGCATACCAGATTTGATTGCTTAATCACTCCTACAAAACAACTAAAAATAATCCGGTTCTGAGTTCATGAGCCACATGATTCTAGTATGAGGTTTCCACCCATACATGTATTTCTCAACTGTAACTCATTCTGAGATGTGTCCCTGATTTCAGTTCCAATTTTACCCACATAAGCCTGCTGTTTATTACACTGTATATAAATGTCAATAATTGACTTTAGAAGTGATGAATCATGAAACCAAGATTACAAAATACATATGTAAGAAATTAACCCCACATCATTTAAAGATTCTCATGCTGCTAATTTTAAATTGTAAACTTGATTTTTAGTCATCACATATTCAAAATTTTAGTGTCAGATTGCTGGGTCTCGGGTCACTGCGAAGTAAGATGATAAGGATTTGGAAAAAAAAGTACTTTCCTAAGTTTCTTTTGTAGGTTATCTACAAGAAATTAAAGAAATGGTAAACTGACTTTCAAAGACTTAATCAGTATGCTAGATAAACTTTGGAAAGATTTGGAGGTTCGGTCCAGGTAAGCTACCGAAAATACAAATACTTAACTGAGCATAAACTCATTTCATAAAGGCATGCATGTGAGAGCTGAATTTTTCACTAATTATGAACTTAGCCTTTCTTGGGTTAGTGAATTGTTTGTGAATTTATTCTAATTTTCTTCAGATGTATTTGTTAGTCACATGTATAGTTTAGATGAACAATTTTCTGATCATGGTTTGTTTGCAAATGGGTCATTTGATTATTCACTAGTGTCCATTGTTCATGATTACCTAGAATGGTCACATGGTATTGTTTCTGTTCCCTAGATGGATGACTGAAAGTTTTTAAACAGGAGAATGAAAAGACATGTATAGCAAATACAGAACAGTGACTAATAAATCCACTTCTAGTGTGATTTTTCAGACATGGGATCATTAGTGACAAAATTTATAAAAGTTTGGAGATCTGCAAATATTTTCACACATACATGTCAGTTGATCGAATATTTAATTTGTCTGTGCCTTTGCTCCCCACCTATAAAATTCAGATAACAATAGCCCCTTTCTCTCACACTTGGTCTGTGTGGTCTATGTAGATTGTACAGGCATTAAGATTGCCTGTTTGGGACAGGCACAGTTTCTCCCTCCATGTATGTACAGTACTTAGCACAATGGGATCCTGATTCTGACAGGGGCCTCTAGATGCTACATTAAATAATTATAATAACATCATGAATCTTTACAAAGTAAATGAGGCATTTTTATTAGCAAATATCTTCACAAGTCTATTTATTTACTATTCATGCAGATCTAATCCAGGAGCAGCCTCCCTTCCCCCAATCCCTTTTCCTGAGTCCCTAACATCCTCTCCAGCCCTTCAACATACTTCTCAGCATGTGCCCCCCATTCAGTTTTACCCCCACCCCCTCTTTATTTGAATATTCATGAGGCCCAACAGGTCTTGCTCAATTTTGTACCCTCTTTGGCTTCAAAGGATCACTATGAATCCTGGAGAATAACAAATGGGTAAGAACCGAGAGTGCCAGAAAATTTGCTCTGAGTGAAAGCCCAGGGTCCAGCAGAGAGGCTGTTAAACCTGCTAGTCCCCATTAGTCTTCAAAGGCACAAAAGAGGAAACAGCAGTGGTAGGGAGTGGTTTGGGGATTGTGTCAGGAATAAGGGGAGTGGCCAGCAAGTGGATTGGGGATCAGATAGAAGTAATAGAAGCAGAGAAAGGCATTGAGATAAGTAGAAGGGATATTTGCTGTATCTGAACCAATCTGAATCTAAATAAAGGTCTGGATTCAAGGGGTGTTCAGGATTCTAGGTTTGGTTCCTATTTTGTTTGAACCATTTTGCTCATCTTTATTAGTTAAGCATCACGTAAACCCATGAAAATATTTAGTTTAGTTTATGTAATTCAATAAGCTGTTGTTGCAAATGTGAAATTAGTTACAGTTTGAGTATGCAAAAATGCATTTGTCTAATATTTTACTTTTAGGGTTCAGTTTTTTGCCCTTGCAGGCCCCTGCAGTTAGTATGTCAGCATTAAAGGGCCATTCCAACCTCGGTGCAGCAGTGGAACTGGTGTGATTTTGCAGCAGAAGGGAGAGGCTGGATCCAGGAGATCTGCACAGGCAGGGCCGGCTTTAGGCCTATTCCACCAATTCACCCAAATCGTGCCCCGCACCCAGCGAGAATCCCTTTCCTGGCTAGAGGCGCCTTTTTAATTTTTACTCACCCAGCGGCGCTCCAGGTTTCCAGTGGCACTTCGACTGCGGGTACTTTGCTCGCTCTGGGTCTTTGACAGCACTTCGATGGTGTGTCCTTCAGTGCCGCTGAACATCTGGAGTGAGTGAAGGACCAGCTGCTGAAGTGCCGCCGAAGACTCGGAGCACCACCCGGTGAGTACAAGCCCCACATGTTATTTTGTTTTAGTTTTTCAGTCAGCCCTGCCGGGGCACCGTTGAAACTGTTCGAATTGAGCCCCGCACTTCCTAAAGCCGGCCCTGTGCACAGGAGGGATGTACCTCCTCCACTGCATTAAGCCTAGCTTTAGAGGGCTTCTGGAGTGGCAGCACATGTGGGGTAGTGGGCTAGGGAAGGGTTGGTGGCCGTGCAGATTTTTTGCTCTTGTGTCATCAGGGCTGGGTTATGTTGGGAGAGCCCAGAGACACTTGGATTGATGCAGGCTCATCAGGGATTAGCAGGGGACTTTGGCTTCCCCCAGGCTTCCCCTTGTCTGCGAGGCCAGCCCAACTACTTGTACTAAAGACTGGGTTGAGATTTGGCCCTAAGAAACCTATTCTTTCTAAGACCATCTACATCTCTTCCCCTAGGAATAACAATGATGGATAATTGGAAGGGATAACAGCAGCCCCAGCTATACTTTTACTCCTCTGGGATCCATTATATGGGGTCATTATATGGCTGAAAGTGGGAAGTTGTAGCCCAAAGTTGTTTATATGCTCCCAGCCAAAGAAGTTGTATCAAGAGCCAATTTCTCGAGGCAGTTTATGTTATACTGGTACTCTTCTGGAAATTAACAACACCCTGGAGACTCCTTAGATGGCTGGGCCAAAGAAATGATCTGGCTGCAGGAGTTTATACGTATTTGCCAGTTAAATGAAAGATACAGATACAACATATAGCCATTTAGGACTTACTGTTACACAGTGGGAGATATGTGCATGGAATAGTGGATACGTTTGTCTGCCTACCTGCCTGTGGATATGTCTGTCTGTCTGTCTATGCATATACTTATCTTTTTTCACTTCCTCTTTTCTTTCTCCTGTGTAATGATACAGCAGCAATGAAAAACTATATGTTAGTTGCCATGGTGTAGAGCCACTTCCCAAAACACTCAACTGTCTGAACAGTTCACATTCTAAACATTTCAGTCTGGAGCCCAAAATATCATAGCAGTAACAGAATACTTTCTCCAAATGATTTCCAGCCATTGTTCCAGTCAAAGACTTATAGCATGCCGTCCTTTTTCTACCACGTTCAATTCCCTGCACAGTCTAATGCCAGCACTTCAGACACCGCACATTCACATTTCTCCTGAATCTAAATTCACTGTAATGTTTAAAGCTACTTGGAAAGAAAAATAATTCCTCTCTACCAAAGGCAGAGAAATCAAGGAGTAAGGTACAGCTGTATGTTGGTAGTTTTCTGCCCTGATCAAACCATCAAGACACTTTATATAGCTTAGGTCTTGAGGTAAAATAAAAATACTGAAGATGTGTTGTTCTGTACAGTTTAAATAGCTACATTTTTAATATGTATTTTCAAAACCCCAACACCTTGACTCCTGAACTTTGTATCCATCCTTTACTAAAGATACTGGGTAAAATTTAGTCATTATGTAAGTAGACTAACACCATTGTCTTCACCAGCTTACACCAGGATAGAATGTGGACAAATGCAAGTTTTAAACAAGCCCCTTTTCTGAACAGTTCACTTCAGTAGAATTTGGAGGAGCATTTCGACAGCATTTAACTTAGACTTGCAACATTGTCATAAAAATTTACCATCTCTGGCACAAAATCCACTCACAAATGCCCTTTACCATAATAAATGATGATAGAGTACAAAACCTAATGATTTGCTCATCCAGCTGGATACTTTTTGGCATCACTCCCTTCCTTTTTTTCCCCCCATGCCTCCATGAACACCACCTATGTATTTAATCTCCCTGTGCAAGATTCCTTCTGCATTTCCTGGCCCTGATTCTTCTGTGTGGCAGGAAAGTCCATTGAGCTACCCTGATCTAAAGCAGGTATAACCAAGTGGAGAATCAGACCCTCTGTGTACATTCTCTGTGCAAGATCCCTGTGTAATAAACCCTGGGGAATATTTCTATGGGCATTTCCTCTATGGTTTCTGACTCTTGTTGCTTCACTTATGGAATATATGCTACAGCTGTTCATTCAAAATACACAATTATTTTAGATAGAAAAATTAATAATTATTGTATTTTGACCTTTGAGTGTCCATTAAAGTAAATGTCTCAGTTCCGTCTACAAAAATAATTTTAACAGGCCATGAAAAATCATAAATACATTTTGAATCCATTGTTCAAATTTATTTCTGCTGCAACTCGCAGATTGACTTCAGTGGAATAATAGCTGGGATAAATTTCATCATGAGCACAATGCAGTACAAAAACATATATAAAAAAAATCAACAACAAATCCTTGATCTTGTTCTTATATTTTTATTGATCTCAAAACTGCAAAGTTTGACAATTTCAAGTTAATGTTTCTTAATTCCTCTTTATTTCATTGCTACTTTCAAAAGACAACCACCACCTCTAGACCTATTTCATTCATGTCATGATAAAATTATTTACTATTAGTCCATGTAGGCTGTGCTGCTAAACAGGCTTAGATTTTATGAGCGTTTAGCATATTGCTCTTCTCCCCAGCTAATCTTTCCTTAATTTAGGAAAGAGATACATTTTCAAATTGCTGCTAATGGCTCTTCTAGTATCTATTGATGCTATACATAATCTGCTATGTAATTCAAAGAGTTCTCTTGAAATTCCCAAGCATGCTCACAGTTCAAGTACTCAGAGCAATGTACAGCATGTCACTAATAATGCAAAATTAATAGTCTCAGCATTGTGGGTTACCTTAATTTAGCCTGAATAATGTTAGAAAATGCTGTTTCACTTGTTAAAATGATAATCCAATTACCCTATACTGCAGAGTGTTAAGTATCAGTTGTCTTTGTTCTTATGACATGGAAACAAATCTCATATTTTGCATCTTAATTACATGTGTGACCATAAAGTTGTAAATCTTTAATGAATGCATTTCATTCTTTCTCCTTGACTGCAGTACAGTCAGTGACACTGCAGTGTGTTTAGTTCCCTCTTGTCATTGTGCTACTCTTGCTTCTTTTGTACACTCAACCTTGCTAATTCAGAATCCAGTGCATTCCCCTCTTCAGTCTTGCACAACTGGTGGCATGAGAGCCTTCTCCTTGGCAGCCTCTGCCTTCTGAAACAGCGTTTCTGTTGATCTACAACTCACTGACTATCATCTGATTTTCTAAACTTAATTTTCATTTTTCTTTTCTCCCTCATTTGTTCCTCTTAATTTCTCTCTCCCAGTACTACTTAGAAATTGTATTATGGAATATACTTAATGTCAAATAATTATGTAACTATATTATTTGAGCCAGACACCCTGGCTCATATTGAGCAGTGCCTTTCTCGCCAAGGGGTCCCATTGATTTTGATGGGACAATTTGTGAAATAAAGGTAAAAGAATCTGACCCTATATTACATGTTTTTTATTTGATTCTGTTACTATAGCATTAAACCTGTAGAGTGTGTTATGATACATCTGTAAGATAGTTGCTATGACATAACAACAGTCTTTCTCATTGCTATTGCAGTATCTATACAAGTAATAATATGGCTTGCTGGACGTTAAAAAAATATTGAGATTTTAATAAGACACAGTGTCTCAAAGCAACATATTTTGGGACACGTTCTAATGGGCTGAGGCCTGATTTCTCTTTTTCAAGGCTGTACCAGTGTATTTTTCCCGTCCAAGGGAGGTTACAGGTTCAGCACTATTCCCAATTTTAGTTCTGATCAAGAGAACTACACCTCTCAGAATCCCCAGAAAAAATTAGAAGGAACTGTAAGGCTTGACAGCAATGCATGCTGGGAGAGAGCAGCTTTATATATCCCCCTTTTCTCCAGTAAATGAGAGACCAGGGAAGAGGTTTAACCTGCGGAACAGTCCTAGGTGGAAGCCTGTGAAGGTGATACCAAGGAGGCATAAGAGCCGATGGACTGAAGAATAAGGAACCTCAGGGAGAAAGGGATGTTCTGTGGACATTGTCACAAAGCCTTCGAGTGGTTAGAACTAGGTGGGCTAATAAAGGGTTTTGTAATAGTAAGGAAGGGTGGCTAATGAATCTGAGGTAGCCAAACTCTAGGAGAGAAGTTCAGAGACTAGCAGAGTAGAGGAAGAGGTAGTTGACAACATGAGCCAAGAGGGCTTTGAATGTGAACTGAGCACTTCCTTTGTGGGGATCCACAGCTGGGACTTCAGAGACAGGAGAGCCCCTTTCCTCCTACTGCATCAAAAGAGGGAATTGTTTACACTTGTGAAGAAGGGCCCTGGCCCAGAGAAGGAAACAAACAGGGTGCTGAATGGCTGGTAGGAGAGATTGTTTTTCTGGATTTTAAATTGCCCTGTAAGGGTGTGGTTTTCCTAATTTAGCTTGAGGGATAAATTAAACTGCCCCATAAGTGAGAGGGAGATTACTGAAAAGCAGGGAGACAAGGCATGGTCCATCCTGACAACAAAAGGTAAAAGATTCTGCTTCTCAGGGAAAGTTGTTTGCATCTGCAGCACTTTTAATAACAATATTTGCTCAATTGCAGGGAAGTTTCCCTTTTGAAAATGTGGCTCTTAGCTGTGAACTAATTTAGAGCCTGATACCACATGATTTTCCACATATGAACAGTTTTTGCTCACCTGAGTACTTGTGCAAATAGGGGTTTGTAGAACTGGATCTTTAGCTGAGATTGATGGAATAGTCCAGGGGTGGCCAAACTTACTGACCTTCAGAGCCGCATATAAGAAGCTTCAGAAGTTTGAGAGCTGATGCGCACCTGCAGCCCTGACACACACACACACACACACACACTGCTGCCAGAGGTGACATGTGGGGGCTGCCTGTGGGGTCAGGTGCCTCCCCTGATTTTTGCCAGGGTTTGCTGGCCCTGCTCAGTCACATGGTGCCACCGGGCCGTCTTCCTGCATGGCAGCTGCTGGAGCCAGAAAGCTGGGAGCTGTGGCCATGGGGAGAGCCAGCAGCAAACAGCTGGGAACTGCAGAGAGAGCTGCTGCTTCTCCCCATGGAGCTATAGTAGTGCTCCCTTCCTGCAGCTCCCAGGTATTAACTCCTTGTAGAGAGGCAGCAGCAAACAGCTGGGAGCTGCAGGGAGGGGCTGCTGAGAGTAAGAGGGGGGTATGCCTGGAGGTGTGTGACTCAAGCTTTTGCGGGGGGGGGAGGGGGAGTTGAACCTTTAAATTGTGCCCCCACTCTCAGCAGGCATCAGTAAACTCTGGTAGAAGCCCCTAGCCCCCACCACAGGTAGAAGTCCCTAGCCCCCACCCCAAACTCTGCCCCCTTCCCTCCTCTCTCTTCCCCCCCACCCCCAGTCTGGTAAGCGGAGAATGGGGAGGTGGGGGGGGGCCTCTCTGAGCCACATTTTAACTGTAGAAGAGCTATGTGCGGCTCATGAGCCTCCGTTTGGCCACCCCTAGTATAACCAAAGATCATCAGTACGCAAGTGATGTCCTGGGTGAGATAGCCAAAAAATGAAACCAACTCTTGGAGAAAAAATAATCAATGCTGGCACTTAAATCTAGCTGCACACCTTTCCTAAAGACATTCTTTATTGATAAGAGGGGAAAAGCAAACTGAAATAATGTTTTTTTCTGTTGTTCTTCCAATCTTTCCTTAACTCTTTTGTTTAAAAGGGATATACAAAGTTTAGCACACACAAACCTTCCTAAATCCAAGGGTCTTCCCAGTCTTTTATGTTCCAATCTTTCTGGTTTTTAGAAATTTTCACATTCTCATATTATCGAGGCTTCTTGACCTGGGTAATTACTGCAAATTTCCATCAATGGTCTTCTTTAATGTTTAAGCAAATTCATTTTGTCTGTGTTCTTGCGCCCCCTATGAAAAGTGAACACAAATAATTTAACAAATTAGTTTACGGGTAGGAATATTTTTCAAAACAGTCAATTTTAAGCCAATGCTGAAGAATATTAACAAAGTGAATTTCAAATTAATAGTAGCGAAGGAAACCTGATTCCAAGTGTTATGCTTATCTAGGGTGATCAGATGTCCTGACTGTATAGGGACAGTCCCGATATTTGGAGCTTTTTCTTATATAGGTGCCTATTACCACTACCCCCTGTCCTGATTATTCACCCTTGTTTTCTGGTCACCCTATGCTAATCCAATCAAAGAACAGAAACATGGCATGCTACTATGTGATTGTATGGTGGTGCCCAATATGAAAGGTTTCCTAGATGCACCCATTGAAATCTGTTCATATTTTGTACATGGGATCTCACAATTGACTACTCACAAACAAATCACAGACCTAGTGTTATTCAAATAAATTATTCTGTGACCAACTCTGAACAAATATGAGAAAAATCAGAACCTGTCTGGATCAAGTGGAAACCGCAAAAGATTTAAAATATGAATATGAGATATTAGGTTTAAATATTATTGTAGGCAACAGTACCAGTTTTGCCAACATATAAGGTTGCCCAACACTTTCCTTATAAATACCCTAATTTCAGTTGTCGATGTAGACTGATATTTTCCATACCAGGTATTTGCTTAAGGCTGAACTTTCCTTAGAAAGTTTCAGCAAAAATGGCTCTGCTGCTTTAGAATGAGATTAGGGGAAATTGTGACTTGACCATTTTTTAAAAAAAACCCAACAACCTTTAAACTGTTGAGTTGAGTAGCTGTAGTGCCCCCCATTTTGTAGCAGGGACTCTAAATTTGACACAGGGAGACACCCTAGAGTTGGGGATGTGCCTTTTGCTGTTCCCGTGTTCATCCACCCAAATTTGTCTAAGTTATCAACCTTTGAAAAATTTTAGTTTGCACATGCTCAAAATATGGCAGTTAAATTTTCTGAAGATTCCATCTGCACTGGCCATGCTCCAGCCCATTATTGCAAAGGCTGAGCAGGACTTGCTCGGTGATTGTTGATCCCAGCTGCTGCAGGCCACTGTGGTGCTATGTACCAAGACTGAAAAAAGGGAGATTGTTTCTTCTGTGCACTCAGTGGTGCCCAGATAGCATGGAGGAGGAAATATTTCTGTCAAATGCAGAAAGGACAGGAAACAGACCTGAGGGGAGTGATGGATGGCAAAGGGGATGGGGATTAGAAGCTGAGGAGGAAGGAGGCTGAAAGACTGTATCCTAACAAATATGAACAAAGAAGCTGAACTAACATTGCACAGGCAACCTTAATTCTGGCATATCTTGACTTTTTGAGTGCTTGATTTTGCAACTTCAGTATCCTCTTAATTCAGGTTTTTGTGTGTAATCCTGTATAAAATGTAATGCCTGAAGGATCACTACAGATATTTGCTCTTTTACTAACCTTTCCTCTTCTGATTCAGGTTTCTGGCATTCAGGAGAGTCTTCTTTGGCCTTATTGTTTTTACATATGTTTTGAACATGTGTCCTTAACACCGGCCATTTGACACTGAGTTAGTTAACATGTTCTAACATTCAGCTTCATTATGTTGACAAAACTTAAGAAGTCAGATATCCTAAATGCTTTATCGATGACTTTAAATAACAAGAATTGTGGAAAAAACAATTTGTTTAAAGATTAGCACTTTTTATGAGACGTATAAAGTAAAAACTAGCTCGACTATTCTGTAAAGAATATCTTTGAAGCATTGTACAAATATTAAATAGTGCACAAAGCACCCCTGTGAGCCTGGTAAATGATGGTATTTCTATTTTCCAGAGGGGGAAAATGAGATGTAGTGTCTCCTACTGAAGGGAGCATAGGGTGATGGAGGCAGGTCAAGAATGTAATTCAGGAGTTCCTGGGCACCAGGCCTGTACTCTGGCTTCAACAACCTGCTTTATTAAAACAGCTGCATACAAGCATAAACATTATGGTGGGACTTTAGAACTGAGCAACAGAGCCATTAAACAGAGTTAAGAGACAGGAGGCTTGCCCCAACCCGTCCATCAGCTGCTTTGCTGTTCTATCCAACTGCTTGCTGGATGGTGTAAGATGACGCAGTGGAAACTCTGCTGTCCTGTGACATGTATAGGCTAGCTAGTGTGCTCCTAACTTTGCTACTTGCTGAAAGCAAGTTTTCAATTACTGAAAAAAAGTTTGATAAGGCTAACCCCAAATCTATAGTACCAACACTTTCAATCTGTCCATTACAGTGACAGACCCTAAATTATATTCTCTTTGACTAGTAACTCTCTGAAATCTTCAGTAACTGAACTGTTGTCACTGCTTTTGCAAGTACACATACCTTAAGCTAGTAGTATCCAGCCCTGACCTGCAGCAGCATCCATATAGTAAAGAAAAAAGCCAGTTCTTTATGCATGAATGCACAGGCAGTCAAGGCCAGAATAATAGACTCTATAACTTTCCTAGCCCCCTACAAGTATAGCTCTTTGGTTTGATTAAAGTACACTAATCACCAGCTTCCAAAACATATGTACAAAATATAAAACTAAATGACCAAATAGCATCTACTAAAGACTCCGTCTGAACCTCCCAGGCCCTCTTCAGGCCAAAAAAGTGAAAAATACCATTTTCTGAAATCGACAAACTTGGCCTTGTAATCACATGAGACCCAATTATCTGTTGTTGTGTGTTCCTATGCTTGATGCAAAGGAAACAGAGAACTCAAGATGTAAGTCACCTTTCTGCCCTGTGTGTACTTGGGCTATCTGGGGGCCTGTGGCGAGGAAGCCACTTGCAGAGTAGAAGTTTTATTGAGCAAGCAAAACTCAGAATCTGTGTTTCACGTTCTTAAGGAGTATCTTCGGGAAACTATCTATTAATATGGACATGCAGATACAGAGCACTCGCTTAAGAAACATGTCAGGGATGGGGAGGAGAAAGGAGGTGCATAGCTGGGGCATCCTATACTCTTGCTACAGTAGGCAAGTGGATGGCCTATAGGGTACTTTTTTCAGCCAGAAAATAAATTAGAACAGCCAGGCAGGCCCCCCAGATAGGCCAAAAACATAGGAATCAGAAAGGTGACTTGTAGACCATGCATATAGTACATTACAACTGATTTTCAAAACTCTGTGCACACTGATGAAGCTGAAACTTAGGGTACGTCTACACTGCACGATTATTTCGAATTAGCTTAAACCGATATTACAAAACAGATCTAATAAAATCGGTTTAGCGCGTCCACAGTGGGATCACGAAATCGATTGTTTGCGTCCATGGTCCAAAGCTACCATCCTATCCCATAGTTCCCACTTCCGTGTTGAGAGCACAGTGCCTGATGGGGCAGAAAACACTGCCCCGGGTGGTGCTGGGTACAGCCTCACCCCTCCCTTTTGTGAAGGCAGCAGACCACCCCTTTGGCGCCTTTTTCGCGGAGTGCATTGAGCAAACGCCATAGCATGCACAGCAATCTTTCCCTTTTTTTTCACGTGGTGGTGGGGGAAATAAACTGAGGAGCTGTTCCCTGAACCACGCCAAGACACTGTGTTTTGAACCTACAGACATTGGAGCTCAGCCAAGAATGCAAATAATTTTCAGAGACTGCTGTGGACTGTGGGATAGCTGGAGTCCTCAGTACCCCCTCCCTCCCTTCATGAGCGTCCATTTGAGTCTCTGGGCTTCCCGTTACGCTTGTCACGCAGCGCTGTGTATCCTGGAGTTTTTTATTCAAACGCTTTGGCATTTCGTGTTCTGTAACGGAGCTGGATACAACAGATTTGTCTCCCATACAGCGATCAGACCTAGTATCTCCCGTACGGTCTATGCTGGAGCTCTTTTTCGATTTCAGACTGCATCGCCAGCCGTGCTGATCAGAGCTCCACGCTGGGCAAGCAGGAAATGTAATTCAAAAGTTCGCGGGGCTTTTCCTGTTTACCTGCCCGCTGCATCCGAGTTCAGATTGCTGTCCAGAGCGGTCAGTGCTGCACTCTGGGATGCCGCCCGGAGGCCAATAACGTCGATTTCCGTCCACACGAACCCTAATCCGAGTTATCACTATCGAATTTAGCGCTACTCCTCTCGTTTGGGAGGAGTCCGAAATCAATTTATTTAAGGAGCCGTTTAACTCGATATTAATGACGACGTCGTGTGAACGGATACAGCGTTAAATCGGTATATCGGCCATTAAACCGATTTAAAGTCGCAGTGTAGACCTGGCCTTAGATCTTGTAGGCGTAAACATCTGTTCTGGCTTTATCCATATGTATGGGTGTTGCCTTTAACACTCCTCACACTAAGAAGAGCCTATAACTTTTATAAGATCTCTTGTCTATACCATTCTATGAATGACCGCAATATACAGGAACCAACATTCACCGCCTCCAGTTTAAACTGATACATTTATTATTCTTTGGATTTTAATTCTAAACTTGGATTTACCAACTGGCCTCAGTATATTTTCTTTTAAATTAGTACAGGGTTGATATGCTCCATCTCCCCCCCCCCCCCGCAACAGAACTTTTAGCACTGGTTTGCTTTAGCTGGAAACGTACATTTCTGATTTAACACTTTTGTATTTTAAAGTGGGGGTTTTTTGGTTGTTTTTTTTTTTGTTTTTTGCTTTGGTGGTGGTGTTTGTTTGTTTTTTGTAGTCCCCATCCTCAGACTGGGCTCATTATGAGAATTATGTTGGACTTTCTTCAAGATGCTTGTTTAATTTAGGGCAAAAAAAAAAGAGTTGGTGAGGTTAGAAATGGTGTGGTGGTGGTTGTTTTTTTAATTAGAAAGCCAGAGTATTAGAGTTACAGTAGTAAAACTGTCCAATAGGTGATAACTAATGCAATACCAGATGTCATTGCAGATGTTGAGGAGCTACTAGCTAATAAAAGATTCAGACAGAAACTCCTTATATAAAGAGCAAATGGAATTTAAAAAAAAAACAAAAAAAACCCAAGGCTGCTAAAGTCAGTACCAGGACTGCAAAATAGTACAGAAGGAAGCTGGAGACGTTTTTTTAAGTATGATTGGACATTGTGCTGCAGGTCTGATCTGTAGTTTGAAAACTGACCTCTCGATACTTTGTTACCTGTGCTTATCCGTTGAGTTTATTCCATGATAAGAGCTCCACTTACCTTGTTCAGTCCTGACAGTACCATGTTTCTTGGATACAACAGCAAAGATCTTTCAAAATAGAGGCGTAAAGTCAGGCTTACAAATAACTTAGGTCTGACTTTTCAAAAGCGCCAAGCACACAGTCTGGGGATGGAGGCTGCACAAAATCAGATTGATTCCAGTAGTGACTGGTGGTCAGTGCTTCTGAAAATCAGTCCAAACTGATTTTAGAGCCTAATTATGACTTTGGGAGCTTAATTTTAGGATTTATTTTTAAGTATTGGCCCACATATTTGCATAATCCAGTACCACGAATATTTACTTCATGGCACAGAAATATTTCTACAAGTACTACCTCCTAGTTTCACTGCAGAAGTTAAAAGGAGGGTTGCTGTCTTATTTTCCACAGGTATTCTTTGATGGAACATGTGGACTTCTGGCTATCACATGTCCCTATGTTTACTTCTGGGACCATATTAAAGCTTAGGTACTACAGACTCATGCCTAGTATTTCAGTTTCTGGAGTCATGTGACTAGATCAGAATATAAGCTTTAATTTTTTTTTTTTTTTTAAAAATAAGTTTCTGGCTCTCATAGTTGGGGGTCAGCTTGAAAACATGACTCAGCCATAGCTGTTATAGCCATGTCTGCCTGAGTCTGCAAACAGCCTGAAACTATAGGTCTGAGAGGTGTAAATTGCCTCATTCATCTTAATGGGATGCTAACTCCAAGACTTACCGGCACGGGCTGGAGAAGTTCTACCAACACCGCCCAACAGAAGGGGAAGAAGGGGAAGAATGTAATAGGCTCATATCCAAGCAGATACTCCCTGGCTGCTGTGGGATATACTGGGGTCTTCCGTGTTGCCACTCCTGTTTCTTCAGGAGAAAGGAGAGACCCCTGATGGTGGTTGTGGAAAGCAAGAGGGATCTATGCCACTTCATGTGCCTCTCTGGGAGGTGAAGAGAGGAGCCCCCTGCCACTGCCATTTCAAGTCAGGTGCAGGACCACAGGTAGCCCTGTGTCACGGTGTACCTTAATCCAGCTCATCTGATTTCATGGTCCACAGAAACTATAAACAGATGTGATTCATGGTTTATTTCTGCACAGATTGAAACTAGTGGGAACGTCTGCTCAGTGACATCAGTGGATTCAAGTCTGAGCCCTAAGCCACTCTTTACCTAGGCAAATTAAAGATGACCTATCTGTACTAGGTAGACATAATATATCCGCTACTCTGTATATCAGAGCCATGAGAAATGTTGTAGCTCCTGGTTTAGAAGAACCAGAAACAGGCAAATGATAGATTTATATAATTTGGGGATTTGCATGCACACCAATTCCACACCAATTGGCTATGGTTCACTTAGAATGAACTGAAAAGGAGAAATCATATGCAAAAAGATTAATTCAAATCTTTTTGCACATCTTAAATTAACATAATTATTCCCCATCCATCCTAGAATATGACCTTTTTTTTTGCAGATTCATGCTACCCTTATTTTGATCTCAGAAGTTACATTGGCCCAAATTAATGAATAGCATGGATAAGTTTCAACCAATGGAAATAAAAGTTTACATCTCATCTGCAGAATTGTTCCTAGTTGCATATAAACTGTATCAGTAAAATCCTTAGGGTTTCTAACAGTATTCCAAATCAAAGTAGTGACGTAAGAGTCAACTGATTCACATGAATAAAGCAAAACGAAGAGCATCAAAATTCACTAGCCAGATAAGTGAATTGTTACTTCAGAATAAAATACAAGCCCCAAATTAGCCCTGAGATGTGCCTCTCACTGATTTCAAAACGCGGGCAGAATTTGGTGATGAAATGTAATCAGCACTTAAAGGCTAAGAAACAGGAAAGACTAGTGATCTGAAAAGAAATGTCAACCAAGCAACAGTAGTTTTTACTGTCTATTAAAGAGTAATTCTTTAGCAGCATTTAGAGGAAACAATTAAAATTGATCCTTACTAAAGAATAAGAGAGGCAAATGCCATTAAAAACAGGATATTAGTTACAGGGAAAGCCAGAAAACTACAAGATGTATGTTATTCTAACATACAGAGCTGCGTAATTGTTATGAGCTTGTTTTCTGTATACGGCATCTTTACATTTCTAAAAGCTTGCTGTCTCAACAAACAATAAGCATTTTGTGGGAGATACAAAATGTTACAGAGGACTAACAAGCTGTGCCATCTCTGGGGACATTACTTCTGTGCTTTCTTCTTTTGTTGTTTCCTTGAGTGTTAAATAAGTCAGTCACACTGAGAGTATATGGTTTGCTCTTTGTGTATGGTAAAATATAATACTTATATTTTCTGGAAGCAGTGGAAGAGGGAAAAAATGAAACAACCTGAAAGAGCTTCTTTTTCCCCCATCACTGCTCCCCTAGAAAACTGTATCTGGAATTTTAATGAAGACTTTTTTGAATTACAAATAATTTCTGGCTCAAAATTACAAGGAATCTGGCTTCTGATCTATTGATGTTTTGAAATTCTAAAGTTATATGAAGACTCGCACAATTGCTGCCTTTGCATCTTGTTGGTTTCCTGTATCACCGATCAATTTCTGAACTTAACTAAATTAGAATGCCTGAAAACCTTCAAAGTGCTGATTTTAATATTTAGTGTACAGTTCCTTGCAAAACATACTCTTTGTCTTTAGAATTCACTGCCAATTCAATGTCCTTATTAGTAAGCTCACAAAAAATGTACACACATACTATGCATGCATAATTACATGGACAACAGTAGGAACTTTGCATGAAAATACCAGTTAGATGTCCGTCTGGTAAATGGAATGCACAAGCAGTACAACTGCATCTGCAAATTATGCTCATGTAATTCTAAAAATTTGGGCCTTAGATATAGAGTCTTTGGCTAATTTTACAAACAAAGGCTTATCTATTTGATTGTGCTTTCATCTATAGTTGGTTCATTGACCAAAGCATGTGAAGCACAAAGAAAAGTTATCAGAAAAACCTATTGCCCAATGAATGTGAAAAACAGTTCTGATGCACTATAAGGTATAAAAATGGGTAATTTACAGTGTGAGCTATGAAACACATTTTTTGTTATTTTAGGTCTCCCTACTTAATGTTCTTAGTGAACACACTTTTTGTACTTTTGCTCCTTTTCAGTAATTGATCTCACCAGGAAAACTGAGATGAGATTGACTATCAGACGTACCGTAAAGTCTTGGTTTGTTTGTTTCTTTTTTTTTATCAGTTAGGCTTCAGTGAGTTATATGGACCTGTAGGTCAATGACTTGGTCATTGTGACCTAGTATTACACAGCGAACCAGTTGCTTGGCTGGGATTTTACCCATCTCACTCTGGCTGCTGGCCATTTCCAATAAACACTTCATCACCCATCGTCATCAAATACACATAGTCTACTGAGGACCGTTGCTGCTGCTAGAATGACCACAGTTGGTAGCATCATAGATTGAAGTTCCCTGATCTGGCTTAATCCTGAAAATCCACTGATCTTTGGGACAGCCCCCACAGGTGATACCACATAGGGTAAAGACATGCACCCCTTTATATATCGATGGAGTTTGACAGTACAGTGTGCTGGGGTATTTTCGTTCACCCTGGAGATGTGGCCAAAGAGCATACAATGCTGCTGTGGAACGTAGTAAGCAATGGGAGGAAGGCCATGTGTCTGCGAGGTCCAGCACCCCCGTGGATTAATGTGATATTCATTGTTGCTCTACAGCATTAAATTGTGATTAAGATATATTTCTGAAGCAAAGTTTATTCCTGAGAAGTAGCAACTGCTTCTGAAATTAGTATGATGCATATTGATATCTGGTTTGACTGTATTATTTAATACTATTCATAGAATCATAGAAGATTAGGGTTGGAAGAGACGTCAGGAGGTCATCTATTCCAACCCCCTGCTCAAAGCAGGACTAACCCCAACTAAATCAACTATTCCTATTTTACACACTGGAATTTTCTAGATATACTGAAATGTTGTATGAATTAGTTTCCTATCAAATTCAGCTCAAGTTTAAGAGTTTTGACTAAAAAAAATTCAGAAAAGTTGAAACACTTCATTTCAAAATATTCTATTTCAACCACTTTGTTTTAACCCTTCATTTCAAAACAGTTTAATTTTGAAATTTAGCTAATTTTTAAAAACAAATACAGTGAAAAACATGACAAAATGACCCAAATTGAAAAACCAAAATTCATTTCAGGTCAAACTAAACATTTCATTCAACTCAAAACAAAAATTCTTTTTTGCTCTGTTTTGTTTTTTGTTTTGGTGAGGAAAAATGAAAAAAAGCCTAAGGTTCAACTATTGACTAAAAGGTGTAGCCAGTTGTTTGACTATACTCATTCACTTTTTAAAATGCTCAAGAGACCAGATAACCAAACGTAGTCAAATTTATTGTGTAAAGATAAAGTAGTACAATATAAAAAAAAGAAACATACATACCCTTTTTCTGGGAAACAATTATTTTTTGCATAGCATGTTTACGTTACATAGAAGGCGTGCTTCAAAGGCACACATTTCAGTGAGTAATAATAGTATTTATAATGTGATTTTTACAAGTTATAAAACTCTTTACATGTCACTTTAAGTTTAACCCACTAGTTTGTGCCAGCTTTTGTCCTTGGTACCTCCCTATTTTAACTTCCTTGATCATTGCTTCACAGGTTTTGGGGGAGGAGTTAGATGAAAGAAGATGATAGTCACCTATTTACGTGAAGTAACTCTGCAATTCTTCTTTTACTTGCAGTCCTTTTCTTCCCGTGCAAGGCTTTAAATAAAGAGGATTTAAGCTAAGTCACCAAGTAGCATTTTTATTTTAGTAAAGTGTTGATGATCCATTAAAGTACTTCCAAACTGTATTTGGTACAAAGTGTTCGTGCATCTTTGCTTTAACAAGTTTCCTATTTTCTAATGCCAAAGGGGACTTCAGCTTTGCAAAGTTTTGTGGAATGCTTGACATGAGTGAACAGAATTGTGGGAAGAGCACAATTAATTCAGTTAACATAACTTCCCAACATCCATATATATAATTTGTATTAATACCATGTACATAATACCACTTATTAATGGGGTGTATAGTATGCCTAAATATATGTATTGGCTAACAGAGCTGAATTGAATTTTTTATTTCAGATTTTTTTTATTCCACCCAGAAGAAAAAAAATCAATTATTTGCTCAGCATTAATAAGAACATTATTTTAAAAATATCATAGGGCCCATTCCTGCAATCCTCAGATAAGGAAAAGTTGCCTTGACTTTGCAAGAGCAAAAATCAAATGGAGTTCAAAACAAGATGTCATAAAGTGTTAGACTATTGACTTCCAATATGAGGAAATCCAACGGTGTGGCTCTCACGCCACCACCAAAAGCTAGCGGTCAGATTCTGGCCTTGGTGGCATTGGTGTACCACTGGAATAATTCAAAGTCAAGTGGAGTTACTCTGAATGTATCCCTATATTACTGACCTCTTAAGTGCTAGCTACTGTATATCATTCCATTCCAATCCTTTAATGCATTGAGAGCCCCAGGAATTTGAGACAAAAACTGGTGGCAGGATATTCTTCTCTGTCGGAGAAATTCATCCAGGTGTACAAAGCTTCTGCAGCATATTAGCACTGTGACAAGCTTCTGCAAGAGAGATGCTGATGGGCTGTTTATGCAGGGTAGCGTTGCAACCCGTGCATGCTGAAGCAGAGAGGCTTTGAACTGGCACTACATAAACCAGCATAGAGAATGACAGTAGTGGAAGACCAAGGGCATGCCAGGGAGGTTACAGGGGATCCATGAATAAACTACTACATCAGCCCTAGTACCTGATACAGCTTCATGACTGAACCACTTGCAAATCCAGCGTATTGGCTGGAAAAGGGGCTGTGAGTGAGGATTACTGCGGCTTTATGTGGATGAAGTGAATTTCTCCCTGTATGCAAGAGGGCTTTAAACATGTAACTTTTCCCAGCGTTAAGTGTTTAATAGCCCCTACTGTAGCTCTTCCAGAATACACAGCATTTCTATCTATTAAAATTACTCTCCAAACCAGGAAACCCTTTAAAAACAAACAAGCAATGTTCAGAAAGCAAAACACATGATCTCTTATGCTATCTGTATCCTCGAGCAGAGAAAGTTTAGCAGTATTTATATTGTAGACATATTAAGATTAACAGAATTTCTAAAGGATTTTTAAAAGTGAAAATTTATTAGCATTTTAAAAGAACCTATTTTTCACCAAACTCAGACTATATTTTTAAGAGCAATTAAATTGGATTTTAGAAACTATTACCCATAAGCACAGAAAACTTATTAAAGAACCTAGAGGCTGTCATTTTGGAAGGAAGTGGCAGCTGGGAGGATTTCAGAAAATTCACTCTGTAAGTAACAGGAGATTTGAGGGGTTACATTGAGCAATGTTTCAAAATGACCCAAAACCTCAATGCCATGCACATCCTCTGCCACCCAAGCAACACTTCAGTTAGCCATACACCTGCAGTGGCTTTACTGTCAGCACAAGCTGAAGACTTTCAATGTTGTTTTAAGACAAATTGTAACAGGCTGAATTGTGAGCTAACTAATGTACCCACACAGAAGAGAAAGAGGGCATAAGGCCCACTCTCTCTTCCCTACGTGCTACCTTTACTGCTGGTCTATGCCTTAAGGAAGAGAAATCACTCTTCTTCCTGTGCAGGGGCTGGCTCTGATCTCCAATGCACTCGCTAGCACAGCTGGGAAAGGGCTGGCATAGCTTACTTCCCCATGGAGCCAGCATGAACTGCATTTTAATTTTTAGTCACAATTTGGTCCCCTCTCTACTCCTGGGGCAGCAGAGCTATGTTCTGTCCCTTACTTAGGCTGGATTGTAAAATGACATGAAATCCTCCACATTAATCTTTTACTCCCACAAAACCATTCTTCCTGTTTAGAGGAATTATGTCAGTCAAATCAGGTCAATTTAATTCAGAAATCTTTATTGGCAGGACAACTATATAAGCATTGCTAGCCGGAGGTTTAAAGGACAGTAACAATGACTTTCTGGCTGAAGTCAATACAATCATCAAGTGCCCACTTACATCGTAGACTCCACTCTAGCATTTGAGATTTTATTCCCTTCATTCATGCAATATTATGGCATTCATAGATTTTTAAGACCAGAAGGGACCAGTATGATCATCTAGTCTGACCTCCTGCATAATACAGGCCATAGGGGCTCAATGCAGAAATTACTTGTGAGGTTCTAACTTCTGTTTGAGGTATAGCATATTTTTTAGAAAAAGACCCGGTCTTGATTCAAAGACATCAAGTGATGGAGAATCTACCACATCTCTAGGTAATTTGTTCCAATGGTTGCATATTATTTCTAGTCTGAATTTGTCTAGCTTCAGTTTCAACCCAGTGGTTCTCATTATGCCTTTTTCTGCTAGATTAAAGAGCACTTCTATCAGAAATATCTTTCCCATGTAGGCTTTTGTAGACCATAATAAAGTTATCTTTTATCCTTCCGGCTATTATGAACTCTTACACGATGCTGGTGTTTCTGCAATCTTTGAACTTTATCTTAGAATTACTCACAGTATTTCTTCCTTGCCTTTTAATGGAAAATCTCTTTTTTCTGATCATTTTGAGGAAGTATCTTTATTGTCTGTTGTATTTTGGATTGGACGGGCCATCCAAGTTCTTCTCTGTCACATTGCTTATAGATTCATATTCCAAAAGCCGGAAGGGACCATAATGATCATCTAGTCTGACCTCCTGTATAACACAGACGGTAGAACTTCCCCAAAATAATTCCTAGAGCAGATCTTTTAGAAAAACATTCAATCTGACTTAAAAATTGCCAATTATAGAGAATCCATCGTGACCCTTGGCATATTGTTCCAGTAGTTAATTACCATCACTGTTAAAAATTTATGCCTTATTTCCAATCTGAATTTGTCTACCTTCAACTTTCAACCATTGGAACATGTTATACTTTTCTCTGCTAGACTGAAGAGCCCATTATCAAATATTTGTTCCTCATGAACGTATTTATAACTTTTGACCAAGTCACCCCTTAACCTTCTCTTTGTTAAACTAAATAGATTAAGCTCCTTGAGTCTATCACTATCAGGCATGTTTGCTAAGTCTAATTTTTCTTATGGCTCTTCTCTGAATGCTTTCCAATTTATCAACATAATTTTCAATGGTGGGCCCCAGAACCAGGCAGTTTTCCAGCAGTAGTCACACCAGTGCCAAAAACAGAGGTAAAACAATCTCTCCACTTCCACTCACAATTCCCCTGCTTATGCATCCCAGAACTGCATTAGCTGTTTTTGTTCATAGCATTATGCTGGGAGCTCATTTTCAACTGATTATACACAATGACACCCACATCTTTTTCAGAGGGCCTGTTTTCACTAGCAATGTTAAAGAACAGCTACCAGTGGAGCGGTAATAGTAGTGAATTATGGGTTCTCTGTTTGATAGTGTATTTGCAGCTATAGTGTGCCAGGTGACTGCAAATCCCATGGTGGATCTTGGAATGAGAGGTGGTTCCTGGAGCTAGAGTAGACCTGGTTCATTAAGGGCTATTTATTTATATTTCAGTTCCAAACTCACTTGAAAAAGCAAGGGAAGGTAGTGTAGGTTATACAGCATTAGTATTTATTATTATAATATGCTTTGTCTGGTTAAACCTGTTCAGAGCCATGTGATGTACTAATTACAGCATCCTCATGATCTTTGCCTTTCACTCCATGAACTCTGACTGGCATTGGTCAGAACATGGTGCAGATCTTGTTCTGCAAGACTGACTTTTATGTTGGGTTGACTTGTACAGCACAAAATGATGCATAATGTTTTAAGGGAGTAACTGGAATAAGCTGCACCAGTAGAAATCATGCTGCGCTGATGGAAACCTTGTCTACACTAGGGGTTTACATGAGTGAAGTTAGGTCATTGATAGATAACTTGACAAAGTAGGGATGAGACTGCATCTTAGTCACACTCCTTTTTATTACCTGAAAACTTTTCTGCATTTTGTTTGTTTTTTATTTTGAAACTGATGGGTTGATACATGGATTTAAATTATGTCGTGTTTTACCATAGCTTCTGTTTTGTAGCAGATTTAAATATAGGCTAGTAAAACTTTATGAAGCAAGCAAATATCTTTACTCTTCCTTTTTTTTTTCTCCATGTGTTTACCATCACAGAGAAATCAGATTTGGTTCACATGTTGGTATGTTGTTACTACATTTGAACAAACAGGAAAATAAGCCTCCTCCCCCATCCCCTCTGAAAAAGCTTAGATACACATCAAACTTTAAACAGATGAATACGTCCATTAAAGTCAATAGGAATACTTATATTAAGTTATAAACGTGTATAAATGTTTATCAGATTGATAGCTCTGGCCCAGATTCAAAGAAGTATTTAGGATCCTAACTTCCATTGAACTCAATGGTAGTTAGGAGCCTAAATACCTTTTGGATCTGGGTCTACCTTGACTGTACAGGGGAAATAGAAAAAACTGACCATCAAAAAGTGCATCAAGTAAAAAATTCTAAAAAAAAAGAAATATTTTCACTAATCTTATTCATTTACAGTAATCTTAGGAGTTGTGTATAACAATAGCAAATAAAAATAATTTCAAAATGAGTGTGGTCTTTTTAAAAAGTCAATAATATCCCTTTAAATAGTTGTAGGTTTGCTTTGAATTTGAATGTCTGCATTATTATAGAAGTATCTGGGGCAATGTTGGTAACTTCTAGCACAGGGGTGGGCAAACTTTTTGGCCTGAGGGCCACATCTGGATAGGGAAATTGTATGCAGGGCCATGAATGTACAGCTGGGGCAGGAGGCTGGGGTGTGGGAGGGAGTGTGGTGTGCAGGAAGGGGCTCAGGGCAGGGGGTTGGGGGTGCATGAGGGATGTGGCACGGGGTTGCAGTGCAGGGGGGTGCAGAGATCAGGATGGGGCTCAGGGCAGGGGGATGGGGTGCAGCAGGGGGCTCAGGGCAAGGGTTTGGGGTGCAGGAGGGGTTTGGGGTGCAGGTTCTGGCCCGGTGCTGCTTTCCTGGAGCACCTCCAGGATGGCAGCAGCGCGCACCTGGGCCTGCCCGCCTGCCTGCCCTAGCCCTGCGTCACTCCCGGAAGCAGCTGGCACCACATCCCTGCAGCCCCTGAGGTGAGGGGCAGAGGGCTCTGCATGCAGCCCTTGCCTGTGAGTACCGTTCCCGGCCAATGGGAGCTGTGGGGGCGGTGCCTGCAGGCAAGGGCAGTGTGTGGAGCCCTCTGACCTGCCCCCCCTCGCTCTCCCAGGAGCCATGGGGATGTAGTGCCGGCCGCTTCCAGGAGCAGCGAAGGTCTGGCAATCCTGCAGGGCAGATCTAAAGCCCTGACGGGCCACTTAGTTTGCCCACCCCTGTTCTAGCAAGTTAAATTTGTGGGATACTCTTCTGAATCAATTTTTTCCTTGTTTGGATTAAATTCTTTGTGCCTTCTTAATCTGTGATAATTTTGCCTCCACATGGATTTAAATCTTCTTCTTCTTCACAGAGAAGCAGACGCAGCTACTGAGTCTATAACTGCCACCCTCTATATTCCTCATACATGCATTCCAATACACTCTTTTATCCTGCTCCGGGCCCTTAAAAAATGTAGCAGAGCTTTTTTAACGTTACTCAGTTTCCTGATATGATCACTAACCTCCTCTTAGTATGTTTTATCACCTTCAAGCTTCTAAATTTTTCATAAAGAGCCTTTTTTCCTGGGAACACTGCCAACATTTCAAAATCAGGTGATCGACTGTTTCTTTAACCTTACGTGTATTACATAACTCATCTTAGTGTCTATTCAATAGATACAAATTATTATTCAAACCACAGTGACCAGTTAAAAGTCTAAATATGAGTACCATACTTCACTGATCTGGTCAGAACTTTGGAATAGTGCATTATCCTCTATTTTGGGGCATATTTCATAGAATCAATCTTCTTCCCCTTTTCTTTGTGGTCACAATTCTTGCTATTCCTTTTAAAATCTTTTTTTAATTAAACTTTTAAATTCCTGAATACTGAGAAGAATTTTTATATCATTTTCTCCATGTTTAAAAACATTTTTTGCTTCTTTATGTACCATTTCATTCAGGTATCCTTGCATGCACTGGAATCCACACTAGTACTGTGTTCATGCCCAAGCATACAAACTCTGTTGTCAAGAACAATATTTCATTATTAGATCACCCCTGCTTTATGGATTGACATCTTCCATTAGGATGCTTTTTAAGAGCTAGGCCATGTCTACACTAACAAGCTGACAATGGTACAGCTGTACCGTGCAGCTGTGCCACTGTAAGACCCTGTCTACTTTGGCAAGTTTCTGCATAGTAAAGCAGTTTTCTGCACTGTAACTCCCGAGGTGTAAACACTGCAAAGCCACTTAGTGTGCAGAAACTGCGTAGTTGTAGTGCTTTAAAAAAACCACCCCGAGAGGCGTACAGCTTTCTGAGCCAGGGCTACAGCGCTGCAGTGCCAGTGTAGACATGGTGGCAATTACAGAGCTGTGACTGGCCTCCAGGAGGTGTCCCACAATGCCTGTTCTCACCTCTGTGCCCATTGGTTTGAATTCTACTGCTCTGCCTTCAGGTGACCAATCGTCATCCCCACCCCATACATTCCTTTGCAAATTTGAAAGTCCCCTTCCTGTTTGCTCAGTGATGCGTGCAGTGGTCTCAGTCCATCTTTCCAGGTGGCCGTACTTGCTCCATGCACCAGGCAATCCCCCGCTTGGAGCAATGCCGAGCTGCAGGACGTCATCGGCATTTGGGTTGAGGAAGCAGTCCAGTCCCAGATGCACTCCAGCCCTAGAAATTAGGATGCCTTCAGACAGATTTCATGATGCATGAGAGAAAGGGACCATGACCAGAACACATTGCAGTACAGGGTCAAAGTGAAGGAACTGCAGAACACCTACCCACGAGCTGTCAGTTCTACAAAGAGCTGGATGCAATACTCGGCAGCAACCCCAGCTCCATTACAAAGACCACTGTGGATACTTCAGTGGCTCGTGTGCTAGTCGAGAGTAGATTGAGTCAGGAGGAGGAAATCTTGGATGAGGATGACGAGGGGGAGAGGGACCTAGAGGCAGAGGATGATTCAGAGGCCAGAGATGCATGCAGCCAGGAGCTCTTTTCTACCTCAGAGGAGCCTAGCCAGTCACAGCAGTCAGATCTTGGCGAAGTGCAAACAGGAGAGGAGGTCCCTGGTAAGTGGATCTGATTTTGGGAATCACTTGAGCGAGTTGTTGGGGGCAGTAGGGTTGCAGAAAGCAGGCTTGTCTCCCATTTCGACTTCCCCTAGAGTGATCTTCTGGTCCAGGAAGAAAGTCCCTTCTTGCAGCTTCCTGAACAGGCCAGTGTTCTGAAAGATGCATGCATCATGCACCTTTCCAGACCAGCCTGCATTAATGTCTGTGAAACACCCAGGGTGATCCACAAGCTCCTGGAGAACCAGTGAGAAATACCACTTGCAATTAATGTACTGGGTGCCTAGGTGGTCTGGTGCCAGGATTGGGATGTGCATGCCATCTATTGCCCCTCCACAGTTAGAGAAGCCCATTTGTGCAAAGCCATCCACAATGTCACGCAGGTTGCCCAGAGTCATGGTCTTTTGCAGCAGGATTAATGGCCCTGCAGTCTTCCGTCAACACGAGTCCAATAGTAGACTTTCCCACTCTGAACTGATTAGCGACTGATTGATAGTAGTCTGGAGTAGCCAACTTCCACAGTGTGATCGCTACGCACTTCTCCAATGACAGAGCAGCTCTCATTCTCGTGTCCTTGCGCCGCAGGGCTGGGCGAGCTCATCACACAGTCCCATCCTCATCCGAAAGTTCTGCAGCCACTGCTCGTCATCCCAGACGTGCATGATGATGTGATCCCACCGCTCAGTGCTTATTTCCTGAGCCCAAAAGTAGCATTCCACTGTGGCCAGCATCTCCGTGAATGCCACAAGCAATCTCATGTTGTAGCTACTACGTGTGGTGAGATCAATGTCACACTCTTCTTGCCTTTGTAGTTTAAGGAATAACTCCACTGCCACTAGTGATGTGTTAGTCAGAGTGAGCAGCATAATGGTCAACAGTTCAGGATCCATTCCTGCAGCCTGAAGAGGCAAGGTGCATAGTACACAAACCATTTAAAGATGGCGCCAAATGCGGACGGAAGCACAGGGATTGCTGGGATGCAAAGCAATGCATCACGGGGCATTGGGACAGGACCCAGGTGTCCTGTGACCCCCTCCGCCTTCCCACAAGTCTTATCGGCAGAAGAGAGAGAGGTGCTCTGTGGGACAGCTGCCCAGAGTGTATCGCTTTGAATACCGCTGCAAGTGCCACACGTGTGAACAAGCTATTGCGCAGGTAGCTGACAGTGTGAACACACAATAGTGGTTTCCCTTCAGCGCTCTTTGAGCAGCGTTGTAACTGTCAGCGATGTAACTTTGGCAATCTAGATGTGCAAAGATAGCTCGTGTAAAGATTGCTCATGTAGCCGCTCTAAACACCCAACGAGCAGCAGTAGTTATGTCTCCCGCCCACATAGCACTGTTCACACCAGCCATTCTGTCAGTGTAACTTGTGTTGCTCAGAAGTGTGTTTTTTTTCACATCCCTGAGTGACATAAATTAGACAGATAAAAGTGCTAGTGTAGACATAGCCTTACATACTGTGTGTGATCACTCCAATTAACACCTTGTTTTTCCACACACACCTGCAGTAGTTTTCCTCTCAGACCTAATGGAAACTTTGAAAGTTGTTTTCAGATAACAATGGAAAGCAGTTATCTACATCAACACCCCCTCCCACAACCCCTGTGCTCCTACTGACAATACCTATCTGCCATTCAACTGAAAGCCCGCTGGCTGACACCCTGAGAGCTCAGGGCTATGAGGTCCAGATACAGGCCCTGATCATGGGAGTCCTGGGCACATGGCACCACCACAACAAGCTGGTACTGAGAGTGTGCGGAGTTGGTTGATGCTATGCCCAGCTTATGAGACAGATCATGGTGTCGGACACTATCAGGTGGTCCAGAGACATCTTCATAGAACACATCATAGGACACTGCCAGTACCAGGTCGAGTAACCGCCAACCAGGGAAATAACCCACTTCCTTCCCTGACAAGCTGAGGGACGTCCCCTACCCATGCACTTATTCTCTACACCAATACTGACTTGGACTCTTCATACATTCCATGCATGATATACCCAAGCCCATTTATCCACTGACACTTTAAAAAGTCCCCCACCTCAATCTGGATCTATGCTGCTTATATATACCATATGTACCTTGTGAATCTTGTAACCGATACTTGCAGTCCCCTATATCGCAAGCCCAACCCCAGAGGTACAGTACCTTCCCTCTTGTGTAAATTTGATTTTAAACATTAACTTTAATAAAATTTCTAAATCTGCAGCACTTTACCCTCAAACTGGAGACTTTGGAAAAGTTGTCCTCACATACACATAGTGCCAACAGGGATCAGAGTGGGAGTGGAGAATTTCAATTCATACTGAAATGTATTTGCCACCCAATTAGCCCCTTGTTTAGCTTCACACCTTCAGTAACTACTTTCAGATCACTGCACTGAAGCAATAATCCTTTGCATTACAGACACACAGTATAAAAAACAAAAAAACCTAGACTGTAAGGAGGCTGAAATAAGATAAGTTTATTTAAGAACAGGGATACAATGCACATTTTCAATACACATTGCCATAGGAAAACAACCTTCAAAACCTTCTACTATTTCCATTCACTGAAAAGCCGCATGAATTTCCTTTAGTTCTACTTTGTGAATCTTCTGGACAAAATGATAGCCTCTGTAAAGTAGTCAGAACCACTGGTAATGTAAAAATATTGACACCACACTGGGTATTTTTTGTCAGGGGCAGGGAATGCTATTTGGTGACTTTAGCTTAGCGGGTCTTTATTTACAGCCTTTGTATAGGAAGAAAGGGATTGCAAGATAAAAGTAGAATTGTTCAACTGCCTCACATAAATAGGTTACTTCAGCATCTTCTGTCATCCAACTCCCCCCTAAACCTTATGAAGCAATGGTCAAGGAAATTAAAATTACAAGTATAGGATGTTGATTCAGGCCATACAAGAAGGAGGTAAAAAAACTCACATCTTTTCAGGATAGGAACCAGGTGGAATATAATTTGGAATTACAATATTTCAGTTATTCTGTTTCTAAATGGCAGAAATTTAGAAATAATCTATTTTATATTTTTGAATATTTATTTTGATGCTTTTACTGGCCCCAGGAGGCCTCCTAGATGTCAATGGGATATATGTTGAAAATGACTGTAGAATATTGTTGGGCGGGGATTGGCATGGGGGATATGAGAACTGTCAATAAAACAGTGTAAGGGACTGCGGAAGATTTTGTCACGATTTAGCTAAGGCTGTTCACCTTCTCAAGGACAGGTTATTAAAGGTTGCTGTATACTAGCATATGCTGTTTGTAGCCGGTTGGAACCGCTTAGCCTGGGAAGCCCGGCGTGTTTGGAAAAGCTTGGCCCTTTGCCATAAGAGATAGCCTAGTTGTGGGAAAGCTCCCACATGCCTATGTATGAGCTGCTTTACATGCTATTAGCATAAGGTTATATTTATCAGAATTTGTTTTGCTGCTTTGGACTCGCTCCCCGCTTTGAGTTAGCAATGTGCAGAGTCCCCGTTGCGGGTGTGTTTTCTTTATCTTCATTAAAAGCCATATCACTCACTGTGTGTGTGTGTGTGTGTGTCGTCCCTGCAGAGCACTTAGGCACGTAACAAATAGCAAAATAAAACTTACCTCATTGTGTCATATTTTACTAATCCTGTAATGACTTCAAAGGAAGTTTTGCTTGTCGGGATTGCACGATGGGATTCTGAATGTAATACATTGAAAACCTACTTTCTGCCCTTCCCTCCCCCTTTCAAAATGCAGGTATTACATAGGTTTAGTTGAAGCCCCTTCACATTTTTCCAGCTATATATAGTTCTGCATTGTTATCAAAACATCTTTTCAATAGATTTTAGGTGTTACTATTGAGGGAATACATCTTTTTTGTTGTTTCTAAAGCCTTTCAAAAAAGAGAAATGATTATAGTCCCATACATATCCTCAATGTATCACACAAAATTCATGCAAAGCCTAAAACAAGCATCAACTTCAGACTGTGATAGATGGATTTATGTAGCTGAAAAGAAATTATTTGATATTTTTCTTTGTACTGCCTTTTAAATAGAGAAGAATTTCTTCCTCTCGCCCTAACATAGGCAGCTGCCATTCTGAGTTTCTTTTCAAATGCAGAATGGTACAGAATGAGACCATGCAAACACAGAACTCTCTGATACAAGCAGCCAAGGCTCTGATTCTTCCCCCATTCAAATTAATGGCAAAACTCACATTGATTTCAGTGTGTATGACTGGGCCTTAAAAGAAACAAAGAAACTTATTTTTTAAATTAAGAAATGGTATTCTTGTGTAAATAAACCAAAAACTTGTTTTTCTGTAATTTTTAAAAGAGAAAAGTTATGTTAATGTTAGGAATGTAGAAAATATATTGTATTAAGGCCAACCGTTTAATGCTTCTGATACCCTCAGCAACATTTTGAGTAATGCTAGAAAGTTTTTCAGCTGGCGTACAAGATATCATGTCACTTGAGAAAATACTAGTAAAAGCAGCATGCTTGTCATATTGTTAGAAAGAAATTGTTAAGAGTCACTGAAATGAAAGTATTTTGTGTAGGTCCTTATACTGTGCTCATCACTGTAGTATTGGAGTACCTCCCAATGTTAGCCATGTGACCTTCAGATGCATACTAGTCACTCTCCATGCTGAGCTATTCTCTACCTAATAGAGCAGGCATTCCTGGCCCTTATACTGCAAGCTTGAATACTAGCATGAAGGAGGCTAGGAGTGAATAGATGGTAGAAGTAGTCATGGCACATGAACCTGAACCCCTATTACTGAAGGGTATTTCCCAAAAACTAGTTATTACTTTATTTATTGTAGGAATATTTGAAGATGTATACATAAGATAGCTGGCATTGACCAAGATGGGCATTAGTGCTACTAGCAGTTCATAGGTCAATCTTGCTGTTCTTCACCCACCCATCTCCCCTCTGATTGACACTACTGGTACTTAAGAGCAATTCCAGTGGTCCCTTGGGTGAGCACAAGACCTTACATTTAGCCAAACTGCTTTATTTCTACTACAGATGGGAGCAGAAATTAGAGTTGCACAGGGGGATTCTGCACCTCTGTTTGTCGCAGACCTGGAATGCAGAGAGAAGTAAGCAGTGAGTTTCATCGGAGATCTTCTGTGCTGCAAACCTGCATGGGCAGAACCTCAGGCAACAATCCTTACTCTTAATAATTTTAGTAAGTAAGAACCAGCAATATTATTGAGTTTTGTAAAGTGCCAAATAATCTCACAGTGCAAAATACAGCTAAAGTTAGGAAAGATTCTCAAGGAGAACAGACATGGTTATAACTTCATTTTTAAATCATCGGCCCTCCTCTAGTTACCTTGGGATTGAGCATTTGACTAACCTGAGTTACTATTTGTGGAACTCCTAAAAAGAAGTGAGTCTTTAGGAGTGACTAGAATGAGAAAATGAGAGTCTGGTACACTGGGCTAGTGAGGTTGCCCTAAGCATAAGGGCATATCATGAAAGAAAGCACAAAAACAGTAGCAGAAGACATTGTGCTAGAGCAATCGGCAGTAGTGGATACTGCCCATTTTTGCAGGCACCAGAGATCCAAACTGCAATTTAAAGTAAGATCTTTCTCCTAACCCTTTGAACTTCTTGCAAGCAAAATTCTTAGTTTAGACTTAATTGGCTGGGCTGGATTCATCTACTAAGCTCCCAGATGAGGACGACAACATTGAAATGTCTGGGGACCATATTCTTCATATTGGCAGTCAGAAGGAAAACTTTGCCTCTCCTACCACTTTTTATTTTTGGTTGTTAATGAAAAGCGCTGTAAGAACTAGACATTATTCTCTAGAAACTGTACTTTTCAAAAGGGCTGAATGGTACTGTACTTTAATCATGCTGAAATCATTAAGACTCGTTGTTGTTGTGCTGCTGTTATATAATTTTTCCTTTCGGTGTTGCTGATCAGGAGATTAAAAACGTCCAGTAGAGGAACTTGCATTAGTCTCAATGGGCAGTGGTTGTTTTAAACTGAAGGCAACAAATAAGTGAAGAAACTATTACAGAAGGCAAACTAGCTCACAGGATATTTGTACCTATGGACCCTCAGTGCCAAAGTTTTACAGGTTTTGCTACGAAACTGCTAAGTGGTATAATGATCTTAGGTATTTTTCAGACTAGTACAGTATCGTAAGAAGAATTATGCTCCTGTGGTTAGGGTCCAGACTGGGAATCAAAACTAGGAGTTCTATTCCTGCCTGTGCCTGTGTGGGAGCTTGGGCTAGTCACCTGGGCCCAAATTTCAAGTGTCTACTAGCTTTTTGTTGCTGTTTTTGAGTGACCCACCTGAATGCCAGAAGCACTGAGTAATTGAACCTGCCATTGACTTGCAAAATCTGATATTTACAAAACATCCATCTCTGTTATATAAACTGTCCTAATTTGCAAGTGACCTATATTTAGCCTCACTCTCACACAGGTATTGCTTCAGGTGGCATCTTCATTTCTCAAGCATATGTTGTGATTAGCAAATTAAAAAAGGAAAAAAAATGTATTTCAACATGACTATGAGTCTTCCAACGAGTACAACACCCATGAGTGCCATGACTCAGTGGGGCAAAATTAACTGCAGGGAAACTTCAGGTTGATAAATAACAGGAAAAGGCACAATATGCCTGTGCAGTTCTTTTCTTGGCCTGTCTTTTAAAGAGACTATTTGCTTTTGCCCTGTCCATACAGGTTTGAAAGGAGTTAAGGGCCTATGTTTAAGGCTGTTTCTTCATTTTACTTTGTTTCCTTTAGATTTCCCACTGTTGCTACCATTGGGCATTAGTTAGTGTTGCCAAACTACCAGCATATTAATAACCATCTCAGCACAGGTCTAGCAATCTGATGGCTAAAAGCTTGGTGAATGCTGGCATCTACCTCATTTATGCTACCAATTACATGATTATTACCAACATGGGAGCTGCCTCAGTGATAGCAATAGACAGACAAATTTCAGGTCAACTATTGCCAACTCCTCAAACACCACAAGTAAGATCCTCTTCAATTGTAACTTTAAAAAAAATAATTAATGCGGGGTCTCTTTTTGTTTTCTGTTCAGGCTTTGAGCCTTAAGGTGAGCTCAGGTCACACTTTCAACTCCCCCCCAACACGCTATTTTAAAGAAAGGACAGCAATGAGTCTTCCATAGTCACCTGACTCCAGGAGCTGTGACTGTAAGAAAAACACCTGAGATGTGAGGTAAAAGGGCGAGAGCTGGCAAGACAGATAATGTAGACAGGACCTAATGTCTGTGCCTGCTCAGCCAGTTGCTAACAATGTGAGGGACTCTAGTTCTAGATGGCCCAAGGCTCTGATTGCAATGACTAGGGACAGAACTACGCCCAGTATGTGGTGCCTATGGGCCCAGAGAGGCTCCTGACAGACTCTGTACAGCAGCTGAGGCTGCCAAGAAACACCTTCCCCCGAACCCCACCACCGCTCCCTCCCAGGCCAGCCATCGCTTCCCCAGGCCAGCCATGGCACCTTCTCTGCGTTTGCCCCTCCCCTACTGCGCCCCACTTAGCCAATCAGCGGCCGCCTTTGCCCCACTGCGCTTTCTTTTCCTGCCTTTCCTTCTCCCCCCACCCCTTTACAGACGATGACAGCTGGGAGCGAAGTCTCGCGAGAGCTAGGCAGCAGAGCCCCCACCCCCTCGCCCGCCCTCACCGCCGTGCTCCTCCCCGCGCCCCTCCTGCCGCCGCGGCCGGATCTGTCTCAGGGGTGGGGGGGCGCTTGGCCCTGCGCACTGAGCGATGTTTGTCCGCCATCGCGGCGGACGAGGGTGAAGGAAACGCCGCCGCCGCCGCCGCCGCCGCCGGAGACAGGGGCCTGCGCCGCCGCCGCCTCCCAGAACCCCCCGTAGCCGCCTCCCTCCTCCCCGTCCCGCACACCCCCGGGGCCGCCGCCCGGAGTGAAGGTCGCCAGGGGCTCCTGCCCGGGGTTTCCCCGAACCACCCCCCCCTGCAGGAGGCTCCGCTCGAGCCGGGTCCGAAGATGTCGAACCTGAGCAAGGGGACAGGCAGCCGGAAAGACACCAAGATGCGGATCCGAGCTTTCCCCGTGAGTACCCGGGCACCGGTTCCGCGCCAGGCCCCGGCCTCCGCCCGGCCACAGGCCCCGCAGCCGCTCGGTCTGTCACCCTGCTCCCCGCGGGGGGCGGGTTGAGGGCGAGGGGGAGAAACTCCGGGGCTGGGGGGAGGGGGCTGGGAAAAGGGGCTGGGGAGCCGGGGGGAGGAGGATGACACACACTGTGCCCCCATCTGTTATCAGCACAATGGAACCTGTCACCGCGGCCAAGCAGTGGAGGAAGGACCGGAACCGGGGGGCGGCGGTACGGGCACTCACTGGGGACCGGGACCGGGACGGGGGGGCGGCGACACGGGCACTCACTGGGGACCGGGACCGGGACGGGGGGGCGGTGACACGGGCACTCACTGGGGACCGGGACCGGGACGGGGGGGCGGTGACACGGGCACTCACTGGGGACCGGGACCGGGACGGGGGGGCGGTGACACGGGCACTCACTGGGGATCGGGACCGGGACGGAGGGGCGGTGACACGGGCACTCACTGGGGATCGGGACCGGGACGGAGAGGGGCGGTGACACGGGCACTCACTGGGGACCGGGACCGAGACTGGGGGGCGGTGGCACGGGCACTCACTGGGGACCGGGACCGGGACTGGGGGGCGGTGGCACGGGCACTCACTGGGAACCGGGAGCAGGGGGCGGTGGCACGGGCACTCATTGGGGACCGGGACTGGGGGGCGGTGGCACGGGCACTCACTGGGGACCGGGACTGGGGGGCGGTGGCACGGGCATTCACTGGGAACCAGGACCGGGACTGGGGGGCGATGGCACGGGCACTCATTGGGAACCAGGACCAGAAGTAGGGGGCAGTGGCACAGGCACGGGCACTCACTGGGAACCAGGACTGGGACTAGGGGGCAGTGGCACAGGCATGGGCACTCACTGGGGACCGGGACTGGGGGGCGGCGGCACGAGAGCTCACTGGGGACCGGAACCGGGACTGGGGGGCGGCAGCACAGGCGCTCACTGGGGACTGGGACCGGGACTGAGGGGCAGCGGCACGGGCGCTCACTGGGGACTGGGACCGGACTGGGGGTGGTGGCACGGGCACTCACTGGGGCTAGGACGGGGGGGGCAGCGGTACGGGCACTTTCTGGGACCCAGGACTGGGGGGCAGTGGCCTGGGCACGGGCACTCACTGGGGACCGGGACTGGGGGGCGGCGGTATGGGCACTCACTGGGGACCGGGACTGGGGTGTGGTGGCATGGGCACTTACTGGGGACTGGGATCGGGACTGGGGAGCGGAGGCACGGGCACTTACTGGGGACTGGGACCGACACTAGGGGTGGCGGTATGGGCACTCACTGGGGACTGGGACCGGGATTTGGGGGGGCAGTGGCAGCGGCAGCACGGGCACTCACTGGGGACTGGGACCGGCACAGGGGGGTGGGGGGCAGTGGTGGCATGGGCATTCACTGTGGACTGGGACCAGGATTGAGGGGGAAAGTGAGGTGGCAGCATGGGCATTTGTTTGGGGGAGAGGGAAGACAGCACAAACATTTACTGAGGGGGCCAGCACAGGCACTTACTGGGGACTGGCCCCAGGGCAGGGGGTGGCAGCATAGGCATTTACTGGGGTTGTGGGTGGTGGTGGTACAGGCCCTGAGGGCTGGGATTGGAGGAGAGATGGCAGCACAGGCAGTCCCTTGGGATTGGAGGGCAGCAGCACAAGCATTTACAGGGGATCGGGATTGGGGGAGTGCACATTACAGACAGTTAGGGGGACCCTTCATCACAGCAAGAAACATGCAGAGGAACCCGCACCGGTGGTGGTTCTTCCCTCTTATGCAAATATGTTATGAAAATATATTTAATGCAGTTTCCAATGAAAGGCTCCCAGACAAGGAATCGGAAGTTATAGTTGTATGTAAACAAAATAAGGAGTCTTATAAATCCATCTCTGGGCTGGTTTTTCTGCATATGGGAGACTTCATGTTGCAGGGATTTTAGGTTAGATAGTAAAATGTCAGGTGACATGAAGAGATGGTAGCAACATAGCCTCTGTGTAACTTTCATAGGATTGTTTCATATAGCCAGTTATGGGATTGCCAGCCACTTTAGTTACTGAGTGAATGGGCCTAGTTACTAACTTATACTGCCATAAATCTGTCCTGGTGCTTCGACAGTTTCTTCAGTTGAAGGTTAGAGCACATGAATGTGAAGACTGCTGTTAATGGTTTCTAGCATTACAAGAAATATGAAAACTTCAGTCATCATTTATGATTTCCTGCAAGTAAGTGTGTGTGTGTGTTTGTTAAAAAGGAGACACTCTGTTGAGTCATTGGCTTTTAGTGTTTATCATAACTTTTGATGTTACCGGTGGCAAACAATTAAAATGTGTTGCCTTCACATATAAACTGGACATACCTGTTCATATCAGTTCAGCAGCACATAATATGGCAGAGGACTTGCTTAGCCAAAATTCTTGCCAATGAAGTTGAGGATTTTAAGACTTCTTTAAATTGCTAGAAGTTATCTTTAGGACTCTGATTTAGCTAAACAGCTTCCCCCTTATACTCTACTTCTAATCAACAACAGTTCTTTATGTTGAACAGTGAATGTCAAAGGAAGGAGCAGTGTGTACTGTGTTAAAGACTAGAATGTTTTAAGTGGTCTGTGGCTGGTGGTCTCCAAAGAAATTATTTATTTTTAATACACTCTTATTCAGTGAATAAACCTCATATTATTAGAACTTTTGGAGGTATTGAAAAATAATAATTGATTGGCTGAAACAGCCTTAGGCAAGTTGTGTACCATAGTGGGTCTCAGACTTTTTTACTGGTGAGCCCTTTCACATTGCAAGCCACAAGTGCGACTCCTCCCCTCCCCCAATACATTAAAACACCCTTTTAAATATATTTAACACATTATAAATGCTGGAGGCAAGCGGGATTTGGGGTGGAGGTTGACAGCTCTCAACCCCCTATGTATTGATCTTGTGACCCCCTAAGAGGTCCCCACCCCCAGTTAGAGAGCCTTTGCCATAGAGTGACTATCATTAAACTTAATGGTGACAAAAATTGTGCATCTATTTTACAGCAAACTACTCTTGAACAATAAAAGTTTTCTGGCAGTCTTTTAAATTTGGCTAGTAGGATCCATGCATAAAATCTCTTTATGTAGATGTGGATAAACTAACAAGGGTACGGGGCGGCTCCAGGCCCCAGCACGCCAAGCGTGTGCTTGGGGCTGCAAGCCGCGGGGGGCGCTCTGCCGGCGCTGCGAGGGCGGGGGGCAGGCTGCCTCCAGCGGTTTGTCTGCGGAGGGTCTGCTGGTCTGCGGCTTTGGTGGACCTCCCACAGGCAAATCACCAGAGGCAGCCTGCCTGCTGTGCTTGGGGCGGCAAAAAGCCTAGAGCCGCCCCTACAAGGGTAAATTCAGTGATTAGAATAAACATTATTTTGCATTTTATTTTTTGACAGTTCTTGTAACTGAGCACATAAAATGCTGTTTGTGGGTGAAGAATGTTCACACGGAGCCCTGCTCTCATAAATGCTGAGAATGCTTGATTTTTTTTTTACCCCTCAAACTGCTTCTTGTTAGCATTGTTTTAATTTTTCGTTTTGAGTTGTTTAAAGAATGGATTACAGTTATTTTACAGAAGTTATCTAATTATGTTCCTTAAAAATTAACATTTTTATATATATATATTATATATATTGACATCAAGGCCTCCAAACTCCAAAGTAGAAGTTGACATCTGTTGATAGTATTTTTCAGGTTTTGCTATTTAAAATACATTTCCTTTTTTGCAACCAAACCCAGTCAAAAGTTCACAAAGGATTTCTAACTGAAAAAAGAACATGGCAGTGAATGACAGCTTTTAAGAGTTTACTATCATGCAAGTAATTATAAGAGAGAAAAGTTATCACACTCTCCAAAAACTATAACCCCATTTTTCTAAAGATGCAGGCACGTGTGTAATTTACTCACTTGACTTCAGTGGACTCTTCATATAAATAAAGTTACATGTGTTTGCAAGACTGGGACCTGTATTTAGTATTTACATTCATATCTGGTTACTATTCTCTCTTTTCACCTTTTCCAATTCTGATGCATCATTTTGAATTGTTAATGTTGCTAGTGTTATGCCATGTCTGTGTTCTCTGTTTGTCGTATATCTTAGCAGTATTACATCTCCATTTCCTTCATTTTGTGTCAGTTTTTCATGTGGGAATATTTACTATTGCATTATGTGGAAAAGGTAACCTTGTTGGACAAGTAAGGTTCCTGAAATCTAGCAGTGTCATGGTTACTCCCTAATGATGGCCATGGTCCTTCATATTCTGTGCTTATCTATAACATTTTTAGCATTTCATTCCTATAATAAACACGGGTGAATGATAATAGCAAAGTGTACAATAATTTTGCACTTCTCTTTTCATTTTTTTTGTTTTTGCTGTTTATTTATGTATGAATTAAAAATAGCATAAGTGTAAACACTGTTAAAAACTATTGCTCAATCTCAAATGTTCATAGAATTATAGACTATCAGGGTTGGAAGGGACTTCAGGAGGTTATCTAGTCCAACCCCTTGCTCAAAGCAGGACTAATCCTCAGACAGATTTTTGCCCCAGAACCCTAAATGGCCCCCTCAACGATTTAACTCACAACCCTGGGTTTAGGAGGCCAATGCTCAAACCACTGAGCGATTCCCTCCCCCAGTGTTCTACCTAAGAATCAGTGTTCTACCTATGAATCATATTTTACTGCAAAATTACTTTTCTTCAGTTTTCTTTAGTTTCTTGTAATTAAAGAGTGTAGAAACTAAATGTGCAAATGCCCCTCCATACAAATGTTCTTCAGTATTAACTAGCTGCTGGTATACAGAATCTCACTGACTCTGCTTTTTCTTCCCTCAAGGGCAGTGGCAGAGGGTATGTCTACACTTCAATTAAAAACTTGCGACCAGCTTATGCCAGCTCACTCACACTCATGGGGCTTAGGCTAAGGGGCTGTTTAATTGTGGTGTAGACTTTCAGGGCATGTCTACACTTACCTCCGGAGCGATCGATACAGCGGTGGTCGATTTATCGCGTCTAGTGAAGACGTGATAAATCGACGATTGAGCGCTCTCTCGTTGACTCCGATACTCCACCGGAGTGAGAAGTGTAGGCAGAGTCGATGGGGAAGCGTCAGCAGTCAAACTACGGCAGTGAAGACACCGCGGTAAGTTGATCTAAATATGTCGACTTCAGCTACATTATTCACGTAGCTGAAGTTGCATAACTTAGATTGATTCCCCCTTTCCCTGCCCCCTGTGTAGACCAGGCCTCTGGTAGGAGGGTCCCAGAGCCCAGGCTGCTACTCAAACATCTACACCACAGTTAAACAGTCCCTGTGTTTGCACTGCAGTTAGACACTCATGACTGGCCTGTGCCAGCTGACAGCCTCCCAGGGCTTGGCTAAAGGGCTGTTTAATTGCAGTGTGGATAGGCCCAGGCTGCAGGCTGAGCTCTGGGTCCCTTCCATCTCACAGGATTGTAGCACTCCAGCCCAAGCCCAAATGTATGCACCCCAGTTAAAAAGCCCCTGCGACCCCAAGTCGGCCGCACAGGTCAGCCGGAAGTGTCTATTTGCAGATAGACAGATGCTTAGAGTACTTAGGAATCTAGAGGCTGAAGTGGGCTGACTGTTCAATAGTCAGAAGCAATCAATGACCCGAATTCCTTGAGCAGTAAACCACCCTTCATATTCACAATAGAAAGAAATAAGTTTGTGTGACCAGTTTAACTCTGACATATTAAAAAAGGTGTTTATGCAACGTTGTATTGTTAAATGCACATTAAAGCATATGGGCATTTAAGTGTGGCTAGATTGTGGGATTAGGCTGCCAAATCGACAAAAAAAACAGATGGTGTAGGATTTTTTTTAAATTTTACCTTTTGAAATTACTTAAATCTAGAAAGAGTAATGGAAATAACTTTTTATCATCTTGTTGCTAAAGTTCTATATTTTTGCATTAGGTATACAATGGTTATTTTAAGGTTGTACAATGAAATAATCTTGTGTATGAACTTTCAGGAGTACAGAACATGTACAATAATGCCATTTTCAAAAATGTAACAAGATATTCTAACCCTTAAAATATGTACCCATACATACACCTTTCAGTGTCAGTAATTCAGCTATAAAAATTTGGAGCTGAAACTTGGCATAGAATTTAAATAAACTCTGCACGTTTTTTCAACAAATGTTTCTTTAGTTGGTCGGCTGTCTGTTACACAGAAGCCAGAAAAACTCACTGTGCAATGGATGTTCAAGTCAATTTGATTTGACATGTTAAATGTGGCAAGTGATTAATTCATGATATGGTGTTGTATATTGATAATAAAGAATGTCTGTACACTAACTATATTTTGTAAACGTTGTTTACATTTGAGGGACTGAAACAGTGCCTTTGCAGAGTAATAAGTCTACTGCACAAAACACACACTGAAGTTCTAGTTATTTTCCCTAAATAGGGGAAGGAGCTATATTTTTTTGCCATCTTTTACCCTCTTGTTAAAGTACTGTAACATTCTTATGTTGCATTTTTCTACTCAAGTCACAATGGGCCAGTTGTTGCTGGCTAAAGGACTACTTAAAAAGCTCTCAAACAACAAATATAATTATAACCTGATTTAGTTGACCTATGTGGATGAAGCAAAAGCTTGCTAGTTCTGTCTTTAAAACTTTGTTAGAGATGAGTCAATGCAGGCCTGACTTTACTGCAGCTGCATTTAAACTATTTTGTTATGACTTTTGACCAGTGAAGATAAAGGCCATGAGTGTATACTGAAGTGTCAGAATATAGCGTATAAAACAAAATAGCCTTAGTATATCCAATTCTATAAGTTTCTTGTGAAAATACAGACTAGTAAGAATTGGGCTAACAACAAGAAGTTTTATAAATTTACATAAATAACCTGACTTTAAGAGCTGTTAGATGGACTCTCATCAAGGATTCTTATTACTTTTATGACAAAAAATTAACTTTCATCTACAAGAAATTGGTTGGTTAGATCAGTCTGACTTGAAGTGAGTTATTGTATTTGTTTATGCATCATATTTTGTCAATGCTTTTGACCATCTTAATTTCCTGTAGAGCTCTCTTTCTTATTTTTGGATAATCCTACAAAATATTTTTCTGCCAACCCCCAGAATGTAACCAGCTATTCCTGTATGCTGTTATTGCAACAATAAATACAGGGCTACTTTAAAGATTTGTGGAGAGGGTTAGAGAGATCCCATACATGTGTGTTATGTAAAATGAGTCTGTTTAAATATACTCGAAACTGTAAACTGATGCATTTTATATGGAATGGATAGGATAGTTATCCTCCACTTTGCCCAACCTTCTTTTGCATACGTGTAGCTTGGCTGCTTGTTCCTTTCAACCCCAGTGATCAGCTTACATTAGTTTTAAGTTTTCCAAGGTATTGTTGCAAAGCAGAGAGAGTGGCTTAATTTTTGTATTTAAAAAATAAAGAAGGCTGATAGTCTCATTGACACTCCTGTATTCTCCAAATCAGAGTGGCTGGTACCTGTGGCCTTTGCATGGCTGAAAGAAAACTCTGCTTCTGGGAGCATTAGCTTCGTTTATGGCTTGTTTTGACCCTGGAGGATAGATGGGGGTACATGGTGTACCTTGACGTGAAATTAAAATTTACGTTAGATATCATAATGCTTGGGTCCATCCAAGCATTAAAGAAGTTGCTTTAATGTCTGTAGATTCACATGGATGAGTCTGAGCCAAGATTTCAGAAAGAACCTGGATAATTTGTTGAACTAGACTAAAACTGAATTCAGGTGGCAGAAGCTGTTACTGGTATATTAACATTTAGGGCATTCTACACATACACGGCTGCAGCAGCACAGCTGCAGCGTTTCTCCTGTTGGCATAATAAAACCAGTTCCACAAGCGGCAGTAGCTATGTCAGCAGGAGAAGCTCTCCCGTTGACATAGCGCTGTCCACGCTGGTGCTTATATTGGTGTAACTTACGTAGCTCAGAGGGGTGATTTATTCACACCCCGAGTGACATAAATTATGTTGACATAAGTTGTAGTGTAGACATAGCCTTAGACTCTTAGTATGTGTTCTCTGTGGTGTGCATTTTGGGATGTGTTGAGGGGAGAAAGGGAAGATGGTTTGTCACATGTTTGTTCAGCTTCAAATAAATGAATTAATTTCAACATAATGACTGGTACTATTCACTTCAGACCATATGGTTAAATAAACATATCACATCAGTGCCTTTGTGAGCATTTGCTGTATTTCACAGTCGCAAGCCATATTTTTATAAAAGCAAATTAGCCGTTAGCCCATAATAAAATATGTAGTAATAAGTTGGATATTCATCAGTTAAGTTTCACTGTAACACATTTAGGGCTTTGAAATTATTTAAAAAAAAAGAAGACAAAGTTGCAACATTATTTAACTTGTTGAAAGGAAATGGGCATTGTTTTGAAAAATTCCCATTTAACAATGCTATACATTCTTTAATGTGAAAATGCTCTTAAATTTTACCTAATAGTGAACATTGGAAGAACATCACTAGATTTAGTTAATATTTCAGATTAAATGGTGGCATGGAGTTGAACAGGTTGGACTGTGAAAACTAGCCATCTGTTCATTTTCACTGTGTTTCAGGTGTTTGAGTTGATAAAGGTGTGCTAATACTAATTTTAGAATTTTTGCAAGAAATGTGTATTTTTTTCCCCCCTAATTCGATGACCATACTATGTCTAGCTGTGGTGTCATCAGATCTTTAAAGATAGGCAGGGACAAGTCTATTCAGCCCTTACATGGAAGAGTTTCAAGGTGATTCCTAAGCCTTATAGGTGTTGGTGATTTCGCAGCACTTCTCTCTGAGGGCCTGGTATTAATAAGTATTGGGTACCCATGATTCCAGTTAAGTTGGTACTGAATTAAATACCTCAGCATGGTGTTGGAAAGCACCTTGCTGCTGCTGGAGGTTACTACCATCTTTTAAATGAGATGGAAAAACAAAAGAGCTTGGCCACTTTGTGATGGTAAAAATTCCTTGGCAGTCTGCAAGAGAAGGAGACAACAGTAGTATTCAGCCCAAATTCTAATTTAGGTGATTACATTAGTTTTCATGGATTTGGTGGTATTTGTTTTCTGCTGAACTGTTATGTAGTTAAACTGCTGTTAAGCAGTGACCCCCTTTTGTCCTTGGTGTATCTGCATCAATGGTGGGTGAATGATTAAATGAGAATTGCTTTACAACTTATGCAGGATGGAAGATGCTATATAATTGTAAGACCTTTTAGATGAAGGTTGCATACATTATTGGGTTCTCTGAAAAAATACTTTTTCATTTTTGTTTGTGTTTCATTTGTTAATTGCTTCCTTCATCTGATGCAGCCTGGTACATTTTTAATAATTTTCTAATTTGTAGACTTGTCCATCTGTGCTCCCTCAAAGGAAAGCAGGTGATTTTTAGTAGTTTAAGGTTCTATTTTGATTGAGGGACTTACATTTTTAAATTAAGCTACAGGTGATAGAGTTAGGACTGTCTTTTTACTTCTTTGAGTTTTCAGGATACAGAAAATGAAGAGCTCCTCAAAACTGTAGTTTGGGCCTGGCTTCCATGTGTTAGCAGATTGTTAGTGACAGTCTTGTCTTCCTGATATTTATTTTTGGAAAAATGGGAAAAGGATCTACAAATAAATTTAACTTTGCAGCAATCTAAAAATGTCTGGAGGACCAAAACCTGAGCTATATATATAACTATTAAGGACAGCTATTGCAAAACCATATCAATAGTACCTCACTATATTTAAGTTAAAAAGGAGTCGTAAATGCTTGAGAGAATTTGGAGGATTAGAGACCTTCTGCACATGTGGCAGGGATGCCCTAAGGTAATAGATTTTTGGAGGAAAATAACAAATAGAATTTTCAAAATAACTGAAGTTAGCCAATCCACTGAGCCCATAATCGTTCTATTTTAGGTCACAGATTGAAGAAGCTTATTGATTTGCGGATTGCTCTCATGGTTATGGGATATTGCAGTATTGTGGGGTTATCACGAGAAAAAAATAGTAGTCTTCAAGCCCAGAATCATTTCTTTTCCCTTATGTGTCTTCTTTTGGAATGCCATTATAATCTTTGCAAGTTTCCTGTATACATCTGTGTGTGCTTGGAACACTTCCCTTTGATCTTGATATATTCTAACATCTATATAACAATTTCAAAATATTAAACATTTAACCTCTTTGTAGATTCACTTTTTTTTAATCATATGGGTATGTTTCTAGTGGGGTTTAGATTGAAATGAGTACTGGGAGGGTATTTAGTATTGTGGCTCAAGGAAACTTTGAATCATAGCTGAAAGGCTAATGAGCTAACAAATTGTTAAGTTGGGAAGAGGGTACCTCTGAGTAGAGTTGGTGTCTTCCCATGCCCCAATTTCTCTGGAAATAATATTTTTCCTTCTCCTACTAGTTCCCAACTAAGACTTGGCAATATAACATCTGCATCATGCTCTAAAGTGAGTATCTTTTTAATGTCTGAGCTTTTGTAGTAATCAATAGACATGAGCTGGCAAAAAGGAGAAATTAATGATCTCTGCCTACCATGTGTAAAATCAGTTAACTGGTTTTTTTTTCTTAGAGTATTGCCTTAAAAATGTCTATTTAAAGAAAATTTTTCGGAGCAGATCTTGAAATATACATAATCATTTTATTCTAAGTCAGGATTCTTGGGATAGATTGGGGAAGCCACATCAGTGGCTCTCAACTTTTCCATACTACTGTACCCCTTTCGGGACTCAGATTTATCTTCTATACCCCCTTAAAAACTACTTGTTTACAAAATCGGACGTAAAAATAACAAAGTGTCACAGCACACTATTACTGAAAAATTGTTTACTTTCTCACTTTTATCATGTAATTATAAAATCAATTGGAATATGTAGTATATAGAGCAGTATAAACAAGTTGTCTGTATGAAATTTTAGTTTCTACTGACTTCGCTAGTGGTTTTTATTTAGCCTGTTGCAAAACTAGGGAAAAAACCTGAATGAGTTGATGTACCCCCTGGAAGACCTCTGTATGTACTCCTGGTTGAGAACCACTGCCCTGCGCAACCCTTTTGCATCAGTTAATCTCCCATTATTTCATTACAAATATTTTTTACAAACATTGGTTCTAGAGCAGTTCTCCATCAGTGGCTCCCAGACTGACTTAGTATACCACATCTACAACTCAGAAGTACTTTGTGTACCACCGTCATAACTTTAATCAGTGTAGTTATAATAGATCCCTATTCTAATACACTCAAGCTGTGATATGTGAGGAAGAGAGAGAAAAAAATGCTGCTGCTCTATAGATTAAATGGTACTAGAAATATTTACCAGACCTAAGATGGGGAGACACAAGTTCAGGTCCCTGCCCTACCTGATTCAGAGCATTCTCCCTCAATTGCTCTGAAGGCTGAAATGTTGTGCCACTTATTTGAACAGGTACACTTTATCTGTTATAGTAATTGCAGGACAAACTGTTGTATGGAATGTCATTTGAAACACTTTGAATCCTACATAAGGATTTTCAGAGGAGCCTCGGGAAGTTAGAGACTCAGATTCCATTGAGGCTGATGGATAATTGTGCAATGTAGTTATTTTAGCTAAATGATTCTTTATGGTTAGATTCTGATATTCGTACAGCACCTTATTCCATGAGTGGTTCCAGTGACTTCAGCATTGCATAGGTGGTATTGAGTGTGAGTAAGGGTATCTCAATCTGTATAATGAGTAAAAGGAATGAATAAATATAAGTAGTAAAAGGAATCTTCAAAGCAGTACTGTAAAATATTGTATCTGTCACTGTTTCATAATCTCTTCAGTGCATGTGGTTGATGCTGTTATAACAGTGGGGCTGATGTAATAACTGCACAATAAAGTTTGTTAATGTGGAGTTAGGATTACTGAAGTGACGTTTCCATCAATCCAAAGCCTCAATCAGTTTAAAAAACAGTGAAGCACATACAAACCATCTTGCAAGTACATATTTTTATGTGCTTAAGTAATCCCTTTCCTCTTGACTTCAGTGGTGCAGGATTATGCCCTAACTCACAGATCTATCCACCACCTCTGCCAAAATGATCAGTAAACTGTGCCCACATGTCATGCATGTAAACATATTTCAACATGTAGATAAACATATACAGGAAGCCCAATTTGTGATTGCAAATACGATGAAATTAATCCTCTTTCCTATTAGAACATATTGGAGATGAGTTTCAGCATTGTAAGGTGTATATTAAAAACATTTGTTTGTTTAGAAATTTAAGATCAGTGTTACTAATTTTTTACATTTAAACAACTTTAGTTACAGCAACTTTGAAATTCACATTTCTTACACTTTCTAGTAGGAAAACTTTTTTTTAAAGTCCTTGATATCTCTGAATTGTCAAGGTGGTGATTTCCTAATTGAGTGTTTTATTACATTTAAGACAGTATTTTAATGACTTATCTTTCTTTGTAATTGGAAACAATAATTATCTTCTAGTTCTCTTTCAAATAAACTGTTTTTGGAACTGTTGATGTTTGTGGCATGTGACAAAAGGACTTCCTTGCCTGCTTTGTGGCAAGTCAACTAGATTCCTCTTTCATAGATCAGTATACTGCAGTTTGTATGGTTTCCTGATACCATTTTGTTCTATTTTGGATGGAGGATGAGTAAGAGGAGTTAGATATCACTATTTGCATTTGTTCTTCCAGTTCATTCAGGATGGATTAATTTTGCTTTTACTATGTAATTCTGAGCTCCTGGTAAACTGTTTCCTGACATTTTTAACTGATCACAAGCAAAGCAATTTACTTGAATTGAAGAGGCCAAGGCAGTGAGACAGGGGTCGGCAACCTTTCAGAAGTGGTGTGCTGAGTCTTCATTTATTCACTCTAATTTAAGATTTCGCATGCAGGTCATACATTTTAACGTTTTTAGAAGGTCTCTTTCTATAAGTCTATAATCTATAACTAAACTATTGTCGTATGTAAAGTAAATAAGGTTTTAAAAATGTTTAAGAAGCTTCATTTAAAATTAAATTAGAATGCAGAACCCCCCGGACCGGTGTCCGGGACCCAGGCAGTGTGAGTGCCACTGAAAATCATAGGTTGCCTACCCCTGCAGTGAGATGTGGCCTCCTATGTTAGTTATATCACATTTGTATTGGAGATTTAGTTGGACCAGACAAAACACACAGTGCACCTTCCTGGATACAAAACACTTAATTCAGCTCATACAACTCTTGCTAATAAAGAATCCAAGGATAGTTTCCGATTCTTCACTCTTCCCAAACCAGATTGCCATGCATACTGATGCACCAGGCTGACTGGATCTGTCTGCACTGGAGAAATTTTCTAACCTGTTTTGAAACAAGTTTTATAAAACTGCTCAGGCTATTTTAAACCCCTGAATCTAGGTCTCTGCTTTGGCTCTAACCAAGTTTTAAAATGAAGTTAGGTTGATCTAGCTTTAAAATCAAGTAGAAAAATTCCACGGTATAGCCAGATCTGTCTCTCCCCCAAACAGATATTTTTGAAAATGAGCACTTTCATTATGGCCATTCTATAATACATGCTAATCTTTTCTGACCTGAAACACTATGGAAATGTGTCTAAATATTTGCTGTAATCCTTCGTTAATATTATAGGCAATGTCTGTATTTTAGTTTGTATAAGTATTTCCATTTCAAAGGGCCATTTTCAGTTTGGTATAACTTTCTCCAATTTATGACTTTTGAGCTGAAACCTTCCGTATTTGATTTCTGATCGAGAGTCACTTAATTTGAAAGCGTGTGCAAATTGGTTAAGCCATTTAAAAATAAGTTACCAAAATATTGCAACTCTTTTGAACAGCTCTAGCACCTCAGTGTGAAGTGATAGGAGCTTGAAACTTTGCAGGGAGATGGTGCCTAGTTTACAGTTATATCTTTTGGTGGTCTGTTGAAGAGCTATCTATATTTGGCAGAGTTATAACTTTATGTAGCACGTGCACTGACTTTATGCAGAAATGAGAGATCGTTTGAAAAACATTTTTCTTGGGATTGCAGAAAAGGAAGATAATAAAAATGAGAAATTACAACTTACTATGATACTTCAGGATTTGTGTGGAATGAGGCAGGGCTCATTTGAGCCCAGGCCTATGAGGAGCACTGCCTCATTCAGTGCAATATGTGAAAGTGGAAACGAGACAGGGATACATCATTCACAGTACACTATCCAACTTCAGCAGTTCGAGGATGGTGTCCTTCCGAATGTTGCCTGATTCACCAACTGACCTGCACATGTTCTGGGGAAAATAAATAGTAAGATCCAGATTACAACAAAGCATACACACAAGGGGCAGAATTAAGGTTGTCATAAAGAAACTATGATATTCACTGACTTCAAGTACTTCATGTTGCAACCTTGTGTGGTGGGTTTTTTTAGAATAATAGAAGTTCGTAGGCATGAATCTTAGCACTGAAATTGGTGACCTGGTTGTGATTTACGCATTGAATTTCTAATTGGTGGTAGACAGTATTTTATGTTTTTATCTGTAACAAAAGGAGTAAATTGTCCACAGTAGATTTTGTAACTTTGCACCACAAATAATTGTATAGCAAAATTGTGTTACTTCTGTTGTGATAATGTAGTAAGTATTAGGGATGTGCATACCATTTAACAAGTTAACCATTTAAATGATTAAAAATATTTTGTTTAAACGATTAATTGATTAAAGGGCCAGCCTGCCAGGCTGCTCTGGCTGGCTGGCGTGGGGTTAACGGTTAAAGTGGGTTGACCAGTTAGACTAATGCTTACCGGTTAACCTTTCACATCCCTCGTAAGTATACAAAGCAACAGAATTCTGATTCCAAATAGGAGTAATGCTGTTATACATAACACTTAAGTGATTTAATTTCTGACCCTGTGATGCCTATAATCCACTACGTTTTAGAGAGACATTGAAAAATTTATCCTTTCACAGTTGTGATATCCTGTGAAATGTGATCTTTGTTTTTTAAAGCATGCTGGTCTCAGTCTTTCTGTATTTGGCTAGAGATCTTTCAGTTTATGGTGGTATTTCTGTTGGTCATAAATATTTTATTTTAAATGTAAATTTAATGATGGAGAAAGGTGCTAGATTAACAGATGTGGAGGGAAGTCGTCTTTATTCACAGAATCAGACAGCATGGATAATAGCATTCTATGACTAGCTATTATTTATCAGTGCCTAAGGGCTGGCCAAGCATTGGGACCCCCCTATGCTATAGTGTAGGGTAGAGTAGAAGACAGTCCCTTCCCTGAAGACCTTACAATTTAAATAGACAAGACAGATGCAGTGGGGGAGGGGAAGGGGTAGAACACATAAGCAGAGTGAACAATGTGATTGCAGCAATGACTAGGAATTCTGGATGTCAGTTTAAATATAAAGTTGTTAATTTTCACAAATAAGTTTTTAACTATAAAGAGCTTCTGAGTATATTAACTCTGTTTCTTTGAAAAGAATTGGTGACTGCTTTAATTTACAGTCAGAATTCAAACAACCCTGTAAAAAAAATTATTTTCCTGGAAATTTACAAGACATTAAAATTGTGCGGAAAAATACAGAATGGCATAAAAATAGAACCTGAAATCCAGATTCATTAATTTCCTTCATTGCTTGACCAGTGTGTGTCAGTCTCATTCTGTTGGGGCCATTTCTAGAAGAGAAAGAATAGTTAAATTTCTGTTCATTTGTTTAAATTCTCAGTCTCCTAAATTTGTCAAAAACACTGCCAGATCAGAGTAAGGATATGGTTTAAAGTCTATTCTGTATGGGCACTGAATACTGTTAGATGATGAAACGCCAGACAGCTCTGCTTGTTAGAAGATTTCTTCTGACTCTGTCTGTATCTTATTGCTGTTGCCCTTTAATTTAATCTTCTGCATTGGAAAGAACTGTCCCCTCTGCATTAAGTCTTTGTAAAATGCTGTTGCAACTCACCCTACTGCTTACTTTAAAAGAACCCATCCCCCTTCAATCTTCCGTCCTCAAACTGTCTGAGAAATGCCCTCTGAAAAGCCTTCACAAGCAACAATGATTTAATTTTTATTTTTCATTTGAAAGCTAATATAGTGCATGAATTGAACTCTACAACCAAACAGCAATTCGTTATTTTAAAACATTTATGTCAACCAGAGCCATAACTAGGTATTTTTGCGCCCGAGGCAAGAATATAAAATTGCACCCTCCCCCAGGGGCGGCTCTTTGGCAGCAATTCAGTGGTAGGTCTCTCAGTCCCTCTCGGAGGGAAGGGTCTGCTGCCGAAGAATGGATAAAGTGGCGGTGGTAGAGCCTGTGATTTTGGGGGGTCAACTCATGGTTTTTGATGGATTGGGCTGGTAATGTTGCTTCCAGGATGGTCTTTGGTTCAAGTCCAGTTCCAGTCCAGAGAGGGACTCACAGGTTAAGAGAGGAGGGAGGTGCTGGATATCAGCAGTGGCCATTAAGGATCAGCATGTGTCCTGAGAATGCTGGGAGTTCAGGCTTGCAGGGCAGGATCGAGGTGGCAGGTTTGTAGAAATTTTGATGGTGCCCAGAACCTGCCCCCGCCCAAACTCTGCCCCTCCCACCCGCCCAAGGCTCTGGGAGGGAGTTTGGGTGAGGGAGGAGGTCTGGGGTGCAGGCCTTAGGCTGGGGCAGGGGACTGGGGTGCAGGCTCTGGGAGGGAGTTTAGGGATGAGAGGGGGTGCAGAGGGAGGGGGTGCACGGGTGAGGGCTGTGGGTTGTGGCTGCAGATGAGGGGTTTGGAATGTGGGAGGGGCTCAGGGTGAGAGTAGGGCTGAGGGCTCTATCTGGGGCTGGGAATGGGAGGTTTGGGGTGTAGGAGTTCAGGGCTGGAGGTGAGAGTAGGAGTGTGAGGGGTGAGGGCTCTGGCTGGGACTGGGCATAAGGTGTTTGGGGTGCTGGAGGGGCTCAGGGCTTGGGCAGAAGGTTGAGGGTGCGGTGGGGGGGGTGAAAGCTCTGACTGGGGGTGTGGGCTCTGGAGGTGGGGCAGGGCTGGGGATGAGTTTGGGGTGCAGGGAGGCTGCTCTGAAACAGGGGCAAGAGAGGAGGACTCCCCCCAGCCGTTTCCCTGCCAGCAGCAGCAAGCTCTGGGGGAGGAGCCCCCCCCTTTCTTGCCCCCCCCCCCAGCACACTCATCTCCACCACTGTCACTGCATGTGCTCCTGGGGCCCCTCTCAGGTCCAGGAATCTTTCTTGCCTCCCTCCGTGTGGGTGGCAGGGGGTGCTGTGTGCACCTCCTCCCCTTCTGTTACCCCTGACTGTAGCCTCACTGGGGGGCGAGGGATGGGGCTGCCTCCTTGCCCAGCATGGGGCAGGAGTGGTCACTGCGGGCAGAGGGGGATCCCCTGTGCTGCTGGAGGGTCCCATTGTAAAATGAAAGGGTCTGAAGGGGAAGGACTGGCTCAGTCAGTCTGTCCTGGCAGTGGATAGGGGGGTACTAGGACCCTGCGGCAGCAGTTGCTGCAGGGAGGAAGCATGGAGCTGCTCTGCTCCGGGCTGGGAAGGGGGGGCTGGGAAGGGGGCGTGTGGGGGAAAGCAAGTCGGGCTGGGGGATGAGTGGGGATGGGATCACCTGGGTTATAAATATCTCTCTGCCAGCCAGCAGATTTTTTTTTTCCCCCACCACTTTCTGCACCCCTCGGCTTTGTGTGCCTGAGGCAAGTGCCTCACTCACATCGCTCTTGTTACAGCACTGACATCAACAGTTTAAGTAAATCTATCAATGCGAGGCAGGGAATGAGCAAGGAAGAATATTGGGGGCTGATTCCTCACTCAGAATTGCTAATGTGGATCAGTGAGCACCCTTTTGTTGTCAGAGGTCTGCTCTAGTGGATCGAATTGCAGAATCAGGACTTTAATTTTTTAATAAAACATATATGGCCGCTCTTATCCAAGGATCTCAGTCTAGATCTCAGAAGTACATAAATGTTCTTATGACATCACAAACTAATTTTGTGTCTCTTGACTACCATAGTTGAACTTTCAGTATGTTTGTTTTTATGGAGACAGTTTTTGTAACAGCTGTCTTTAGAAAAATATTTTCATTTTATTTAAAAATTTTCATTTGTGACAGCCTCACAAGCTAAACAACTCAGAGGTAACCGTTCATTGACATACTTATATAGTTCTGAGGAAGCAAATATTGGCCAGCGTAAGGTCCTACGTATTTTGTGCAAACGTTTAAACAGAGCTTTTTAACGGGGAAAACTGTAAGACTCTTCTTGCTAAAACTTTGTACAAAACTTATTCGCTGCTGCAATACATTGTCATTTAAGTTCTTAAAAAGCTTTGGTTTGCAAGAAAACCATTGCTGCAAAGCAAGTCAACTATTTTTGATATCTGAGTAGGGGATAATATTCTCTTAATTTGTCATGATAAAACTTCAGCAAACCCATTTCCTAAAATTTATTCAAGTGTTGCTGCTACTTGAAAGAGAGAGATAATTAATTGAAGGAGAATATGAAGCTACACCGAAAGATGGAATATTTAATATGAAATATTAAAAGGTAATATATTTCAAATATTCTTTGTGATAGGTTTGTAAAGTTGTCTTCTATAGTTTGAAATTTCCTGGCATTTCCCTTCTGCAGTTCTCTGAAGTGGCCCCAGTATGTGAGTTATGGTTAGAGCAGCAGGTTGTTTACATTTATATTTAATGAATTAGAGGCAGAAAAGGATAAAATAGCAAGTTCTAATTTTAATTCCAGTCCCACCAAAGAACAGAAAATTAAAGTTGAGAGAATTTATTATCCCTATTATAGGGAAGAGCTTTTACTCAAGGTAATTCCTCAGTCCCAAAAGAATGGAAAGGTGGGTGAAGACCTGTTCAAGACCTCAGATATTGAACATCTTTATACAACATTGAAAATTCAGAATGAGCACCTTGACCCCTATATGCCCTCCCTCAGCTCAGGTGATCGGTGTGCAGACTTCGATTTGAAGGATGCTTCTTTCCATTTGGACATTCATCCTGCTCACAAAAGATTCCTGCAGGTCACAGTGGGCCAGAAGCACTTTGAATACAGGGTGCTCCCGTTCAGCCTTTCCATGGCCTCAGGTTATTTACAAAAGTTGTTGTAGTGATGGCTGCATACCTCTGTAGACAGGGGAGATGGATATTCCTTATCTGGACAATTGACTGCTCATTCGTTGGTTGTACCAGGAAGTTCAAGAAACAGTCACTACCGCAATTTAACTTTGATTCCCTAGGACTTCAGTCATTTTGGACAAGTCCATATTAACATCTGCACAAACCATACAATTAATTGTCTAAGTTCATGTCCACCCAGTGGGGACCTGCTTACCTTTGAACCAATTCCTGGCCATGAGGGATCTCATCAGCTAGCTTCATGTCAGCCCTCAGACTACAGACCAATCCTGCCTGGTTCTGGTCACTTGTAGGCATGCACTTATGTCACCCCATTGACATGATTGCCTCTACAATGTCTCCCAATCTGCACATTCCAGGGCCTACTGTCCCAAAATGAGGGCAACGTGAAGCACCTCAGTCCAGCATCCCTACATCTGGCAGCATAGCTTTAGGATGGACAATGAGCGTAGAACAAGCCTTCTTTCAAGACGTTTCAGCCATGCTCCAGAACAGCAGGAGACCCACTGTGGGAAAATGCTACTGCTCTCCCTTTCATGCCAGAAGTATCACTTCCTATTGAGGTCCCAGGTATCCCTCCCCTAGTGGAGTATCTTCTTTTGCTAAAGACACCTGGCTTGTCGTTCAGCTCACTATGAGTACATTTGGCAACTCTGAGCTCTTTCCAGTCCCTGGTGAAAAGCTACCCTGTTTTTACTCATCCCTCTGTCACAAAGTTCCTGAAGGACATCATAAGGACATTTTCTCTAGCTTTGAAACCAGTTCCTGCTTAGGATCTGAACTTCATTCTTTCTGCTGTCCTTTTATACCTTTAGACCCTTGTTTTCTTCTACACCTTTCTTTGAAGATCACCTTCTGATAGTTATCTCTGCTAGAAGGGTAGGGAAACTTGGAACCCTTATGGTAGACCCACCTTACACAGTTTTTCACAAGGGCAGGGTTTCTTTAGGTCTACCTCCTAAGTTCATAATTAAGGTGCCTTTTGAGTTTCATCTTAACTAGGCTATACGCATACCAGTGTTTTATGCTAAACCTCAGTGAAGTATGGAGAAGTCAAGACTCAATACCCTAGACATATACAGGGTTCTTGCCTTCTTTTTGCAAAGAACAACTCCTTTTCAGAAATCTCCAGAGTTGTTCGTTGCTGTCGCCGAGAAAATGAAAAGGAAAACTATCTCTTCCCAAAGACTAAGTCGATAGTCTCTTGCATTTCTCTCTGCTATAATGTTATGAAAGCCTCTCGTCCTCAAACTGTCAGGCCCGTTCTACGATTGCTCAAGTGGTACCAGTAGCTTCCTTTCAGGGAATTCCCCTCTCTGAGATTTGCAGAGCAGCCACTTGGGGCTCTTAACACACTTTCACCAGGCATTATGCGTTATTCTAAGCTTTTGGCCACAGATGCCTCCTTTGGCTCAGCAGTCCTCAACTCTGCAACCAGAAGGAGCCAGCAGCCAGCTTTCCTCGCTGTGAAGGAGCATTTTCCTCCTCCCCTAGTTGTGCTACTGAAGACCTTTCTAGCTGACCTGCCTCCTTAATCTTGGAGGTCTCCATATTCATATTCTCAATGAATTCCCTGTGATAGAGAATAATATTTGGTAAGTACAGCCTGAGAGGTAGCAGGAGAGAGTAAACTTTTTAAAAAAAGATGTTTTTTCTATATCTTGACATGAGAAGAGGGAATGATCTGGATCCATGAGAACGCAGCTGTGGAAATTACCACATCCCACTCTTGATAGGACACAAAATCAAGAAAATTCAAGAGGCTGAAAGTAACTGAGGGCATGTCTACACTGGGACACTCAAGAAAGTTAAGATGAGCCAACTAAAAGTGTGAAGCCAAAGTGCATTTAACTCCTATGTGGAGTTCTCATTCGGAAGTAAAGTGGCATGCTTAGACAAGTCCCTGAAATCTGAATACCCTAGATCAGTCAGACTAATTTCTGCATAAATATATACCTTGTCCTCTTAACTATGGCCAAAATTGGGGTTTAACATATCCAGTGCAAAATGCATGAGAACAAATGGCAAGAATCTCAAAATTTGGTTCCCAGGGCTTTTGAATAGTACACAATTATCTGGATTCTGACCTCTTAAAAGGTTAATTGCAAAGAATTTTCCCTCCCATCACCATCTTCAAAATGTTAATATGTATTACTAAGTGATCCTATTTTTAATATTGTCTTGTTTATCTTTAAAATTTACATGCCTGACACTGACTCTCTTCTGAAGCCTAGTTGGCGCTAGTGAAGTCCTGTTTTAGAGGACTTCATTAGGGCAAACTAGGGACCTTTAAGTTTGTGCCCACAGTGTCTACACAGGGATTTCCATACAGTTCTTTGGTGCATGCTGAGTTCACATCCTCTTACTTTAAACTGCAGGTCAGTGTAGGCATGCACAACTAGGAGAGGAGGAAAATGCTCCTTCACGGTGAGGAAAGCTGGCTGCTGGCTCCTTCTGGCAGCAGGCAGTGATTCACCCCTGCTCCCAATACAGTGTTCATAGAGAGGGGAAAAAATGTATGCTGCCTTGGCAATGAAGAATGAGCATTCTTCCCCAAAGGTGGAAGAGGAGAAGCCATGTACCTCCAAGACTGGGAGGATTGTGGCCACCACTCCCAAGAGGAAAAAGAAGGGTGGTGCTGGTCAGTGACTCCCTTCGAAGAGGGGGTGGAGACATCTAGCTGATGGTCTGATCTGGCATCTCAGCGGGGTGCTGCCTTCCAGGGGCCCATATGACAAGTTACAGAAGGATTGCCAAGGATTATCTGACCCACTACCCCATGTTGCTCATCCATGTGGGCACTAATGATTCTGTGAGGTATGACCCTGAGCAGATCAGAAGTAACAGCAGTGCTCTGGGAGTAAGGGTGAAGGAGCTTTTGCGCAGCTGAATTTCTCATCAGTCCTTCAAGTCAATCCTAGGGGCCAGGCAGAGACAAGACACATTCTGGCTGCATGGATGGTATTGCCAGGAGGGCTTTAGCTTCCTTGACCACAGGATGCTGTTCCAAGAAGGACTGCTGAGTACAGGTGGGGTCCACATATCTTGATATGCTCCTGATATCACTTCGTCTAGGAAAAAATAAAATATTTTATAGCATTGAGTATATTTTCCCCCCGTACTGGCCTGATGGCTCCTGGAAAGCTAAGTTGCAGCCCTATTTATCACCTGTAGACTTCAAGACACAAATCAGTCTACTGCAATCTCTATAATTTTGTTAAGCTACAGGACTCTGTCACCCTTCTCCCACCTTGTCATTTTAGTGAACTCTTTAAATAAGCATTGTATCACAAATATTAATTTATTATACAATGTGGTCTGAACAGAAGACTGAATCAGTACCAGCTCTGCAGCTAATTCACTGTGTAGCCTTTGGCAACTCATGAAACCTGTTTCCTGATCTGTGCAATGAGGATATGTTCTGTGGGATTGTTGAGTGTATTTGATGGTTGTTTGTTAAAACAGTGCTTCATCTGTTCTAAATACTTGTCATTTATATAGATATGTATTTCTTCAACACTCACCACTGTGACCTTAGCTGTGTTATAATAAATTAGAAACAAATAATTCACTCATATGTATCACTTCAGTAAAATCACTGCCTCTTACTTGTCACATATGAGATCTGTACCTGTTATGATGTATATCACTTAAAAGCTTGATTAAACAGGCCTAAAATTTGTCAGGTTCTATGTTAGTGTGGGTGATAACTGGAGATTGGTTGTTATATTTAGGGGAAAAACAAGAATTTTCTCCCTGTGCAGTCAGGGGTGAGTCCTGTGAAAACTCTGTTTTTGAAGGAAAAAAAGTCTGTTTAAAAAAAAAAAAAAAAGATGCCATTGACTGTGTACTTGGAAAAATCACAGCAAAGGGCTGACTCAGTGGAGTTAATCCCTACCAGTCTTGTCAACTCTTGTTGATCTAAGGTTCTGATAAATGTCATAAATTTCAAATCAGAGAAATTTGACAGAAGCCATTACTGCTGTTTTCAAATTACAGTAGTTTCCATCTAATTTTCTAATAGCCAAAGTTCTTAATTCTGGAAAATACTCATTTCTTTTCTTCACTATTGCAGATGACCATGGATGAGAAATATGTAAACAGCATCTGGGATCTCCTGAAAAATGCGATCCAAGAGATCCAGCGTAAGAATAACAGTGGTCTCAGCTTTGAGGAACTGTATAGGAATGCATATACTATGGTGTTACATAAGCATGGAGAAAAATTGTACACTGGACTACGAGAAGTCGTCACTGAGCATCTCATAAACAAGGTATCTAACTAAACTAAATTTTAAATCAGTGTCTTTCTTACTGATATGTAAGATGAACGCTATAATTGTGGTTTGTGACAGGAATCCAAATTTTGATACATTAGTTTTAAAACAATGTTTTTACTCATACACCGTACCAGTTTAGAATTACCGTCAAGCATAAGATGATCTTATGTTAGAGGTACTATTTATGTTTAAACTAATGAATAATGAAATGTGCAAATTTAAATGTTTATGAATATGTGAATCAAGAAACCATCTTTAGTTGAATCATTATTGCATGAGCAATGAAAATAGATATGTCTGCTAACCTGATCATTTTTTTTTTTTAAAGTTTGTGGCTTTTTGATGGAATTGAGTGGCTTTCTTTGGTGAACTCTGTTTCACTTACTAGTAATAACCCCTTTTTTCAATCTGGGAACTAACTGCATCCCAGAATAAGAGCTTGCTTGTAATGGGCTTTGTTCGTGGACTAATGAAATAGTTGTGCTGGGATTACATTATTTTATATATATATATATATATATATATATATACATACACATACATACACAGAGAGAGAGAGAGAGAGAGAGGGAGGGAGAGAGAGTAGAGAGGCATCATTCAATGCATAAAATCAACTTGACAAAAAACATCCTGAACAGTCTGAGTCTTTAAATTTCAGTCTTTTCAAAACATGCATTTAATTTAGCCCCAAATTTTAAATTAACAATCCTTTTGATTCTGAAGATAAAAGAAGTAAAGACCTTCCATCTCGCCTCAAGCCACAGATTGGACCTCTATGGCTTTGTGTTGAAGAAAAGCAGTCCTGTTTAGATCTGGCGTAGCTAGCTCATGTTAGCTAAACCCAGGCTTGACTTGACCTTTTTCTGAGTTGAAACAAGGCTGTAAACTTATTGGTCTAAAGAGATCCAGCACTTGTGGCAAAATCAAAGATGCAGCCTGGAGAACAACTGTTTTTCCACTGTGCTCATTGTATGTACTGACCCAGGCACCCTGGGTAGAATCACAGCCTATCATGCCCTTACTGCACAGTTTAGTGAGTTGCAGTAATCAGTGGACTTCTTCCCATTTTTGGTGGTTCTTTCAGGTGAAGACATTTTAAAGACTTTGCTCCAGACCACTTCAATCTAAAATAAGCTTTAAATATATATGTTCTTACATTGTGTGAATGCAGGGACAGGTTGAGTATAAACTGACCAAAGGATTTTGCACATATATACCCTTTTATTGTAATATATTAATGCCTCAGATATATTAATGAATTTGTCAAGACTAGTCATGTAACATGGTAAATGTCTGAGACTTTTAGAACTCTATGCCTGTAAACACCTCTGCATTATCATGGGCTTAGTGGTGTTTACAGCCTATGCTTGGTAACACACATTAGTGCAGTAATCTTTCTCCTGGTTAGACATGAGGTCAAAATGAGTTTCTTGTGGTGGTCTGATCTCTTCTGCTCATTATTTATTTTATTTTATTTGTGTTTAAAAAAAGAAAAGAAAAGAAAAAAGCCTACACATGTAGGAAAGCACAGTTGTGATAACTGCCAGTGACTCTAAATAACAAAAGTTGAGTAGGACTGAGGTATTGTAGTGCAGCTGTGAATGGGATGCTTATATAGTTTTTACCTGGAAATGTTTTTTTTTTCATGCAATTAGAGTTTTTTATCTGATTCTTATGAGAGCTTAACTAATACAAATTCAGCAATGTCTGGTAAATTCATATTTCAAATGAGTAATGAAAGGGCCTCTGTGTATGTGCACGTGCTTGTGCTCACGGAAGAGTATAAGTGTGATTTAGACATCATCAAAATTTGAGTCAGTATTTGCAATTGAAATAACTTATTCATGAAAAGAAAACTAATTGCTGAATTTTTAATCTTTAAATTAGTTGGTTTTAAAATGACTAAATACAGAAAATTTCCATATTATATACAAACTGGTTTCCTCAAACATGTAACCATTCACATGGAAAGGTGACTTCCTGGTAAAAGTGCAGAAAAATATAACCTTGAATGAAGAAGTATTTTTGGTTGTTTTTTTTTGTTTATTTTGTAAAAAAAAAAAAAAGTCTTCAATTTAAAAACCAATTCCTGTCTTCTTTAATCTGTGTGTTCCAGCTTCAGGATGTGACATTAAAGTGTGATTATGTCCAGAATATTGGTTGTATAAAATGGTGCTATTTTAATAACAGAAATAAAAAATAGCATTTCAGGAGTGTATACACAGATGGTAAAAGTTGGTTCAACTCTGAAATTAGACATCTCTTCAGTTTTCTTGTAGTACTTTGTTGCAAGGCAGATGAAACAACTAATTACAGTTCAATCTATTTAACTGAGCATTTTACTTAACTGAAAGTTTAGTGGAAAAATCATTACATCTTTGATAGCTCTTTCCAACACTACTTCTTATGTCAGTATTTGAAACATTAAGTATCTAATTAAATCACTGGAATGCATTCTAGTCACAGGTGTTCACTTATCGATATCTTCAAAGAACAAATGGGCTACAAAGATACTAGGGCTGGTTGGGAAAATCTTACAAAACATTTTTTGCTAATTTGTCAAAATCAAAACATTTAGTGGAGGCAGCTTGATTTGATGAAATTCCAGTAGAATACAGGCAGGTTTAAATATTTGCCTGTTTTCCTGTCAGCTCAACTGCCAGACTGCATTGGACAGGGGGACTGCAGGGTTTGTGGTTCCAAGGCATCCCCTAGGTAGACAGCCCTGGAGCTGGGGCTCCATTCTTTGTGGATACCCTTATGAGAACAGGTTAATGTTCTTGTAGTTAAGTATACCAAGTATGGTGCATGCGCGGTGCGTGTAATACAGAAGTTTATCTGTGGTTAATAGATGCCAGAGATTAGCAAACTGCTACTCATTTATTTGAAAGCACTTTTTATGGTTATTGGTGTTCAAGTTTGAAACACAAAAGTATATTTTTCTTGTGTAGTTAGAAACTTTTACTCTGCTGTCTTTAACTGCTTGTTGAAAGTTGTGTTCAGCCAGACTTGACTTAGGAAGAGACCAGACTAGGGGCTGGCAAACTTTTTGGCCTGAGGGTCACATCTGGGTATAGAAATTGTATGGCAGACCATGTATGCTCATGAAATCGGGGGCGGGGGGGCAGGCTCCAGCTGGGGATGTGGGCTCTGGGGTGGGGCCAGAAAGAGGAGTTCAGGGTGTAGGAGGGGGCTCTGGATTGGGGCAGGGCATTGTGGTGTGCAGAAGGTGAGGGCTCCGGCTGGGGGTGCAGGCTCTGGGGTGGGGCTGAGGATGAGGGGGTTGGGGTGCAGGCGAGTGCTCTGGGCTGAGACCAAGGGGTTTGGAGGGCAGGAGGGGGATCAGGGTAGTTGGCGGGGGGTGGACGGATGGACTCAGGGATGCGGATGCCAGGCAGAACTTACTGGAAGCAGTGGCACATCCCCCCTCCGACGGGCAGATCTGCATGCCCCCCCGTTGGCAGGCGCCACCCTGACAGCTCCCATTGGCCACGGTTCCCAGCCAATGGGAGCTGCGGGGGGTGGTGTTTGGGGTGGGGTCAGCATGCAGAGCCCTCTGACTGCCCCTAATGCATAGGAGCTGAAGGAGGGACGTGCTGCTACTTCCAGGAGCTGCATGGAAAGTTGCCCACCCTGCTCCCAGGCTGGAGCCCGAAGCAGGGCAAGCCCCCAACCCCGCTCCCTGGCAGGAGCTCAAGGGCCGGATTAAAAGGTCCAACGGGCTGGACGTGGCCATAGTTTCCCCACCCCTGGACCAGACCTTTTGAGGAAAAAAGTTATGTAACTTTAAAAAACAAACAAAAAGCCACTATCTGATATGTTTTTTGCAGTATATTTAGTTGTAATTAAAATCATTAATGTTTGCCTCTGCCAAGTGCCAGCCCTGCTTGTGAGCATTGGCACTAAAATTAAAATGTAGCAAGTATAAAATTTTAAGAAGGATAAAATTAAACACAAACTATATATAAACTTTAGCTAGATAAAAGTATTACACCAGACTCTCAGTGGTTCATGTATGAAATAGGTCTGAATTGTTGTAAGTAGTGGGACACCTAACTTTTACATTTCCAGTTTCTTCTGTGTATTGTGTAGTTAATGAGGTTAAAAATAGCTTTTTGTAGTTGCTTGAATTTATAGTTACGCCTTCAGGTGCCAACCAAGATTGAGGCCTCTTTGAGCTAGGTTTTGCATGAACAGAAAGCAAGTGCCTCCAAAACTTTACATTCTAAATAGGTAAGACAGATAGAGAATCAGAAGAGAAATGGAACAAGTGAAGTTCCATGTCCAAGATGACATGGCAGTTCAATAGTAGAGATGAGAACAGAAACCAGGTGTCTTAACTCCTAATCCAGTGCCATATCTAGTGAACCCTGGTGCATTTAAGTAGTAAGAGATCATACTGTCTATCAAATCTAAATGGATTGATAGATGACTTTGTTCTTCAAGTGATTGCACATGTGTATTCACTCCACATAGAGTTGCTGGAATTTTTTTCCTCAGTGTTAACTATCTGGGTGGCTTGAGTGCCCTCTGCTGCTGCATGCCACTGAATCTAGTAGTATAAATGACTAGCTGACCCTGAGCCCCCTCAATTCCTTCTTATTGACCGTGATGGTCCCTGGAACTGCTCTTCTTCTTCTTCATAGAATCATAGCACAGGAAGACCTCGAGAGGTCATCTAGTCCAGTCCCCTGCACTCACGGCAGGACTTAGTATTATCTAGACCAGGGGTCTCAAACTCCCGCCCACAGGCCATCTGCAGCCCGTGAGCCTCTCCCGTGTGGCCCGTGCAGCTCCAGCAGTTTTGAGGCTGGGTGTCTCCCTTGGCCCCATCTGCCGCCCCAGGCACACACCTGTCCCAGAGGCCCCAGCAGCACAGCGGAGCTGAGCGGTGTCTGCCTGCTCACTCCAGTGGCTGCTGGCCCCTCCATGAAGGGCTGGGGTGGGGTTGTGCCTCTGCATGCTGCCTCCACCTTGAGTGCCCCCGTGGCCAATGGGATGCTGCGGGGGCAGTGCATGGGGGCAGCAGCGTGCGGAGGCCCCCTGGCCCACCTCGCCCTGCCTTGGAGCACCAGGTAAGCGTCCCACCCCTGACCCCCTCCCAGAGCCTACACCCATACCCACTCCCACCCCCAAACTCCCTCACAGAGCCTGCGCCCCTCTCCATACCCCCTAGCCCCCCAAACTCCATCCCAGAGCTTACACCCCTCCCACCTCCAAACTCCCTGCCAGAGCCTGCGCCCTAGGCCTTCTCCCCCACCCAAACTCCCTCCCAGAGCCTATATCCAAATCCCCTATCCTAGACTGCCTCCCCCACCCAAACTCCGTCGCAGAGCCTTATGTGGGGGGGGGGTGGAGTTTCGGGGGGCAGGTTCTGGGCAGCACGAATGACATTATTGGCCTACTGGAAGGATTTGAGGACTGACACTGGCCCTAAGGTAAACTGAGTTTGAGACCCCTCATCTAGACCATGTACTCTCAGTGGACGCTGTTCTCTTGCATTTTATTGTAAATAGTTTAGTGTTTGTTTTGTTAGGTTTTTACTCCATCTGATGATTTTGGTTGATTCCTGGTGCTGAGGGATCTCTCGGTCACCAGACTTCAAGGCCTGCATTTTGGGCCATAGGGCTATGCCCTTGAGTGACCCAGACTCAAGTTGCTTGAAGTGCCTTGGGGAAGATCACATTGGGGAGCATTGCCAAATATGCAGAGACTTTAAGCCTTGCACGAAGAAAGATTGTGAAGCCAGGCTAAACTTTCTACTGATGGAGACCTCCATGTGACCCAGATTGGTAAAACTTGGCACCAAGTGCCTAAGCGTCAATGAGCAGTGCGCCTTCTACTCTGCCTGAGTCCTAACAACAGTTTCACCATCCCCAGTGCCTGAGAAGAGGCATTAGAAGCAGACTGCTGAAAGGGGAAGATCCCCAGCACTGAAGTCTGCTAGACATGGGGATAAGTGGTGTGTGGTCTGAGTATAAGCTCGCCTCTGCATCAGAGCTGCAGAAGATGCCACTGTTGATTACAGCAGCTTAGGTACGTTCTGTCAAGTCCAGAGCCAGAGGAAGCACCTTCCACATCTCTGGCACTGCATTATATCCACTTTGTTTTGGAATTGATCATACCAAAGGCATTTGCAGCTGCCAGAGACCTCCTCTCTGTCAGTGCCAGTACTACAGGCAGTACAAGAGCTGATGCTATCAGTTCTGATGAACACAGGAGAACCAGCCAGACTGCTGCAGCACTCGATATCATGCCAGCCTCATGTACCCCTGATGGCTTGTCCTTCTGTACCATCAAAGGGAAAACTCACGATACTCGCTTCTCTGGGGACCTCTCAATGTTGGCATGGATCGTCGACATGGATCATCTGGAATAGCACCTCGATGGTCAGTGGAAGGAAAGTTGTTGTCTTCTGAATTGGAGGTCAGGTGCAGCATTTCCCAGCCTTGGAGCCACACTATCTACCCCTCCTCCAGATGTTTCCATCCTTTCATGGATCCTGTCATGGGAGTACCGTAGAAGTGGGTGGTCAGGAGATCACTGGGTGCACTATGCCTGTCCAGTGTCTTTTTTTTTTTTTTAATCCGTGGGTCTTTTCCCTGTTTCCAGATCAAATTCTGGGCACTTCTATTTGGTGGCATTGGAAAGGCCCATACATGGAGCTACTCACCAGGTAGGACTCATTCTTGACTCTGGTACAGAGTCCAGTACCAGACAGCAAGAACCAGCTCAACAAGACCCTGCAGATCAGGAAATGGAGGAGCATCTGCAGCCAGTGCTGGGCTTCTCTTCCTCCTCCTCTGATGAGGCAGTCGCAGGAGGGGTCGTGTCATCTTCTCCCAGATGACTATAAGTCACACCAAGAATTGTTGAGGAGAGTTGCTTTAAATCTGGGCATACGGGTGGAGGAAGGAAAAGTATCCTCACACTGCCTGATCAGTATTTTTGCCACTGCAGGTCCTTCCAGAATGGCTCTTCTTCTCAGTGAGATAGTTAAGAATCTGTGGCAGACCTCTGCATTCTTTCTCCCCACATCAAAAAAGGCTGAGCACAAGCCGTATGTGCCTGCCCAAGGTTATGAGTTCCTGTACTCCCATTCCCTCCTCTGGGAGTATCTGTTACTAAAGACAGGAAAAGGCAGGGACATCAGAGTACAACCCCAAAATCAAAAGATTCAGAAAAGATAAACCTGTTTGGTAGGAAAGTTTATTCTACTGTGAGGGTGCAGCTCAGGATTGCAAACCAGCATGCACTGTTGAGCAGGTCTGACGTGAATGTATGGGACTCTATTCTAAAATTTAAAGACATGCTCCCAGAAGATGCTAGACAGGAGTTCTCGCTAGTGGATGAGGGAAAATCAGTGGCAAGGGCCTGGTGGCAAGGGCCTTGCTGCAAGCTGCTCTGGATGTGGCTTACTTGGCTGCCAGGTCCATGGTTTCAGGATTGACCATGTGGAGGAGCTCCTGTTGCAGTCCTGGAGGTCCAGCAGACTGTGCAGGACCTGCCCTTTGAGGGATTTTTCCCTCTTTTCAGGGCAGACTGATGCTAAGCTCTGTGCATTAAAAGACTCAAAATTAATGGGGTGGGGCCAAGGGGTTTGGAGTGTGGGAGGGGGCTTAGGGCTGAGGCAGAGGATTGGGGTGCAGGGGTGGGGGATGAGGGCTCAGTCTGGGGATGAGGGCTCAGTCTGGGGATGAGGGATTTGGGGTGGGGAGGCTCAGCTAGGGGAGAGAGTTGGGGTGTGGAAGGATAAGGGCTACAGGGTGGGGCTAGGGATGAGGGGTTCATGGTGCAGGAGGGAGCTCAGGGCTGGGGCAGAGGGTTGGGGTGCTGGGAGGTGAGGGCTCTGCCTGGGGGTGCGGGGCTGAGGATGAAGAGTTTGGGGTTCAGCCAGACTGTCCTGGGGCTGGGGCCAGAGAGGAGGACTCCACATTCCACCCAGCCCTCTCCCCACCCACAGCAAAGAGATCCAGGGGAGGGGCCCCCTTTCCTCTACTAGCAGTGCACTCACCTGGCACAGTCATTGCACGTGCTCCTAGGAATCGGGCCCTTCTTAGATCCAGGAAGGCCCCTCACCGTCCCTGTGTTGGGTACCAGAGGATGTTCCGGGGGAGGCATGCGTGGTGGCAGGTGGGGCTGGTGGAGCCACCTGGCCCCAAACATTGGTGGAGATGGGCTCCCGGGCCCTGAATTTGCTGGATCCTCGGCACCAAGGGGCCCATATAACTCGCCGTCCCTGGTCATACCAGACATACCTATTTTTCCTTTGTTTTGCAAACTGCCTTTTCCAATTCCTAAGTGTTTGGTCCCGTATCACCACAGACCGCTGTGTGTTGAGCACAGTAGAAGTGGGGTACACCCACCAGTTTATTTCTGCTCCTCTTTCTCACCATCTCTCCTGGTCCCTCTTGAGGGACTCCTCTCACAAAGAACTTCTGGTCCAGGAGGTTTAACCTCTTTCAGGTGGGAGCCATAGAGGAGGTTCCACAGAATTTCAGAGGGAAGGGTTTCTACTCCCATTATTGCCTAACCCTGAAAGTGAAGGGATACTGCAGATCTATCTTAGACCTGTGTCAGCTCAACATCTATCTCAAAAAGATAAAGTTTTGCCTGGTCACCGTAGTGTCCATTATTCCCTCTCTGGATCTTAGAAACTAGTATGCTGCCCTCAATTCAAGAGAGGCCTACTTTTGTGTGTTGATATATGAAGGGCACAGAAAGTTCCCCAGATTCCTAGTGATACTCTTGCCTTACTGGTTCATGGAGCTTCCGTTCAGCCTGTCTGCAGCTCTTCATGTGTTTGCAAAATCTATGGTAGTAGCATTCCTCAGTAGATTAGCAGCACGGGGTCTACCATTCCTTAGATGACTGGTTAGTCAGTGGCTGGTCCAAAGCTCAGGTTATATGCAGCATTCAACTCGTATAGTCAGCCTTCAAGGCCTTAGGCCTTCTAATCAATACAGATAAGTCTATCCTTTGCCTGGTATAGAAGATGCAGTTTATAGGGGCTGTATTGAACTCTACTGAAACCAATCTATTTAATCTCTCACGACAGACCTCAAGATTCATTCAGTCACAACAGCCCAAAAGTGTATGAAGTTCCTGGGGCACATGGCCTTGTGTGCACGTGTAGTACAACGTGTGAGGCTGCACATGACGCCCATCCAGATGTGGCTGGCCTCAGGTGACTCACCTTGCACTTTCATCTGAGCCCTGTGCTCATGGTACCTTTGTGAGTTCTAGTTTAGGTGAATTGGTAGTTAGCTTGTCAATGTCTGTGTGGGCGTTCCATTCCTCAGCCTTAAACCATTGATGACTGCATCACCTCTAGGGTGGAGAGTTCATGTGGAGCCTCTCTGAACTTGAGGTTTTGGTCTTCAAGGGAACTCCCTCTTCATATCAACCTCAGAGAGCTCAGAGTGATTCGTCTTGCCTGTTAGACTTTCCTAGCTCATATCAATGGGAGAAATCTGTTCGTTCTTAGACAACAGTGCAGCAGTGTTTTACTTGAGCAGGCAGAGAGGGGCTCTCTCATTCCTCCTTTGTCAGGAATTCCTGTCGAAATTGTGCATAGCGTGTTCAATCAACCTCAAGGCCTCTGACCTGCCAGGGATGGAGAATGAGCCAGCAGACCATCTGAACAGGTCCTTTTCCAATCACCACAAGTGTTCTCTTTGCCCAGATGTAGCCAGATGCATTTTCCAGCAGTGGGGGACTCCCTAAATAGACCTATTTGTGAACGAGTACAACAGAAAATGTTGTCAGTTCTGTTCCCTGCAATACCTCAGACCGGGCTCCATCACAGAAGCCTTCCTATTGTCCTGGACAGAAGAGCTTTACTATGGTTTTCCCCCAATCCCACTTCTACACAGAGTGCTTCTAAAAATCAAGTGGGATCACACCCCAGTGTGTTGCTGTCATCACGCGTTTTCTACCCTACTGGTCCTCTCAGTGGCAATTGCAGTCTTACTTCAGTTGCACCCGGATTTGATCTCTCAGGACCACAGTTAGCTGCTCCACCTGAACTGGAAGTCCCTTTAATTTAATGACCTGCAAACGCCAAGGTTAAATCCCAAAGAGGAAGCTTGCTTGGAGCAAGTTTGCCAGGTCTTACTAAGTTAGCAGAAAGCTCTCCTCTAGGAAGAGTTCTCTGTCTGGGATTATCAAACCGTTGTCTCACCAATGCATGTGTCCATCCAACATATACTCAACTTTTTGCTGTACCTGAAACAAGGTTTAGCAATTTTCTCTATCAAAGTTCACTATCATTTTCTCTATCAAGGATCACCTGGCAGCAGTATCAGCTTTCCATGTGGATAACTAAAAACAGCAGAGAATCCTGTGGCATCTTGTAGACGAACAGACGTTTTGGAGCATGAGCACGACGTGCATCTGACGAAGTGGGTATTGGCCCACGAAAGCTCATGCTCCAAAACGTCTGTTAGTCTATAAGGTGCCACAGGATTCTCTGCTGCTTTTACAGATCCAGACTAATATGGCTACCCCTCTGATACTTGACACGTGGATAACTTACGTTTTTGCTAATGACATGGCAATTTGATTCCTTAAAAGCCTGGAAAGATTGTGCCCTCAACTAAGGGAGCTTGTTTCCCCTTAGGACTTGAACTTGGTTTTGTCTAGACTTACAAGACCAGCATTTGAGCCTTTGGCAAAATTCTGTTTATTGTACCTTTCGTGGAAGATGGTTTTCCTAATTCCTATCACTTCTGCCATTAGAGCCTCTGAACTGTGCGCCCTTGCATCCAATCCATTGTACAGTCTTCTTTAAAGATAAGTTGTACTTATGCCCTCATCTGAGTTTTCTCTCTAAGGGAGTTGCAGATTTTCACATCAGTCCATCTACTTACCTGTATTTATCCCAAGCCACATGCAATTAGGGATGAAGAACAGCTTATGGTTATACACATTGGACGTTAGATGAGTACTGGCATTCTACATAGACAGGACTAAACTGTTTTGTGGCTATAGCAGACAGAAAGAGAGACCTTTCAGGATCCTAACAGAGAATTTCATCTTGAATATCTTTTTGTATATGTGCTTGTTATGATCTAGCAAGCATTTGACCACAATGGAAGCTGGCTGCTCACTCTACAAGATCGCAAGCATTCCTCGGCGGCATTCCTAGCGCAGATTCCCTATCCTGGACATGTGTATAGCAGCAACTTAGTCACCAGTGCATACTTTCGCTTCCCATTATTCCATCATCTAGTACTCTAGAGACAATGCCAAATTTGGTTGAGCTGTACTACAGTGTGTGTGCGCGCGTGTGTGTGTGTAACTCCGATTCCTGTGTTTGGGAGTCACCAAGAATCAAATATGCATGTGCAATCATTCAAAGAAGAAAAAACAGTTACTAAACTTTTGTAACTGTTGTTCTTTGAGATGTGTTGCGTGTGTCCATTCCATGACCCACCCTCCTACCTCTCTACATTGGAGTTTCCAAAAAGAAGGACCTGAGGGGGCTCAGGGTCGACTGAGCCATTTATCGTTGCACCAGTGGTGCATGGTGGCATAGGGTGCTAAAGCTGCCTAAAGAGGTCCCTCTGAGGGAAAAAATTTTCCAGCATCTATGTGTGGGGTGCGCACACATCAAGAGTGGAATGGACATATGCAACATATCTCAAAGAACAACAGTTATGAAAGGCAAGTAACCATTTTTTGGTGAAATCACTGCTGGTCCTATGCCATCTGTATCTGGCACCTTGCACTTCATTTGTATCTGTTTTCTTGCCCTGGTTTTATCTCCTAGCTTCACCTCAGGGCTTTACCCTTCCATGGCTTGGTCCCACACATTCCAAATAGTGTTGCCCCTTTGCTCCCTTTACGACACAGCTATGCCTGGACAAAAATCTCACCCTAAATAGGACAAAAGCCAGCAGGCCTAGAGCCCCAGAACCATTTGCTGATAAGTGATACCATGGCAAGTTAAAAGGAAGAACTACTGTTAAAAATAATGAAAAGTTAAAATGTTAGAGGAGAGAGTTGTCTGTGGTTTTTTTTAAACCTAGTAGATAACCCAAACTGACACTACAATAGCGTACCACAAAGTATTTTCCCTCATGGGTAATTGGCATACTGTGTGTGTGTTTACTGTAAAATGTAATTATAAATACCTTAATCTGCTGTGCATATTTTAAAAAATGTAAAAAATGTTTTCTAGAAAGCAAATGTCATTCAGTATCGTGCGTTTTATCCTTTCCTCTATAAAAGGGGCACTTGGTGGAGAGCAAATATTGCTGGTGGAAAACATAAAATTACACTGTAATGCCTTATTTTAAAGCTACATCTGAATAAAGAGTATCTAATGTCACAAACATATAAACTCTTTTACTTTTAATAATACCATATTATAATGAATGGAAAACTTCTGCAATAAAAGCTTTTAACTAGAATTTTAGCTAAAAAGCAGATTAAGGCCCCAGTTCAGGAGGTACTTAAACATACTTAAGTACCTTCCTGAAGTGGGAATCATATTTTTATAATTTATTTTCCTCCCTACAGAAGATGAATCTGGCTAGCTGGGACAAGTGGCGTGTAGTTTATGGAATTACATGGCTGAACTGTTTGTGCTGTACCAGATCTCAAAATTGCGAAAGGAAAAATGTTATACCATAAATCTACTGCACAGCCTATTTCAGTTAGTTAAAAGTAAAGCTATGCAAGGAGAAAATTTAAATAAGAAAAACACTATTAGAGATTTAAAAAAAAAAAAGCTAAATTTTTTTAAAAGCCAAGAGCTCTCTAAATTAGGGCTGTCAAACTATTAAAAAACTTAATCGCCATTAATTGAGCTGTTAATAATACCATTTATTTAAATATTTTATGATGTATTCTACACTTTCAAATATATTGATTTCACTTACAACACAGAATACAAAGTATACAGTGCTCACTTGATATGTATTTTTTATTACAAATATTTGCACTGTGAAAAACAAAATAAATAGTATTTTTCAATTCACTGAATACAAGTACTGTAGTACAATCTCTTTATCATGAAAGTTGAATGTACAAATGTAGAATTGTGTACAAAAAAATAACTGCACTCAAAAACAAAACAGGTTAAAACTTTAGAGCCTACAAGTCCACTCAGTCCTACTTCTCGTTCAGCCAGCTGCTCAGACAAGTTTGGTTACTATTTGCAGGAGATAATGCTGCCTGCTTCTTGTTTAAATGTCACCTGAAAGTGAGAACAGGCATTCACATGGCACCTCTGTAGCCGACGTTGCAAGATATTTACATGCCAGATGCACTAAAAATTCATATGTCCTTTCATGCTTCAACCACCGTTCCAGAGGATATACGTCTATGCTGATGACGGGTTCTGCTCGAGAATGATCCAAAGCAGAGTGGACCGACGCATGTTCATTTTAATCATCTGAGTCAGATGCCACCAGTAGAAGGTTGATTTTCATTTTTGGTGGTTCGGGTTTTGTAGTTTCCACATCAGAGTGTTGCTTTTTTGAGACTTCTGAAAGCAAGCTCCATATTTTGTCCCTCTCAGATTTTGGCCGGCACTCCAGATTATTAAACCTTGGATCAAGTGCTGTAGCTATTTTTAGAAATCTCAGATTGGTCATTTCTTTGCATTTTGTCAAATCTGCTGTGAAAGTGTTCTTAAAATGAACATGTGACCCCTATAACACGAAATATATCACAGAATGCGTGTAAAACAGAAGAGGAGACATACAATTCTCCCCCAAGGAGTTCAGTGACAAATTTAATGTATTATTTTTTAATGCGCATTATCCGCATGAAATCACGTCATCTGGAGTGGTGGTACCAAAGCATATCTGGTACGTAAATACCTTGCAATGCCGGCTACAAAAGTGCCATGCGAACGTCTGTTCTCACTTTCAGGTGACATTGTAAGGAAGAAGCAGGCAGCAGTATTTCCTGTGAATGAAAACAAACTTGTTTGTCTTAGTGATTGGCTGAACAAGGAGGAGGACTGAGTGGACTTGTAGGCTCTAAAGTTTTACGCTGTTTTGGTTTTGAGTGAAGTTATGTCACACACAAAAATCTAAATTTGAAAGTTACACTTTCACGATAAAGATATTGCACTACAGTGCTTGTATGAGGTGAATAGAAAAATAGTATTTATTTTTTCATTTTTACAAGGCAAATATTTGTAATAAAATAATATAAAGTGATCACTGTACACTTTGTATTCTGTGTTGTAATAGAAGTCAATATATTTGAAAATGTAGAAAAACATCCGAAAACATTTAATATATTTCAATTGGCATTCTATTGTTTAACAGTGCGATTTAATCACAATTAATTTTTTGAGTTAATCGTGTGAGTTAACTACGATTAATCGACAGCCCTAGTCTAAATCAAAGTCTAAAACAAATCTTGTGCGAGCTTTCATCTTTGTGAATATAGAGGCTATCTAACTTATTCTTAAATACATACACTGAAACAAATACATGTATATTTTCTATATAGTTCTATAGATGACTCACACATAGAAAACCTTCAGATAGTTCTTTGCTAGTTTCTTCAGTTTGTCCCAAAGTCTGAAGAGAAGTTCAGTGACTGAGCTGTGTCACTGATTGCAAGGCTTGAGTGACCCTTTAACACAGTTAACTATTATATTTTATGTAGATTAGTTTATAACTCCAAAGTGTTTATTGTGTTGTGAAATGTGAACAAGGCTAGTTAGGGTTTGTCATCTTATCAGAGTTAGCCCAGGCTAGTCTTGCATGAGCCATCCACACTGCGAAGCCCTATCCAAGTCAGAACTCTGTGTCTCTGTGTACAATGGTACTGTACTAGCGCCTAAGCTGAGTTGGATTTCTAGCAAGATGTCCTTGGTTCTTAATGATGCATTGAACTGGGCCACTTTCTTAATTCATCTTTAGTGTCTGGGTCTTCCTGATGTCACACCACAGATTTACCAAAAGGCTGGTATCAGCTTCTGGCCACCTAGCAGACCGTGAGGAGTAGGGTGACCAGACATCCTGATAAAATCAGGAGTGTCCCAATATTTCGCGACACTCCGTTTTTTTTTTTTTGTTTGCTCCACCGGCAGCCCCCCCAGTGTGTCCTGATATTTTCTTCTTCTCATCTGGTTACCCTAGTGAGGAGGATTTCTTGGACAGCACCTCTGTTCAAGTGTTGTGGAAAGCAGCTCAAGTGAACCCAAGGAATGTGCGGGTTAAATGCTGAGCCAGTGGCTTCCAGTGCGGAAGAATGGAGGAGTTAACTATACAAAGCAGAGCCCAGGTGGAATTGCGGGATGTGTTTTTGAAGGGCTAACAGCACCCAAGCTTGATTAGCTGGCATTCTCACCACAAAGTAGATGGGCTGCTAACCTAGGCGGAAGCAGAACCCTGATCTTGAGCCTGTACTCTCAGCTATTCCTGCTAGCTCAGGCTTGAAGCACCCTCATAGCTCTGGTTAGAGGTTTTTCTTGGAAGATGGAATGGGGTTAGGGGCAATGTCTGGGCTGTAGCCCTCACTAACTGCAGTGGAGACACCCCTAGTGACCACAGATCCTTTTTTTTATGCAAACTGTGGTAGGTTTAATGTGCCTCTTAGATGAGGAAATGACAGAGAAATATTTGTGGGAAAGTGAGTGCAAAGAAGCAGGCACCCAAAGTGCTTCTACCTGTTTTAAAAACACTCAGCATAATGCCTCAGTATCTTTGAAAACATTCCAAACACTGATTAAAGTAAATTCTGATATATGAGAAATATAGAGGGCTGTACATGTCTATATTTCTTATATCTGCTAATTTACTGTCATCTGCAAAAAGCTAACTTTTGGGTGATATTGGTTAATTATAATCTATTCCGTAAGAAAGAACATGTAGTGTTTAACTATTCCATATTGTTATGGTGCCAGGTGTGAATGGTTTGCATGTTGGGCATCACTGATGTATATGCATCAAAGATGAAACTCAACATAGAGTTAAAGGTGCCATGCAGTAACTTCTGTCTCAGTTGTAAAGGGTATTGTATAGATTAATGCACTCTACTTTGTCTAGGCAGTTAGACCAGGAGTTGACAGGCACCCAGGGGCTTCTAGATGACAGAGAATGTTGAAACAGTCCCATGTGGAGATAAATGTTATGGGACTGTACAATTGAGAAAAACAAAGCCATCTAATGCTGTTTTGTTCCAGTAACTTCACTTGCAGTGTAAGGGATGATAAATTCAAGGGGAATCCTGTTGTACAGTGACTGGCAGCACATTCTGTATCTGTCTCACGACTGCTAAAAGCAAGAGATTGATAATTTGGAAAAGGCAAAAGCTTTAAATGAGACTGCTAAAATTAGAGTCCTAGAGCCTTCAAACTGTCCCTTTAATAAGGTACCAAGTTCTAAATAACCTCAGTTAGACACTGTGATTCAATTGCTGAAAAATTCATATTCAGACTGCTCTTGTGAATACAGAGACCTGAAACCAAAGAAAATTCATCCTCCTTCTCACTGGCCCAGACCTAGCTATTTCTGTATAATCAGAAAATCCAACCATATGTTAACAAATGTTCAGGTAGTCAGTGTCAAGCTAACAGACCCTGGAGCTGCAGCTCTCTAGAAGTATCAAACTGTGATTTAAGAAAATTCACCCGTCACCACTTTCCTAAACACATGTACAAAATTTACAAAGAGAAAACTTGTCACTTTTTAACAATGTTTGTCTCTTCTGCTTCCAATCTACAGGCTTAGCCCTTTCTATAAATAGGTATAGACATCCTATTCTTCGTTATATTTACTTTCTAAGAAAATGTTGCTATTGTTTACACAGCATGGTGGTTATAAAGTGTTATAAGAAATGCCTAGATTGTTTTATAACGTGCACTGAATTATCCACTCATAGACTTAAAGTTGGAATTCTAACTGCCCTCTTTTTTTTAAAACCAGCATCTATTTTTTCTGTAACAGTTTGCTTTGACCATATTTTAAACATCACTCTTCCGTTTTATGTTTTAGTTTTTCTCATAATTTCTGCCTGCAGCTGTGTATAGATTCTAGGGATGGAGTTAATTGCTAGTTAATGGTTAAGGTGTTCTAGAGCTTCTCCAACTCTTGTTGGCTTTCCTCCTAGATGGTGGAGGGAGAATTCTGTCTGACCATAGGAATGCGGTAAAGGGCAGAAAGTGTATGCAAGACCTGGAAGAGGAGAAAGGAGGATTATGGCACAACATACTTTATCCCCCCCAAAAAAAATGTTTTACAAAATTTTATAAATAAACTCAGTCATTAGTAACATTCCAATAATTAATTATGATTTGAACACCAAAACATTGCAACATGGTGGTAGCTCATGAGAATTGGAATTAGTTTGGTTTCATTGGGTAAGCTGAATGCAACAGTAGACAAACAGCATTAATGGTTAAAAATAAATTAATATCATAGGCTGGGAATTTGTTAATGAAGTAGGTCATTCTTAACCTCCTTATTATCAGTTACTGCCTGCCCGCTCCCTAGCCTTTTCTTTCTGCTGCGGTTCTGTTGTTACTGACTGCAACGCTACAATCTGGAGGAATCTATGTGAATGCTTTTAAAAACTCTTCTTTGCTGCCAATTCTTCATACCATCCCTTGCTTTTTAAACTTTGCTATGTCCAATGACCTACCTAAACTCACTGCTGATTGTAACACTTTACAGTGATATTCATTGTTTTGAGCTGCTGTGCAGAGGGAGTCATAATATTCATTTCTGTCATAGAAATCTTGTTTTTATTTTGATTTGCCCCTTACTCACAAAGAGACTGTACCAACTATGTGCAGCTAATACTCTTGGAGAACAAATATAGAATGTTGTATATTAGCTAGTGACAATCTTTGTCTTGGTATCTGTGGTAAGTAAACCTTCCTTTTCCTAGCGGTTTAATATTTGTATGATTGGTCCAAAATGTACATATGTGTATGCTTTTTCTTTGTATTGAAGATTAATCTTTTTCATAAATGAAACAATGCTTTAACTTTAAAGTACATGCAGTAGATGTTATCAGGACAAAATGACTTTTTAAATCTCCGAGAATATTCACTTAGTTTTGACACTACATATTAAGCAAGCTAAATAACATAACCTCTTAAAATATTAGTAATGTGCTTTATTAATATTTTAATAATTCAGACATCACTTTCAAAGCAGATAATGGTCAGTAAGCTTTGGCCTGTTCCACCTTCCTCCTCCTTCTCCCCCCCCGTCACCCCCCCGGGGCAAGATGTTGAGCACCTGCATTTTCCATGGAATAGAAGCTGTTGGTGGGGAGCACTTAGGAAAATCAAGCCCCTGGTAGCTGGCATTCTTGAGATAGTAGCACAGCAAATACATATGTAGTAACTGGCTTCAGACTTGAAGCAGAATTTTCTAGTGTCAAAACTAATTTGGTAATATGTCATTATCTTCCTGTTTCGTTACAGGTGCGAGAAGATGTGTTAAATTCATTGAATAACAACTTTCTTCAAACACTAAACCAAGCGTGGAATGATCATCAGACAGCAATGGTGATGATTAGAGACATTCTCATGTACATGGTGGGTAATAGTGGTATTCCACTTTTCATCATTTACAGCCTGGTCTTCAGAAGTGTAAGCTGCTTTCCTTTTAGACCACTGTGGCAGGAGGGGGACCAATAAGGTATGCACAGTAATCTGCTTTCCAAGAGAAGTAGTTTATCTCAAAGATGAACTACTAAAAAGCCTAAATGAACAAGAAAATGGTAAACTGGTAATTTTGTTTCATTATCACGTTATTTGTAGACAGAGCAGAGGTTATTGAAAGTGTTGTTCAGTTCTTTGCTTCTTGTTGTCACTTGTGCTTCAGGGATGGAAAAGGCTTTCAAAAGCCATGCAAAAAGGTAAGGGTAATTGATTCAGAATACATAGTTTATTTTGTTTTCATTAGAGCAGTTGGTTCTGAATTGTTTCTCTCTTCCAATTAAAGGAGACTTCACTTTTCTCAGACTTGGGCAAATCTAATATAGTAGTCTTAAACTGCCTCATGATATTTACGTTCACACATTCAACTTAGTCTGCTGTTTATCCTTTGGTGAGTGAGAACCCAATTTACAGATTGCCAGATTTCTGAGAGGTGTAAAATTGCAATGAGGTTCCACTCTGAAGTCCTAGATTAGGACACCTCTATTATCACCTCTAAATTTGGGTTGGAGACTTCCAAACATACTGTATAAATGCTCAGTGAACCTTGAAGATAATATAATCAGGGTGCTGTAGGATTACAGGAAGACAAAAAATTACCCTCATTTAAATTTCTCTTTAGTCTAATGTTCTTATTATCCTGAAACTGAAAACCAGACGATGACTCTCCCATCAAACTTACAGTGTAGTGGAATCTCCTTGAAACTCTGTGCTAGTTATATTTGAGGAAAATAGATAGATATTAAGCAAAATTATTTACAAGTCTTGTTCCGGATTTACGTGGGTCCAAATTATTATTTTTCATATTGACTTTGTGAGAGAAGAGTCATTCATGATGCATGTGTGAATATGTTTCCCTCAATCGGATGGTTGTAATTCAGAAAGAACATAAAGATCCTTCAGTGCCTGATAGCTAATAAATGTCTTCTTTCAGCGTGGATGGTGGAGTCCTTAGTTTTTTGGATCTGTAGCACTAGGGTTCTAGTGTGTTTTAAGTCAGCCACTATGAAATTTGAGCTCTCAAAAGGGAATGTAGTCTCTGGTGAAGAGGTGGTAGAATGGACTCTTGTATGCTCTCAGACCACAATTCATATTCCAGAACCAAAAAAACTTGATTGCAAAAGCCAGTTAAGTTTGCAAAAGATCGTATTATACTTTACTACTGCCTTCTTCCATTGTAGATAGTTCTTTATTAATCTTTAAGCTTGTCAGGGCAGGAAATCTGACCTTCTATAAGTCTCAAGTGCTGACATTATTAATATTTCCTTTCCAAATACCTATTTTCAGCCTATTACAGTTTCCGAATAAAATTATCTGTGCAAAAGCTTGGTGCACACAGGATATTTTTGAACTTGAGTTTAGAAAAATATACAAGTCATGGCTATGAGTACTTCCTGTGGACCACATCTTGTAGTCTTTACAATTAATTCATTAAGTTCTGTTTGTGTTTTAACAGGCATTTTCCTTGAGGTAGATCTTTTATTGTAAGAGTTTCTAATTAATATTTGTATGATTTGGTGATCCTCTGGCAACTAAGTCTGTGTAACAATGCATAAATCCAAATGTTGAGATATTTCAAGGCAACACAGGAAACATAGTTAAGCGTAGTATTCTTCTGAAGTTTGCTTTTATACATTTTAACAATGTGATTTTCACAACAAACACAACTGCTAAAGGATAATCAGGAAAAAAGTTACTTTTAAAAAAAAATTTGTGGTAACACTGCGCATTAATGTTTCAGTGGAGTGTGCCAGCAGGCTGGATCAAGGTCTGGTATCTAGAATTAGTTAGTGATACTAAGGATGATTACAGATACTTCTGCAAGTGAGCACAAGTTGCTAGTAGGTGTGTACACTGATCAGTCGCTGAAAGTCAAATTATATTCAAATGTATGAAGCCTTAGGCCTTCCCTGTACTACAAAGGATTTGCTGGTGTAGCTATACTGGCAAACACTCCTGGTGTAAACACAGTTTATAGCAGCAAGAGTTCTTTCGCTGGCATAGCTTATACTTGTTCCCCAAATGAAATAAGGTATACAACAAAATGACTTTTTTGCTGGTGTAATTGCATCTGCAATAAGGCTTTTGCTGGCATAGCTATGTTAGTTACGGGTGTGATTTTTTTTTTTCACATTACTAACTGAGATAGCTGTGCCGACAAAACTTTAAGTGCAGTCCAGGCCTTAATTCTGTAGTTAAAACTTTAAACAGTCTCAGGGTGAAAAACACAAGCAGTAAAAGACCGAGTGAACCAACCCCATGTTTCTCCAGAGAATGTAATTTAAATACTTAGTACTTTATTTCCAAGTGCTATATAAACATTAACTGATCCCCAAATTAGTTAAGAAAGAATAATACTCGTTTTACTGACTAGGCAGTGAGACAGAGGTTGTGATTTACATACTCTGGCGTTCAAGACTGAGATCCAGGACATTCTGCTAGACCAGTGGTAGGCAACCTATGGCACAGGTGCTGAAGGTGGCACGTGAGCTGATTTTCAGTGGCACTCACACTGCTTGGGTTCTGGCCACTGGTCCAGGGGGCTCTGCATTTTATTTAATTTAAAATTAAGCTTAAACATTTAAAAAACCTTATTTAGTTTACATACGACAATAGTTTAGTTATAGATTATAGACTTATAGAAAGAGACCTTCTAAGAATGTTAAAATGTATTACTGGCACGCGAAACCTTAAATTAGAGTGAATGAATGAAGACTCGGCACACCACTTCTGAAAGGTTGCCGACCCTGTGCTAGACAGTGCTGTAATCTAACAGTGAAACAACCACAGTACCACACCCTCTAAGCCAGAGCACAAGTATGCAGATAAAAGAAGGAAATACAAATATCATCTTAACCATAAAGTAACATGGATTTTAGACATATTTATTAATGTAAATCTATGGGTCTAAACACAATAAGTTGTATGGATATACAGATAAATTGGAACAGAAGTGACCAAAAAGCTTCTGTTTTTGAGATAAACTCTAATTCGGCAGAACTAGTAACTGGACAGGAAAGCAAACAGGATTGGTCTACATCTATTAAGTGTAACTCATAATGAACAATAATAAGACCAATATCTTGAGAAAATATAGAGATGTGTTGAGTTCTATATAAGAACCAGTTAATGCAGCTTTTGATATAAAGGAATGTAGAACTTAAATAAATCCTGTGAAACAGTAGTAAAGCATAAGAAGTTGTATTACTAGCCCAGTTCACCAAAAATCAAGTGCTCAGCAAGGTGATTAAGCAAGAAAGTGCTCTGCGCCTTGGTTAGCAAAACCGGTTCAGTTTCGTTAGACTGAACTGATATCTTGTGCTACAGCATGTCAAGAGTGCCAATGGATTCAATAAAATAAAGATGGAGGATCATAGTTTGTTTGAATTAGCTAAAACAAAGTCTTAATTGGTCAATACGCTACTAGAAGTTAAACAACTTTGAGCTATGGGACTCAGAAGTTCAGAAGTGCTACACTGCATGAGTCTCCAAGTCATGGTGAGCTGACATATTAAAACCATATAGAAACCTGAATACCTTTTTGGTTTTATAGTATAAAATTTGAGTGAAATTTAGTGTTGTAAAGGTGCAGTACTAACAGCTCTGGAGATTGAAGTCCTTACCTACAGCACTTGTATAGTCCCAGGAAGATCCAGCTTCCTGATGCAGACTTGTCAGTATACCTTAATTGCAGTGTGAAGGAACCACCAGAAAAAATACAGTGGCTCAGTCTTCATGCAGAATAAATATTCCTCTGTGTGCGCCAGTCAGGATACCAGTGAGTGGCATTTATTAATGAGTTTGTATGCACTTATCTTCTAACCCAGTGGTTCTCCCAACTTTCAAATTGTATGGTGTTTCTTAAAGTATGGGTCCCCTTGTAGGGTCTGTCTTGTGGCAACTAGAGTATTTGGTTACGTGAAATGCAATAGATAAGAGACAAGGTGAATGAGGCTGGTTTAATATGATGGATGGGGCTTTTTTTCCTAACACCTAATACGTATATGTACTTTTTTACCCTTCTCCCTAGTTGTAGTATTTAAAGTTTTAATACTGACACTTTCTGGTTGAGTCCACTACGTCAATTCTTCAATGTCACTTTTCTGTGTGTGTGTGTGTGTGTGTGTGTGTGTGTGTGTACACCTCTTATTTTGGTGTTATCAACAAAGTGTGGTATTGGTTTAAATTACATGCAACAGGCATGAATTACTCTGCAGTTACAAGTCCTAGCCATGCCAGAGATCTCTGCCTTAAGATTAATGAATACACAATTGAAACTTTCCAGGTTGTTGGGGGCAGCCTTTTGTATCAATGTCACATGTTTTACTATTGTGCTATAAGCAATTGTGTGGATCACGTATTGATCCATAATATTTGGTTGTAATCATTTGACATAAATTTGGACATAATCACCTCCATTTAAAAATTGTTCCTATATTTTCCTGCTCTAAGGATAAACACACCTGATGCATGAACTTGTAGTCTTCTAGTGTATGTCAACACAGTAGTCGGAAGGTAGAATTACAACTTGAGCAGGCATACTCAAGCTAGCTTTGATTTATGTACCTGGGGCCCCAGATGGGATTGTTGCTGGATGGCTAGCTGAGCCTATGCTGGTGCAGCTCAGTTATTTTTAGCAAGCTAGCTCAATGAAAGCTAATGCAAGTATGCCCATACATTCTGTCCCAATAACAGTGTAGCTATATCCCGAGGAGGGAAAAAAAAGCAATGTCTGCTGGAGCCATTCACTCCTCTTCCTTCTCACAGTACTTGATGGATAGAAGTGGTAGAGGGCCCACCAGCCTTTCAGTGTTTTGACAGTTGAAAGTACAGTGAACTTGGAGCACACACAGTCCTCAACATTTTCCTTGCCATTCTCCTGCGCGGCCCCCTCCCTTTTTTTCCCCACTGCCCATTTGGGTGACTACTTTTTTTAAAGTAGTCAGAAAAACAAGATAGGTGCGGTGATATCTTTTATTGGACCAACTTCTGTTGATGAGAGAGAAGTTTTCGAGCTATGCACAGCTCTTCCTGAGCTATGTAGCTCAGAAGCTTGTTTCTCTCACCAACTGCAGTTGGCCCAGCAAAAGATATTACCCTCATCCACTCTGTCTCTAATACCCTGGGACTGACACAGCTACAACAACACCGCATACAGTCAGTCATTAGGACAGCTTCTCCTTTCTCTAATGACAGTACTGTTTAACCAATTTTCTTAAGCATTTTTCTTTTTGTTTTTTGAAGTCCATTGAGCCCACAGCTTGCATGACTGAAAAGCTGGTTTATAGCTCTGTGCAGTTCAGTCCATTAGGTGCTAATCTTCAGTCTGGAGGAAGTCCCATGACTTGTAATACCAGTCAAGATCATTTCACTGTTTCCTTGCCCCCCTCCCCACACACTTTCCCCTTCGTATCCTCACTGTTGCAAATCTAGTGCATGAGTGTTTGAGAAATAACATGCTCCAATTGTAAAGGTTGGGTTTTTTGTTTTTGTTTTGTTTGAGTAGGGGCTGTTTATTTATTACAAGTCTGAATCATGCATAGACCAGTGAGGCCCTGATTTATGATTGGTGTTTGTCTAGGTGCTACTGCAATACATACTTCTGGGGGAATTCTGTGCCACTGCGCACATGAAGAATTCATGCTCCCCTACAGATTTTTTTTTTCCCTCTGCAGAATATAGATTCTGCTGGAGAAGTGCTGCAGTTACACCTTTCACTTATCAGGGGCTGCTGTGGCGCCAGAAGAGAGGGCTTCCAAGTTGAAAGTCTGGGTTCCTCACAGTGGGGCCAGGTGAGGAAGCATCAGATGGACAGATAGGGGCTTCTAGGGAATCACAGACTGGGGTTCAGAAGGGCTAGTGCTCCCCTAGCAGCCCCACTCTGGGGTGCGGGCTCAGGAGCTAGTGGGCTGATAGCATTGAGCTAGGGGCTGAATGGGAGGTAGGTTGCAGGGCCACATGGTGGCAGGGAGATAGAGAGATGCATGGGCACGGGGGCAGATGTATCTGATGGAAGGGAGAGGCTAGGGGTCAGCCGAGGTCTTCCTGCCGGAGGCTCAACTCCCTAACCATCCTTCTCTCCACCCTTCCAAAAACCTTAGTTCCATACTTCTCCCAGCCATATTGAACAAACCTCCAGGTTCATTCCTAGGCTCCTTCCCTCTTCCTTAGCTCCTCCATTACCCCTGATTCCCCCAAGCCTTTGCACTGCCTCAAAGAGGTCATGAAATACCTTTCTTTATTGTTGTTTAAATGAATTACTCAAAGTTCTCTGTTAATATGCCTAGTAAGGAAGCTGTCAACAACAACAAATTTCCTGAATCTTTGTTTTTGTCTGGTTTTCTTGCAGACATACTTGCTGACAGGTATTTTGAAATAAACTGCCAAAATAATTGAAACTGGTGTGATTATATTGTGTGATTTTGACAAAATATGCAGAATTTTGCAGAATTTTAAAATATTGTGTGCAGAACTTTTTTTTGTGGGGGAGGTGCAGAATTCCCCCAGGAGTAAATACAAATGATGACCAGGTACATGTTCAGTCCTCTTTGTCTTCTCCATCTGAACTTGGTAGGGCTGCTTGAGATTTCTATATATGAATGAGGCTGGGCTGTTTATTTAGTGTGTATATATATATTATTCTTACAGAGGGCATTCTGTGCTAAAAAAAATTGCACCAAAAATATTAAAAATTCTGTACATGATATTTTAAAATTCTGCAAATCTTATTTGTCAAAATAACACTACATAATCATGCCAGTTTCAATTATTTTCGTAATTTTATTTCAAAATACCTGTCGGCCAGTATGTCTGTAACAGTACAGATGCGCACAAAAATTCCCCCAGGAGTAGAGTTAAAGAAACCCCTATGACAATGCAGTTCCTGTCTCTGCCTCCTTTTGCCTCCTCCCCCCTCGCAGCCCAGCCAGGGGCCCCCTTGCCCAGGTACCTTCACCCTCCAGAGACCAGCCATGCGTCCCCCCACCATCCATCTCCCTCCTCTTCCAGAGCCCAGGGATCCAGAGGAAGAAGCAGCCTGATGCACCATCCAAGGTTTGCATGGATTTTCATGCACACCACTCTCTCCTTCCCTCAGGACATACTGGGAACTGCAGCTGCCAGGAACCCTCTAGCTCCTCCTCCTCCTCAGCAGTGTGAGGTGGGCTCTGCCGTGTCCAGTAGCCCATAGTGGTGGCTAGCAGCACTGCAGCCCATTTCTGTGGGGGAAAGGAAATTCTGCCTGCACAACATTAATTTCTGCAAAATTCTGCATTGCACAGTGGCACAGAATTCCCCCAAAAGTAATATATGAGACATTGTTTAATGCCAAAGAAGTAAAGTTGACAATCTGTGTTTAAATCCACTTACTAACCTTGCTTAGAAGTAACCAATATTAGGATACTTTGTGGAAACCTTCAGTGCAGTATTTGGTAACTCTTAATACTCCAGAGTAGTCGAGTGTTCACTTGTGGCTTACATTTGATTAATTAGCTGCCTCTTTCAGCAGGCTTTTTTTCCCTTACACCAAAGTGAGAACCTAATCGAGAGAAGTGAACTATGTAAAAAGAAATGTTATCAGAAGAAAATAGCTTTGCCTATAGCTTCAGAAATACTGAAACGTGTACTACATATTTGTAATTTTATTTCACGGAATTGTAAACTTTTTACAGTTATAGACTTTAAGAAACCATTGAACAAAATCAATATTTTTTTCGTACCCGTTAACATGTTGTAAAAAGAATTAGTCTAATAAAACTTTCAAAAGTCATAGATCTTTATTTAAAGCCTGGTTCCAAGTACACTTACAATTTCAGATCCTCTTCTGTTATTAAAAGGCCAGTCTATATCTTTCATTTTAAAAAAGTTATATTTACCTCCTTTATCATTCTTTTCCAGATAGCCCTGTCTGATGTGTTGGACAGGATGCTTTCTTTCCTATGGATTTGGAGGGCTTGCTATAGATCAGGGGTTCTCAGACTGGGGTTCAGGACCCCTTAGGGGGTCACAAGGTTATTACATTGGGTATCGCGAGCTGTCAATCTCCACCCCAAACCCCACTTTGCCTCCAGCATTTATAATGGTGTTCAATATATTAAAAAGTGGTTTTAATTTATAAGGGTGGGTCGCACTCAGAGGCTTGCTGTGTGAAAGGGATCACCAGTACAAAAGTGCTGAGAGCCACTGCTATAGATTGAGGGGCTCTGCCATGGGAAATGAATGTAACGATCCAACATAAGGCCTAAGTGTTGGCTTAAAAATTTTGCACTCCCATATCTTTGCAGTTTTATACTTCTGTTTATTTCATTTGAATGTACAGTTGATACAGCGTATCCTATTGGTTTAAAATAGGAAGGAATATCCGAGTTTTAATCACAATTCTATGACTTGATCAAGTAACCTGTAGCATCTCTCAGTGATGTTGAGACTTAATTGCTTACCCTTTGAAGATACATAAAGTACTGCGTAATGCTAGGTATTATTATTTGCGCTTATTTTATCCTCTAAAATGAGTCAGAACCAAAAGTAGTAAAGATGACTGGCATCTATTATTACACTGTGATGCTCATTATGTCAAAACTTATTGTACGCTTCCCCAAACATAATCACAGGTAAAGTCATAAACAATATCTAAATGGAGCCAAATTGTTGTACCTTGTTTATCTCCAGGTACTGTCAGCAGAGATGATTTTGTTCAGACAAGAAAAGGAAAATGTTTTGTACATTCTAAATTTGGGACATCCCCTAAACTATATGCTCTGGCTCACTCTAGTTATTTACCCACTTGCTGCATAATTAGTAAACATTTCAGGATAGCCAAAGTACCCATTGTTGTTGATGCTTCAGTGAATGCATTGCACTTATTAATATACTTTTTATATGTGTTAGTTTTCCTCCATCACACATGTATAGTTCACCATTACCTAACAATGTGGGTCCCAAGTTCAGCTGCTTCTACTTGGTGTTTCTGATGTTTATGAACTCTTGGTTTTGAAGTGTAGGTTCATTATTTGCTGAATTCAGATTCCCATGGTTGATCAGCAGAAATGCATTTGAACTGCTAGTGAATGAATATCAAGGCATAAACTTAACATATATGATAAATTCCTTTGGTTTAAAATGTCCCTTTGAATGGTCAGATGGACAGTGCTACAAACTGAGAATCCCTATTTCTCAAAAAATCAGATATGCACAATACCACCATGCTATGCCACCAGTCTGCCTCCAAGGCTCAGGTCCACCCATTTTTTTAAACCATATTAGCACCTTAAAAAAAAATTTTTTTTAAAAAGGGTGTTCTTATTCAAATGTGCATTGGTTTGGATCCTATGGTAGGCACTCTCATGCTCTGTGGTTGCAAGATCAGTGCCAGGTGTTTGCCCTGTGCCTCAAAAGGCATAACAGCTGTGATTCTCCCTCATTTTCCCACTTATCACCCATAGCAGTGAAGTGGAACCTGGTAAGTGTCCAACTTGTTAATTAATAGTTACTAAAATTAATTTATAGTTAAATCTCTGAAAACTCTTCAAAAATCTTCAGAACTCCTCTAATCTATAGATATGCAACTAATATCCATGCAACCTGGCTGAACTGAATACCAATGAACAATCCTTCCTTTATAGCCTCCTCCCCAGTACAGGGCTCCTCAGCATGGTGGATTTACCAATAAAAAAACAGTTTATTCTTGCTTGGATGGTGCTAAAAATGTTTGAAAACCATATATACATAGTTTTGTTATAGAATGACTTACAAAAAATCTACCTAGTTTACTGCACAGTTTAATTGTTCTGTAATGGATTGAATTTATTAGAATCTTTCTACCAAGTAAGTTTAATGCCTTCCTAGAGTTGTTTTAATGTGAGCTGAAAGCTAAATACATAGGGCCTAAAGTAGCTGGATCGATCAGTCTCTTATCTGTTAGCTACCTATGTGAAGAAAATAAACAAGGATGCCTACTATGGTGATGGTTTTTATCAAATCTACACAGTTCCACTAAAAACTGGAGCGAAGATGCCAATTTATTTCATGTGAGCCATTGAAATAGCACTGACTGTTGGTAATTTAGTTTTACTACAAATTTGTTTTTTAAAAGTGCCTATGGAGATTATAGATTATTTATTATATAGTAACCACTTGAGCTGCCCTTGGAGACTCTAATAGCTATTGTTTATAAATACTTGTACTTAACTGCAGAGGTCACTTCTTTCTGAAACATTGCATCCAAAGCAATGATAATCAGGAAAAGGTGGAAGTAACTAATGTGCAGGTTAGTTTTTTTGCAAACTGCGGAAATAATTTGTAATGCAAAAGCCTAAAATAAAATACGAAAGTTTCAAACTTACGTACAAGTTGAGAAAAGGAAGTTACAGCTATGTGTAATGTTGGTAAGCTAATATCACACCTTTTTCTTTCCTCTTTTTTATTTAATTTTACCTTTTTAATGTTAAAGTACAATTTTCAGTTAAGTTAGTAATGTGTATATACATATAGTTTTGTGCATTTTTATACTAATAACCATACCCAGGCAAAGATGTTTATGTAGTGAGTCACATTTATGGTTTCAGTTCCCTGATCTGATATTAAAAACTTTCTGTAAATTATAGGCCTTTGCTAATTTTGATTTACAGCGGCTTTAAAACAGAAGTGCATTAGATTATTGTTGTTGTTTTGTTTTTTCTTTAGTTCTGTCTTCCTTGAATGTTCCTTGGCATCAATCTGAGTTTCATGTAGGTCCGTTGTATAATAGTGCATGGTTCTGTGACCCGTAATTGTGTTTTAAAGGCAGTTTTAGCTCACTTGACATATTTCAGTTTCGTAATTGAATTTCAGTTGTTTAGCTATACCATATCTTGTAACGTATGTAAACAAGCTCTTCTTCTTTTCATTTACACACAGTCTACAACAGCCAATGCCAAATTGCATATAAGCAAAGATTCTCTGTAAATCTGAATAGACAGGTAGATTTAAACAATTAAGGATAGCTTGTGACATTAAGCGACAACCTAGCCCAACATTGAGTGGTGTGGAATGTATTGCCTTAGTGGAGCACTAGCAAGTAGAGCATAATGCCTACCAGGACTTTCTAGGAATGCCTATTCTGTGCTGCTTTTGAAGAGCGTTCTGTGTGTTTTACTTCCATGCTGACTGGGGCACAGAACAAGGGCCCATGGCCCTCATTTCCTTGGATTAGGTCAGCACTGATTGATAGGCCTGTGAATTCTGCCCTGTGAATACAGGGGACTCCCATTGTGCATGGTTCATATGCATGGGGGCAGGGAGCAGAGGCTCGTTACTATTTATTTTTTAATATAGTATTTATTATCGCAGTGCTGCTGCGATCAATGCAGTGGGCATCAATTTTAGTGGGTCTGGTGAAAATGTGATAAGTTGACTGTTGAGTGTCTCCCGTTGACCAAGCGTGATGTAGATGCCGCTGTAAGTTACGTCAACTTAAGTTACGTAACTTAACTAGTGTAACTTAAATTGACTTCCATGGTTAGAGCCCAGGTCTACAGACACAGACTTGCACGGCTCATGCTACAGCACGAAAAACAGCTGTGTAGACTTCAGGCTCAGGCTGGAGCTTGAGATCTGAAACCTGGGGAGGGAGGTGGGTTTTAGAGCCCGTTTTGCAGCCCGAGCCCAAACATCTATACTGCTGTTTTCAGCGTCAGAGCCTGGGTCTACAGACTTGGACTCTAATACTCGCTGCCTTGGGTTTTAAAATGCAGTGTAGGCAGGCTCATTGTACTAGAAACTACACAAAAAAGTGATTGAAGTCATTTCCTGCCCCAGAGAACTCATCTTTACTTCCCTCCTTTTTATGCCCATGGAGAGACTGGGAAAGTAGTTGATTTTAGTGTAGGTAACTTGTTTTAGGTGAAATCCATAATCACTTCAGTAACATTCTAGCTTGTGAATCATTGCCAACCCCAACCTGGCTCCTGGGAGTTTCTGTTATCCTTTCAAGCACTTGCTGCTGCTGTTCCTGGGAAGTAAATGGCGCTCCCTCGTCTACAACCTTTTTGTGTACTAAACCTGGGCCACATGGGCTTAAGTCCCACAATTGTCTCTAATTTTTGAAAGTATAAATAAAAAAAAAATAACTTGCCCCAAGTGGGAAGCAAATCTGCAGCTTCAGGTGCAACAGCAATGCTGTTCTAACTCTGTGGTATCCCAGATGCACTGTTGTAATAGCATCATTAGTACTTATACCATGGATACTATACAGATTAGTCACTTCCCTGGTTTTAATCTCATCAATTGATACAGTATTTACACTCTGTTCATAAATTTTCTTTGGAGATATGATGCCCTTTTCCCCCTCAAAGTTGCCTAGAATATTAAGCTATTTTTTAATTGCCTCAACTTTGTTGATCTTTTTACAAAAGTACACTTTGTCTTGGTTTTATTCCAGACTCACAAGACAAGGACTATAATGTTCTTGTGTGCAAATCTATAAACAAATCAGTGAAATAAATAACAGAGTGTCTCAAGGTATCAGGAAAATCTGGTTAATGGTAGTATCCTCTAACAACCATCTTCACTGTGTGACATAAGGAGGGTGAATTTGTTAGGCCGGTTAGTAACAGTCATTGCTTGGAGGCACAATTGTTAAATGATTGATGTAAGTGCGACAGAATGTGTGTTTCCCACCTGTTCATGTTTTACTGTTTCATTTCTCTTCGTATAGTATCTGTTAGAGCTTCCTCCATGTTAAATGTGAATTTCCTGAAAAACATGTTGTTCTGTCTGAATTGTGGAGTGTAAAATGTTTTTATTGTTCACTTGTCGTGTAGAGGAAGGTTGGAGTAAAGTGACTTACTTTATGAGTAACTTTCAAAATGTCTACTAAGAATGTCAAAATTATTCTTTGAGAGTATGGAACTCTTTCCTCCTCAGTTTTTCTCTAGTTACCTTTTACTTGTGGGGAAAGAAGTGTGTAGTGTAATCATAATTTTAATCAGTTGTTTCAGTAGAATGAAGCATAAATTTATCAATGGTCTGATTTCCTAGGTATTCATGATACAAGAATTCTGCACTTTAACTCCATGTAAAGTAAAGTGTTTACAACGATCTAGCGGAATATCTAATATGAGCGCAATTAAGTGTTTATATCTCCAATTCAAATACTGACCTTTTTCCTACAGTGAATTTGTATGTACTCTGACATGCATAGCTATAAAAATCTCCATAATTTTTTATATTGTACAAGCCAGTAGGAGTGAACTAGCACGTTTTGAAACTAATGTACATTAAAATTAATGAATATCCTGAGACCTTAAAAATGTCGGTTTAGCAATGTTTTCAGTAAGTAGCTGATTTGCTATTTGGCATTATGGAGCATGCACTTAAAAATAAAGGCAAAAATTTTACCATCTCACAACAGTACTAGTACAAACCACAAGAACTTCCTCCCGTTGATGGTCTTTTAGTGATGTCACATGCATGGTTTCATTGAGCACTATACTGTTAAATGCCAAATAACAATTGTGGTCCCTACCTGACTTATTAACCTCATCCTGTTTACTTTTGAAGAGATGAATAGAGATTAAAAGAGAGACATACAAATGAAAGGGGAAGGGAAAGTTTATCAGGCACTCTCTTATTTACCATTTTTCCTAATACAAATGTTAGAACACTCAACAAAAAATGGGATTGCTGATTTTCTTTTGGTCTGTGTGTAAAGAGAGTAGGAGCCAAGTTGTTGGTGTCTATCCAGTAATAAGCAGATGAGCTCTAGAGGAATGGTCTTTAGGCTATATGTAATAGGTGGAGTACTGTTTTGTGAGGGTTTGTGGCCAGTATTTGAAATGTATATTAAATAGCGTTGGGTATATGAGTTTCTTGGCTAGTGCTTCAGGTTGAGGCTAAGCAGATAGATGGAGATGAAATAAGTTTATTTGTGATGACCTTAAAGAAGAATGTCTTTCTTTTAACAATTGTGTGCAGTGTTGTTGTAGCCATGTTGGGCCAATATATGAGAGAAATGAGGTAGGAGATGTAATATCTTTTATTACACCATCTTCCATTGGTGGAAGACACAAGCTTTTGAGCTTCCAGAGCTCTTCTGTAGGTCACTCGCTAGCAGCCCTTGTCCACGAAGGAAATCTTCACAACATCTTCAGAAGTATGAGTAAATGCATAACTCTGTGAGGCACTAAAAATTGTGGTCTCAACAGAGACACTGGTTTTATGACTCATTACAGCAATTTGTAACCTACCAACCTTCCTTTCTCCTCTGACTGTAGAAGTGTTAATTGTCCACTTCATCGTACCTGATTTGTTGCAACATGTGTTAACTGCTCATGCTTAACAAACTGTCTTGCCTTGTATTTAGATGTGACACTCTGATTATCTTTTCCAGATCTGGATGAACTCTGAAGCTTGTCTCTTCCACCAATAGCAGTTGGGCCAATAAAAGATTATACCTCATGCACCTTGTCTCTTCCTTAAAAAGCAATTTGAAAATTTCATTTCCAGCAGTGTTTTGAATCAATAGATATTTGTTATGGAATTAAAGTTTAAAATAAAGGGGTTTTTTGATTGGGAAATAAGGTTCAGATTTGAAATGTGTGAATTTGTGCTTTTTTTCTCCTAGGGGAAACATAATTAAATTGTTTTGTTCCCTTTAAAAATAGAAAAGGTGGTGGAGGGAGTGACTTCAGATTATACATGGGCATTTCCACATATTATGGCGATTTTCTCCTATAAACAGCTTAATAGCATAAAGGATACAGATTTGTCTTGGACATGTTTTTCTTCATATAATGTCGCCACTCACAATGTCAGCATTGTGTTGCATAGATTAGCCTTTTTTATAATCTGTGTAAATAAAGACTTTGAAAGCTAAATACTGAGTTTATAAAGGGTAGCAGTCGGTGTGTGGGAGTGTGTGTGGGGGGAGGGGAGAATGTAATTCAATTATTCAGCTGTTTCCATGCAGTTTAAACTATGAACAATCTCTTGAACACATTTTGAATTATACAGTGTGTGGAATATAAACTTATATTTACATTTATGTATTTTTTCCTTATAGGACCGTGTATATGTACAACAAAATAATGTGGAGAATGTCTACAACTTGGGGTTAATAATTTTTCGAGATCAAGTTGTACGTTATGGCTGTATAAGAGATCATCTACGACAGACTCTGTTGGATATGATCGCAAGAGAACGGAAAGGAGAAGTTGTAGATAGGTATGATGGCTCTAACTGATTACTGTTATATTTAATCTTAAACAGTGGTGAGTAGTATTTACAACATAAAATATGTATAGCTTGTTTTGCTTTTCAAACAAAATCACCTGATCACAGGTATGTTGGAGAGTTGTTCTTTAAAAGGCTTCAGGGGGGCGGGGGCGCGATTTTTTGAGAGCTTTTCTCCTGTAAACATTAAATGCACATATCTGGATAACTTAAAAGGTGTACTGCTAAGAAAACTGTTAAATAAATATTTAGTTTAACTACAAAGGTTCAGTGACCTGTTTATTAATATTTTTTCATATTTAGTCCCTGATTTTATTTTTTGTTTTTGTTTCAAGTGTTTCCCATTACTTGATTTTGCAGATTGCTCTAAAGTTTGCGGTTGGGGCAATTCCTTGTGCATTCCTTCTCCTTGTTTCCTCTTTTGCTTGGACACTCCTTGTTTGACCTTTTTGGGGTGGGGGAAGGTTTATTTTTCTCTGTGTTTTACTTTTCCAGAATTTTAACCTGCCTTTTTCTGTTAATTTTGTTCCCTTCTAAATCCATTTCTTATTCTCTTTTACAATTTCATCAGATGCTAATTGCCATGCCACATGCCTGGTGCTACACCTGAAGTAACTTGCAATTTGCAAGTTTTTTGTGCTTCTCCAATTTCAGAGCAGCTGTTGGGTGTGGAGGCATGTAAACTGCATGCTGCTTTAGTTGCAGTAGTGTCATTGGGATTGCCCAACAGGCATTTTATGAAGAGAATAATATTGTCTGTCAGCAGCTGTATATTGTCCCCTAGTGCCACACAGTGGGATTTTTCCCAGCCTGACTAATCCTTTGCACTCTTACGTTATCTTTATTGACATGTGCTTACCCATGTTTTGACTTGCTGACTCTCTCTTTTGTCAGTAATAAAAAATACTGTATACTTTCACTGGACTAGATCAGTGCTACAACTTTAATTGTGGGACTGTTCTGGATGAAATAAATTGATCCATTCACTCCATGTTGGTAGCTTTCAACTTAGCTTCATTTAAAGCAAAAATACTTTTGGCTGTCCATTGTACTGTGGAATTTACTGTCAATAGAAACAGAAATGGATTTCAAAATTGTTTACTGCTCTTGTCAGACTAGTTCCTTTGAAAGAGTTTTTTTTTTAAATAATTTAATGAAATAGAAAATGTAAGACTGTTACATTTTAAAATTGCGTATAGTGGACTTGGTTCTCTCCCTCAGCCCCCCCATTAGTTTCTTTCATTAATATCCAAAACCGCTATCTTAGCAATGTTCTGTACCATTTTATTAAGAACATAAGAACAGCCGTACCGGGTCAGACCAAAGGTCTGTCTAGCCCAGTATGCTGTCTGCCGACAGTGGCCAATGCCAGGTGCCCCAGAGCGAGTGGACCTAACAGGCAATGATCAAGTGGTGTCTCTCCTGCTTTCCATCCCCATCCTTTGACAAGCAGAGGCTAGGGACACCATTCCTTATCTTATATTCTTCTTTTTGCTCTGTCTTAAGCATGTATGAATTTCTAAATTGTTAACATCTTTTGACAGAGGTGCAATAAGAAATGCTTGCCAGATGTTAATGATTCTCGGTCTTGAAGGAAGATCAGTCTATGAAGAAGACTTTGAGGCTCCGTTTTTGGAGATGTCTGCAGAATTCTTTCAGGTACAACAATGTTGCTACTTAAATTTGTATTTTAACTATATATAGAATAGAGCTAGTACATTTATAATTATGGATACATTTTGTCATGGTAAAGTTAAACAAAATTCATGCAACAGTCATGGGGGAAAATGTATACAAATCAATGTATGGTCACAGCAATGCCAAAGCTGGAACCCAGCCACCTGGGGCTGACAGCTGGAGCTTCACTGCCCGGTGTTGAAGCCAAAGAATTCACGGAGATCTGTTAAAGTCATGAATCTGTGACCAAATCGTATCCTTATTTATAATTTCCTGAATAGCAGGACAATTGGTAAGAATCAAAGTGCAATATTCAATAATCGTAACTTGATAAATAGGGAGAGTGTTTGTGTTTTTATGTACGAACATATAATAAACGTTTCCAATTAATCTTAAATCAGGGTGTTTTATAATGTCAGTACAAAAGTGAAATTATCTGGGAAACTGCCTTATGAGCGTGATTAAGTGTATTGCAGAATTTTTAATTTCATGGGCTCTTATTGCATAAAATAAAAGAATAATGAAATCTTCCTAAATAGCCTTTTGAGGGTGGCCCTGAATAGTGGATTAAGAAAGTTTAACAAATTTCATAGCAAAAAAGTGAGTTGGGGGAAAAATGCCACTTGTTAAAAATGGTTGAGATTCAGTCCTGCCCTCATGTTCATGGGGATGAGTTTCCATATCCTGCAAAATTACTTGAAATCAGCAAGCATGTGCAGTATGATTTTAAAAAAATTACACAGCAGTATGTACCAGTGTATGATTAGTAATTTAGGTGTCCAAAATAGTCCAAAAAAAATTCCTATACTTGAGTTTCCCTAATCTGAGGGAACTAAGATGAGTTGCTAACAAATGTCAGAATCAAAAATGTTACTTCATTTGTGAACTGCAGCATGGCCTACGTGAGCTGACTTAAAAAAAAAAAAAAAAAAGAAACTGCCAAAAATAATTCTGGAAAGGAGCTGGAGAGCCTTAGTTAAATATTAGGTAATTTGTTAAAGAAAAATTATCAATGCAGGATTTCTAATTTATCCATCTTAACTCTTCTTTTAAAAAAAAAAAAAGAGAGAGAGAGAGAGACGAAGAAAAAGTCAGAGATGGGCGGTTTCTCTTTCTTGAAAACTGTCCATCTCTGACTTGTAAGAACTTTTTATTTGAAAAATTTGACAAAATAATAGATTAAAAAAAGTGAAGAACTTTCTTTCAAAAGGGTTCTGGTAAAATTCCTTACTAGAGGCTATTAAAGAAATTTCTCAGCTGTGAAAGAGAGAGAGTTATGTCTTTATTTTAAAATCTTTTTGAAACAGAATGGGGGGAAGGAATAAATAGCTAATTCTCAGTGTGTCTGAGTTGAATAAGGAGTGCTTAAGTCAGTGGTTCTCAACCTGTTTACCACTGTGGTAAATATGCAGGTCTCTGTGTTATGTGGGCTGCATCCGCACAATATATATACTACCTATATGGCCCTGAGTATGTCACATGGTCTGCAGCTGTGTGCTGATTAGGCCGCATATTAAGAACCACTGTATGAACTATCTGGAAGTGAGAAAACCAGATAGCAAAATTTGCTGACAGAAATGTAGGTTAGTCCATTCCAAAAAAATTGAACTCCAAAAAAGACCTATATTAATAAAACTAAGCAATTTCAGCATCATAACGGCAGATAAAATTTACCATAGGTTCCAGGTAAAGTATGTTGGAAGACTAAATTGAAATAATCCAGTGGAACAATTTGATTCCAATTCTTATTTTCCGTATGAGTTCTAAATACCTCAGAGTAACTGTGCACCACTGATTGGAGATGTTTGTTTCATGTGCATTTGTAGTGATTTAAAGATGTTGGACTGTGTAATATGAGAAACAAAAGTATAATATTGACCAATAGGGATTAAAAACAATTTGATATGAAATAGTGTACCCTTCCGTGAAATTAGCTGGAATAATAAAGGCTGTGAATCCTCACATTTCAAATTTATCACTAGCGGGAATTAAAGAGAAATTTCCATCTTTCCCCTTTTTCCCCATGGTATTGTACTGTACAGCTAGGTACACTGTATTGGGGGTTTTATGCCTTTCTCTGGATCATATGACCACGGCTGCTATTGGAAATTGGACACTGGATTTGCCATGCCAAGAGAAACCAGTGTTCTTACTGTGCTCACAGAGGCATGAGCTTAACCCTGGGTAAGTAAGTAGGCCCTTTGACCTCACACACTTTGAGTTAAGTACATTCATAAATCTTTGTAGGATCTTAGGTATAGTAATTTCACATTTTTCATTTTTCTATTTGATATGGGCCTATTTATAAATGATGTGATTAATACAGAATAAATTTCATAGTACTTTCCCATTTTAAAGGTATCTCAAGTATTAATTTGTTTTTGTTTTTTTATGACAGATGGAAAGTCAGAAATTTTTAGCTGAAAATAGTGCTTCAGTATATATAAAGAAAGTAGAAGCTAGAATTAATGAAGAAATAGAACGGGTGATGCACTGTCTTGATAAATCAACAGAAGAGCCAATTGTGAAAGTTGTTGAAAGGGAGCTTATATCCAAACACATGAAGACTATAGTGGAAATGGAGAACTCTGGGCTTGTTCATATGCTGAAAAATGGGAAGACAGAAGGTAAGACTAGATCGCACTGGAAGCAAAAATGCCTGGAATGCTGCTGATATTCTTGTGACACTTATAACCTTGCTTTTAAGTCTCAATATGGGTTCTCTTTACTCCTTAATATTGATGTTCCTATGGAAGCCTAAAATCCCTACCAGTTCTATGTTAAACATATCTGTGAAAGTTGCTACAACTTTAAATGCATCTTAAGTAAATTAGGTCATAGTCACCTCAGGGCAGGGACTGTACCATACCTGTCATATATTTTTGCTTAATGTCAAACGTTCTGCTTCTCAGTGAAATATAAAAGAGTCTTTGGCAAAAGAATGAATGCATTATACTATCATATGTCTCCTACCTTCTTTGAACCACTGTAATGCCAACCTGCCACTCTTCCAATGCATTGTTCTCAAAATGCATGTTCCTGTAGAGTGTCAGAAATGTTCCAGAGATTAATTTTGGCCAACAGACCAGAGTTTGAGAAGCGCTGGAGTAAGCCATTCACTTAAGAGTAGACTTGCATGATGAATGCATTGAGGGAAGAGACTAAAAACTGCATTGTAGAGAAGAATTGTATCAGTTCTGTTAATAATAATAATAATAATAATAATAAAAAAGCACACAATTTTTCTTCTCCTCAAGATAGCAATTTAAGAGGTGAACATGAGGCACAGAGTGATTGGTTATAATTTCCTGCAGCAAGAGAGGCCTTGAGCCTTCAGGACAGCAAAGAGGTGAGCGTAGTGGCTCTAATAGTATTCAGTACATATTCACTCATCCTCCGTCTTCAAAGTAGTAGTACATCCAGGAATTGATACATTTCAAAAGAGTGTGAGGTAACTAAAACTCTGACTTCAGAATTGTAACTTAAAAGGAAAGAGAATAAAAGTAACATACTCAAAGACCGCTCACAGTGGAAACAGAACTTCAGTCATGTGACTAAAGCACCATTTTAAAGTAGAGAAACTTGTAAGAATAAGTTGAGTGAAGAGAAAATGAAAAAAGGAGGAAATCAAGAAAGTCAGTCAAATGCAGAGGCTCATGTTAAGGAAGAATATTAGTCACACAAGCTCTGTACCGGTTTCCTCATCAGTTTAAAAATATCTCATTTTATAACTCAACAGGGTTTTGAGTTTACATTATTGTAGGACTTTTCAGAGAAAAAAAGGCATAGAAGTGCTAAGTAATGTATTACTGTTCCTGTGCGATAAATTGTACAACAGTGTTCGTATCACAAGAGCAGGAACAGGAAGATAACTGAGCTGTCTCTTTTATGTAAATAGTCCCTTGTTCCCAAAGCAACTTTAGAAACATGAGGAAGTCAGATGGAAGGTAACACTAGTCAGTGACAGAGAACCAAGGTGTGAGTGGACAAAGGTATTAGCTGTGTGGAAAGAGAAAATGTTCATCTTATTTAAAGAGGAGGTGACAGGACTATGCTTAACGGGTTATAGATATAAAGTATAAAGTAAAGTGACTGGGGTTTCCAGCTGGTGAGATGAATAGTTGAATGGTCAGTGAAAGATTGTATGGAAAGTTATCTTCAGCTTTGGAGGCACATCTAGTCTGAGATAACTAGGGATTCAAACCTATATGAGAGACAGCTCAAAGTAAGACTGGATAGAAAGGAAATATTTGTGGATGAAGTATGTTAGAAAATCGTCTGCATAACGATGGGAACTGAACTTAGGGGAAAATGATGTCAAGAGTGTGTAGGGGAGGAATCTGGAACAGATACCAATGACAGATGACAGCAACAGAGCGGAGGAGAAAGGAAGATAAGGAGATATTGAAAGAGTAGTTGGTTTGTACGAGGAGAGCCAACAGAAAGCTACAGATGGTAGATTAATCAGCAGCATCAAAGGCAGCAGGCGAAGAAGAAAGGGACAGAGAATCCATATTAATTTAATAGGAGGAGTTCCAGAGCTAGAGAATAGGAAGTCAAAGAAGTGCAAGTAGACCGCAAAATACTAAGATTTTTGAGGCTAAGATGAGGAGGAAAAGGAGATGGTAGTGAGGAAGAGACTGAGAAAGGCAAGTGGGTTAAATGACTATCTTTTTCAAGATAAGAGCATGCTGGAATACAGAAGACACTAAAAGTGGGAGAGACCTTAAAGATAAGTGGGGTTGATAGGAACAAAATAGGGAGCTGGTGGTGGCAGAACAGGCAGAAATTCAATGGGATAGGCATGGGTTAGAGGCAAGTAGTAGAAGAGTCTTCTGACACAGTTACAGAGGATGATGGTTCTAGAGGAAAGTATGTGTGTGAAGTATTATATAATATAACTCCACACACTCTCTCTCTCCCCCCCCCCCTCCAGTTCTACACACAAACCCCTGGACCAAAGAAAGGCAGGGATAAAGGGGCTCAAGACAGGAATTGAGGCAAGGGCTGAAAATTGTTACTGTAAATAAGAAGTTTAAGATTTTTACATTATTGACAAATGTAAAATGATGAATTTGGGTCTGTTTTAGCTGAAAATAACTCATATTTGCCTTGGGAATTTAACACATTTTAGCAATTTTAAGTGAAAACAAGAAAGTCATTTAATTAGCCTCTTTCTATTTTAATTTTTTAAGTATTCTCTCATATCCTTAAATAAGGTGTTTGATCTTTGGGATGGTGAATTTGAAGACTACATTGTTGAACAAAATTTACAGCACATCCCCACTAATAAATGTCTCATCGTCTAGAGAATTGAAGCTATATTGTTTTGTTCTGTTAGCAGATTTTTTTTTTTTTTTTTTAATTGGAGAGACTGTTCTATGTGAATCTTCTGAGGCAGAACTTGTCCTCTTCGTACCTATTTTGCTTTTCTAATGAATAAGATGCATGCAGATATGGTACATGTTGGCTGTAGTGCACAATATTTCACTGTGTTTGTTTTCAGACCTTGCTTGCATGTACAAGTTATTTAGCCGTGTGCCGAATGGCCTGAAGACAATGTGTGAGTGTATGAGTTCGTACCTGAGGGAGCAAGGTAAAGCTCTAGTATCTGAAGAGGGAGAAGGAAAGAACCCAGTTGACTATATTCAGGTAGATAAAACTTCTCGTTGTTGTCTTTTCAGTTTTTTATTTCTCTCACAGTGTAGCAAAGATGTTTGAGCAGTGCCTTATATGGGGGTTAAACCTCCAAACTGATGCAAAAATGGTTAGTAATAAAACGATACCTTTATAATTTTAGGTTATTACTAACCTGTCTGTGGTGAACTTTGGGAAATATTTTCAATTACTTTCATACGCATGGTGCTTGGAGAATAATAACTTTTATGTTTGTTTTTATTTGCTTATTTTATCAAATGAAATATATTCAGGCTAATTAAAGAAATTCCTAGGAAATCTCTGCATTTCTCCCAATAAGTGACAGGCATTAAAAGTTTCTAGGAGAATACTTCCTCTTGACCAGAAATCTGTACTTGGCAGTTCCAGGTGTAATGATTAGGATTTGTAGGTGAATGAACACACCACATAGATGGATGTACACTTTTTTTAGGCCGCAACTTTATTAATTTTAACACTGAGGAGAGAGAGAGTATGCACCCACACCCTGTTCCCCCATACTAGGAGTGTAAAGTTACAAAGCTCTCACCATAAAACCAGTACCTAGGGATAGACCCCTTGTAAGTCTACTCCTTCGACTTGTGCCTGAATTCACTTTGCCTTCCCCTACATAAATGGGGAACAGGTGGCAAGGGGGTGACCTTAGTACATTGACTTCAGTTCTCCCTTTCTCATATAGATGCAGAGTCCATCAGCTAAATCTCAGGTCTCCTTTATCTCAGGAGCTGGCAGTCTTCACCTTATCCTTGCTGGACACCAGCCATAAATTGCAAAACTTAAACAGTCTTACCTTTCCTAATATTAAACATTCACGTTCTATATCTTACAACTCAACTGTGTCACCGTTGGTATGACTACATTGCAATTGGGAGTGTGATTGCAGCATATGTAGGTTTATCTAAACTGGATCAAAGCTGACTTGAGTAACAATAGCAGTGAAACTATGGCAGCAGGGGCAACTGCACAGGCCAGCCCCACCCACCCAGGACTCTGGCTATATGCTAGGGCAGCAGCTGCATGAGTATTAAACCTCAGAGTTACGAACACCTCAGGAATGGAGGTGGTCCATAACTCTGGACAAAACATTATGGTGGTGTTTTTTCAAAAGTTTACAAATGAACATTGACTTAATACAGCTTTGAAACTTTACTGTGCAGAAGAAAAATGCTGCTTTTAACCATCTTAATTTAAATGAAACAAGCAGTTTCTTTACCTTGTCAAATCTTTTTTTAAACTTTCCCTTTATATTTTTAGTAGTTTACATTGAGCACAGTACTGTACTGTAATTGCCCCGTGTGTGTGTGTCTTTGCTGCTGCCCAGTTGCGTACTTCTGGTTCCAAATGAGATGTGTTGTTGACCTGTCAGTTCATAATTGTGCCATGATTTAACTGCTATTATTACTCCATTTAGCTTTGATCTAGTTAGATGGAAGCTAGCTCAACTATGTCTACATGTGTTGCATTCACACCTCCCGATTGCAGCATAGACATACCCTATGATGATGTGAGGAAGGTCAACCCCCCCGCCCACCTCGGCCAGTTTGGTCCTGTGGAAAAAATTCCTTCCTGGTCCCAAAACAAGTGATCGGTCTGTCCGCAGCATCCTAAAAACACAACTCCTAGAGCAACATCCTAAAAATTCAGCTGAGACTAGGGGTCTGGTTGGAGGATAGGCAAGTGGGAAGAGGAGGTTTTTTGGGAAGTAATTGTAAATATCTCCTAGCCAATGGGACGGTGGCAGATCTGAATGGGCATATAGGCAGTCCCTCACTCTTGCCATGCATGCGCTCTCACTTCCACTTCCACCCAAAATACCTCTTCCAGGCAGTGTTGCATGCCCTATTGAGTGTGGAGACAGAGGGAGGCAATTGCAGAGGCTCTGAAATGCAGCTTTGTAATGTCTGTTTTACTTTAATACTCTACGGTTTTATGGGATGTTTGAAAGAGGGACCTGAATATTAGTAATAGTAATTTTTATCTTGTGTAGAGTTTTTTGTGGTAGTTTTGAATTGTGTATTGTATGCCACTGTAGAATGCAACAACCATCCAACGGGTGTCTTCTCAAAAAGCAGGACACATCCTCCTTGTTAAGGGATCAGATACCGTTTTTTCCCCTGGAGCTAAAGGAAAGTGATGTGTAGCACCTGGTTTATCGAGGGCACACAAGCTGAGCCAGGAGCCCATTGTCAGCCTTTCCTCTCATTTTCCTTTCTTCATAGAGGAAAAACCCTTAGTTTTAAACCCACACAAAGAATTCTGGAAATGTTCTTATTAAAATTGATTTCTTTTCTTCTATAAGCACTCATTTATCTTTTTAAGGAAAACCTGTAGTTGGGACAATATTGATTTACTTCTTACCCCATGCTTTCTCTTAAGGTGAAAACTGTTGTTTGTTCCTTAAACTCTTAAATTGGTGGGTGTATGGGGAGGATGCTCATTTGCAAATGTCTTGTACTGTATCTAAACGCAAACATTTTAATGTAATTTCCTAATTATCATCACTATATTAATGTTTTATCTATCAACATGGAATCAAATGACCATATTACTGGTTACTAGTTAAAAGAAGCCATTTGAGTATAAAAATATTAATATTAATTGTGGAATTAATTAGTTATGTGACAGTGCTTAAGCAACTTCTTTACCAGACTCAGAAAAGAACCACTTCTCAAAGGATTAAGAAGAAAATGCCTTCTTTGATGACCAGATGAGTTTTAAAACTCTAAGAATCGTTTTATGTTAAAAAGCAAAACAAAACATCTATTTTGAAAAAGCTGAAAGACTTCAAAATTCTCCTCTTAACACCAGTTGTTGTGTATTCCTGGAAAGGAGACATAAGCGAACCTGGATAGACAGGGAAAATACCATGATTTACTTTGAATTCAGGACTCTTCACAGTCATTAACTTGCCTGTCTCAAAACTACTCTTTAAATTAAATTGATGGATTTATAAGAAACATGCTATTTCATTTAACTCTTGACTGGCTTATTTTAAGTAACTTAAATACTTTCTTCAGTTTCATAGGAATTAGTTTGTAATGGGCAAAGGTAGGTTACAGAAGAGATTGTAACTGAAGTTGCTAGTTTTGTTTTTGTTTTTCCATCTTTTCCTTTATTAATACGTATTCATAATTAATAGTGAGTAGCTCTTTTGTCTTTTATTGTGGTGTCTCCTATGGCATGGGAACAACATTATGTGACTAAAATAATGGGTGTCACGTCCCTGGTTGACATTAAGAGAAACAGTCAAGATTTGTCTTACCATTTCTTTCTGTAGACTATATACTTCCTTTGTAATTTTGAGGCTAAAATTACTTGGGGTATGTCTGCATTATGAAATTAGGTCAATTTAATAGAAGTTTGATACAGTTTTATACAGATACAGTTGATTGTGTGTGTCTCACTAAGCACATTAAGTCGGCTGTGTGCATCCACAGTACCGAGGCAAGCGTTGACTTTCGAAGTGTTGCACTATGTTAGCTATCCCACAGTTCCCACCACCCACTGGAGTTCTGGGTTGAGCTCCCAATGCCTGATGGAGCAAAAACATTGTCGCGGGTGGTTCTGGGTACATGTCATCAAGCTCCCCTCCTTCCATCCCTCCCTCCCTCCATGAAAGCAATGGCAAAAAATCTTTTCTTGCCTTTTTTCCTGGGTTACTTGTGCAGACAACATACCGCGCAAGCATGGAGCCTGCTCAGCTCATTGTCACTGTATGTCTCCTGGGTGCTGCTGGCAGACGTAGTACTGCAGTGCTACATAGCAGCATCCCTTGTCTTGCCTTGCCTTGCAGCTGGCATATGGTACAATACAACTGCTAGCTGTCGTCGTCGTCCTGTGGGTGCTCCTGACCGACCTCTGTTAGGTTGGTCGAGGGTGCCTGGACAAAAATAGGAATGACTCTAAGTCATTCTCTTCTGTAAGTTTTGTCTAATGGAGATTCAGTTCTGCCTGGAATATCATGCCAGCTGGAGGCTTCTGCCTCAAGCTGCTCTCCCAGTTGACAGCACTGCACAGTCACGCCTACCTCTAGCTCCCATGGCTCATGAAGCCTGGACAGTAGTAAGGAGCAGTTCAGCTATAGGCTGAGCAAGTGCATAATGGTGGTAGGATGTGCCTTTAGATGTTTAAAAGCTCGCTGGTGCAGTTTACTGACTTGGTTAGACCTCAGCTAAACCAATATTCCCATTGTTATTACTGCTTTCTGTGTGTTCCACAATATCTGTGAGAGTAAGGAGGATACGTTTATGGCGGGATGGGAGGTTGAGGCAAATCACCTGGCCGCTAATTACGCGCAGCCAGACAACAGGGCGGTTAGAAGAGCACAGAAGGGCACAGTGTGTGTCAGAGAAGCTTTGAAAACCAGTTTCATGACTGGCGAGGCTATGGTGTGAAAGTTCTGTTTTTATTTCTACTTGATGAAAACCCTCCCCCTTGGTTCACTCTATTTCCCTGTAAGCCAACCGCCCTCCCCTCCCCCCTTTGATCTCCATTTGCAGAGGCAATAAAGTCATTGTTGTTTCAAATTCATGCATTCTATATTCATTGGTCACACAAATGGGGGGTAACTGCCAAGGTAGCCCGGGAGGGGGTGGGGAAGGAGGGAAGCATAGGGGTAGGGTAGTTGTAGGGGCACTTCCTAGAATGGCATGTAGCTCATCATAGAAGCAGCATGTCTGGGGCTCTGACCCAGAGCGGCCGTGTGCCTCTCTGGTTCTTTGGTAGGCATCACACGGCACTGCTGTGGGTCCCTGTTACAACCTCTGTCCTTCATGCCCTTGGAGATCTTTTCAACTATTCCGGCATTTCAGCTTTTGGAACAGAGTTTGAATAGCATGGATGTGTCTCCCCATACAGCGATCAGATGCAGTACCTCCTGTTTGGTCCATGCTGGAGCTCTTTTGCGATTCTGGGACTCTGTGGTCACCTGTGCTGATGAGCACTGCAGGGTCACCTGTGCTCAAAAGTTCATGGGGCTTTTCCAGTCTGCCTGGCCAGTGCATCTGAGTTGAGAGTGCTGTCCAGAGCGGTCACAATGGAGCACTCTGGGATAGCTCCCGGAGGCCGATACTGTTGAATTGCATCCACCCTACCCCAAATTTGACCCAGGAGGGTCGATTTCCACGCTAATCCCCTCGTCGGGGAGGAGTACAGAAATCAATTTTAAGAGCCCTTTAAGTCAATAAAAATGGCTTCATCATGTAGACGGGCACAGGGTTAAATTGATCTAACACTGCTAAATTCAACCTAAGCTCGTAGTGTAGACCAGGGCTTGGTGCTTGACACTTTATAACACCCTTTCCTGCCTATGTTACTGTTCTAAAGTGCTTCATTGCAAAGAATGAACCACAGCCAGTAGTACTGAAAAGGCACATTCCCCTAAAATAATAAAATAAAACAAGCAATTCAATTTTAAAGAAAGATAGATTAAAGCATGTGGTAATATTTCTATTATGATAATCACACCGCCATTAATGCAGCTGTTTTAGTCCATTTATTTCAGGGTTTCAGTTTCGTCTGACCATACATTTGAATTACAGCAACTAGAAACATAATTTTAAATCGAAGTAAAGATTCTGAATAATACTGTGAAATATGTAGATAAATGCTAAATTAGCAGAATCGCTGTTTAACGATGGTCTCCTGAAATGCAATACTGGAGTGTCATTTTCTTACTAGCAGTATTATATTTGTAAAAATAAAATGTTATGCTTTATTTTTCTTAAGGGTTTACTGGATTTGAAGAGTAGGTTTGATCGGTTTCTTCAAGAATCTTTCAATAATGACCGGCTCTTCAAACAAACTATTGCGGGTGACTTTGAGTATTTCCTCAATCTCAACTCTAGGTCTCCAGAGTACCTCTCATTATTTATTGATGATAAGCTGAAAAAAGGAGTCAAGGGAGTAAGTACAAGTTCAATTACTAGACTATACTGAATCTGTGGAAAACAGTAGCAGGTTAAACTAAACTAGTTGACTTTGTATACTTTTATAAAGCATTATGTGAATATGTATGTAATACTTTTTTAAAATGTACTGTTACATGGTGCATTTGTGTGCATAATGCTTTAGATATGTAAGTAAACAAGTTGCCTATCACAAAAGCCGTATAAGCTAAACAGTTAACATACAGACAAAGAATGAGGGGAAAAAATTAGACTCAAGCATGGTAAACAATTGCTCAGTTTTTATTTTTTTGTCTGCAATTGCATTACGAACCAAATTAAAGTGTTGCATTTAGGCGTGAAAGTGTGGGGCCAGAGATGGTTAGTGGAGGAAGTCTAGTCAAAAGAATTACGCTTTAAGAGTAAATTTTTTATTTTTGCTGGACTGTGATCAGTATTATTTGAATATAAAATATTACAATAAGAATGTATAACAAGCTAAGAGATTTTCCTTTAGAAAAGATGTTACAGCTGACTAAAAAAGACACTGGCCAGCTTTTCTGTTTTATTAACTCTTTCTAATTTAAAGAAAATAAAGCATAATAGTTTGAAAGATCAATCAGAATGGAAAGAAGCACTGACCAGTGTGTTCATTTCCCAACCTTTTTTAAAAAAGTTTTGTTTCAGCAAATTTTTAATTAGAGCTGAGTATGCTGAGTGTTGCTGACGACCTTGGTCAGAATTGCTTGATTTTTATTTTGTAATTGTTTCCTTTAATGTGTTCAGATTGCAAGAAAATCTCTGAGATCCTTATAGTTTATATTTTTGCTAATGCTTCAGAAATTAAATTAAAAACTCTCTTTATAAATTATTTTATCTTACGAAATCTGAAATTTTACCCACTTTCTGTGCAACAGTCAAATTCAATAAAATGAGTTGTGAATGAGCTTTCAGTCTTAATTTAAAATGACGTCATTTCAGTAGCACTTCTCTTTACTTTGTTTAGAGCTTTTGTAGATATTTAAGTAAAATACTAGTTTTTCCTATTGTATATCACAGCTTTTCCCCTCCTCATTGTCTTTTCTCCATTTTCATACTGCTGGGTTTTCTTCTTTGCATGATATGACTGCCCTGCCCTTTGGCCATTTTGCTACCACAGTGGTCCCACTTCTGCCAATCTGCAGTCATACTTCCCACAGGCAGAATGGAATACTAATTAAGGGAAGCAAATTGCGTTGATAGTATGAATCATAAAAAGAGAGTCTTTAATTTGCCATAGTGGTGGTGAGGAAACCCTTAAGGATGTAGCAGCTAAATCCAATTAAATGAGACATTTTAGCATTAGTACTTCCATACTTTGTCATGGGTACAAGCTGGTCTAAGGGCTTGTCTATACTTAAAACTTTAGTGTGGACACTACGTATGCCAACGGGTGGGGTTGTCCTTTGGTATAGGTAATCTACCTCCCTGAGAGGTGGAAGATTTCTTCCATCAGTCTAGTTCTGTCAACACAGGATCTTAGGTCGTCTTGGGTGTGCATTTTTTTATCACTGACTGATGTAGTTAAACTGACCTAATTTTCTAGTGTAGAGCAGGCTCAACTTTGTCCTGGGTGTGTAACTGGATGGTATGACAGTATTGGTTGGTTGTGTGTGCTGGCTGTAGATTACTTTTCCATTGCTTTTGGTTGTATAAAAAATATGTACTCAGAGACTAAAAATAGCAAATTAATTGTTTCTTTATTTTATAGCTAACAGAGCAAGAAGTAGAGACTATATTGGATAAGGCAATGGTTCTGTTTAGGTTTATGCAAGAGAAAGATGTTTTTGAACGTTACTATAAACAGCACTTGGCAAGAAGACTTCTTACAAACAAGAGTGTTTCAGATGACTCTGAGAAAAATATGATATCTAAATTAAAGGTAAGATAGCTACCAGCGCACAACTTAATCTCCTTCAAACTGTTCTTAAATTGAGTTTTATTCCTTTATTTCTTTTTCTTTTAATAAATATTTAGTTGGCATAAAACTGATTACAATATACTCATTTAAATACCAAATTAAAGTTTTTAATAGATACAGAAAACACTAACCCGCTTTATTTCTATTATTAAAGATTATAAAAGTCAGGAAAAAGTACTACTACTGCAGAATTAGGGTTGAATGTCCCACGTTGGGTGGGAGGGCATGTTAGAATATTGAACTTTTTGGGAGAGGCGGGTGGCTCTATGAAATATCTTCCAGCAAGAAAGTGATTCCAGTGAGGCACTGTGATCTAGTGGTTTGAGACCAGGAGTTTCACCTTGATCTTATTCCTAACTTTTCCACTGACATACTGTGTAACTTTGCAAAAGATTCTTACCATTTCTGTATCAAAATAGTCTCATCTTTTAAATGCCAATAGTACTTAACCACCTAAAGCACTTTGAGGTCCTTTTGGTGAAAGGTTCTTTGGTAGGTACCAAGGATTATTTCTTCTGTATGAATCCTGCTTTCACTCATATGCATTGTAATGGTGATATCATACTAATATCTGAAAACAAACTTACCTTATAGTTTCCTTTATTTCCCTTATACTCGGTACCATGGGTTCCCAAAATTTTCAATAATCTCACTTCATAACCTACAGCATCCTTAAAAAAACTCTACTTGTCTAGTGCAAATTAACTTTTTGGATGGATGAATAAACTATTATGATTTTGTTTCAGTGTCATGGTAAATGACAGATAAAGTTTATCCCTGTGCTGGTGAATTTTCATGACAGTTTTGCAGTGCTGTCCTGTACGATAAGAGATATGGATGCTCAAAAGAAGTATTTAGAGAAAGTGCTGAAGTGTAAGGAGAGATGAGAGAAAACAGATTTTACCTTATTTATTGGAGTAGGCTTCAGTCCTCACATGCAAAAGAGAACTGCTCTTGCAAGACCTGAAAATGGGCTAGGAGTGGAACTCAGGGTATTCCGATTTTACATAAACCGATTTTGTAAAACAGATTGTATAAAGTCGAGTGCACGCGGCCACACTAAGCACATTAATTCGGCGGTGTGCGTCCGTGTACCGAGGCTAGCGTCGATTTCCGGAGCGTTGCACTGTGG